>NW_026294413.1:66000070-66525070 GCF_007827085.1 Peromyscus californicus insignis
GTGCGCCACCACCGCCCGGCAGGAAAATATTCTTAAACTGGAAATAACACCAAAGATGAAAGTAAATGAGAAACACTTTGCTCTTTCAAGAGATAGAGGAAAGCAAGTATGGGCTAGATAGAGGAGGGTCAACCTATGTAGATCTCCAGACTAGGAGATCTCACCTGACATTGCTTGGGGAAAGCAAGAAAATGATGGTGTTCAGAGTAGTGTTGTCTGAGGGTGAGTTCAACTGTACCGCTTGTGTGGGCCGGCTGGGCTTCCACAGTGCTAGAATGTGCTTTGCATGTTAGACAAGGGTGTGGGTTTCCATTAATCTGTGATTCGGATCACTGTCAGAATTTTGTTTTGTTTTGTTTTTTAAATGTGCTTAAAGTAAGATGCAGCAGGCAGGCAGTGTTGATTTTTAAAATGGTATTTGAATTCCCTCCCCTGTTATATGATTCTAATAGTAAGTCTTTTCTGAAATGTTCATAATGGAAACCTGCAGACACACGAGGGCACTGTTACCAATCAGTTAAAAAGGAAAACTCTAGCTATGGACATGAAGACACTCAAAGCCTTTGGTGGTGATATGGGGGAGAGTTCACTTCCTAGACACCAGTTTTCTTTGGGGTACTTTTCCAAATAACCCAGTGCTCACCAAAATGGCATTTCCTAATACCATGAGGCAGTAAATCTGTTTCTTCAGGGAATTGGGATCAGTCTGTAAAGGTGCTGCTGAGCAAACTTGGTAACTTGAGTTCAATACCTGAAACCCACAGTGGAAAAAAAGAGGATGGAACGCCCCAAGTTGTCCCCTGACCTCCACACACGTGTGAGCATGCGCACATACAACAAACTATTTTAAAGAATACTAGGACCACTTGTCAGCATCCTCCAATCCACTCCTCAGCCTTGTAGGAGCAGCTCTAAACACAAAAATCTTTAGGTGATGCATGCTTTCTCTGTATTATTTGTTTATTTAGAATTTATACAAGCAAGTATTAATGCTCCTGGATATGTATTCAAAAGAACTAAAGCAGGGGCTCCAACAGACACTTCATCAGTGTGCACAGCAGCGTTAGCCACTAGAGTCAATCTAGAAAGTCCCAATAAGGCACATTCACAGAGGAAAAGACTCACAGGCTGGGCATGGTGGCACTTTAATCCCAGGAAGCAGAGGCAGGAGGATCTCTGAGTTTGAGACCAACCTGGTCTACAGAGCTAATTACAGGACAGCCAGGACTACACAGAGAAACCCTGCCCAAAGAAATAAATAATAAAAAGGAAGGAAGAAAAGACACACTGCAGGGTATTTAGTTTTTAAAGGGAACAGTATCCTGGTACTTGCTATCACTGATGAGCTCTGAAAACATGGTAAGTGAAGCAAGCAGGACATAGGATAAACAGGATTTTACTCACATAGGCACTTAGGATAGTCAGATTCATAATACAGAGAGTAGAATAAAGGTTACAAGGGCGAGGGTTGGGTCCAGTGGGGCATTATTGCTTAATGAGTACAGAGTTTGCGTTTGAGATGACGAAAACCTCTGGATATGGATTGTAGTATTGGATGTACCACACTGTGAATCTACTTGATGACACTGAATGACATACCTCAAAAGGGTTAAAATAATAAAGTGAATTTTATAGAAACTTTTTCATAACTTTTAAATTAGAAAGGGAACATCAGAGTTATATGAATATAACTCATCAAACTCTGTACTTCCTTTTTGTGCCCCCCTTTTTTTACATGCCATCAGTAGCATGAATGAGGAAAAGACAGATTATCCTAATTAAAATCAGAATGCACAGTGGGAGGTTTCTCCAGTACCCCACAGGCAGCCACTGCAGTTTCATACAGTTAAGATTTAAAAGAATGGATGTTTTCTGATAACAGAGAGCAAGGTTTTATGAACACTAGGCAGAATGTGTTTCTGTAGAGATGAATGAAATGCATTATCCATAGAGGTTCTGACTTAGAAAAGTTTGGGGTTATGCCTTTGTATCTCCCTGGGGGATTATTGGAAGCTTCTCGAGTTCTAAAAATGACACTCTTCCAGGTACAAATGTGGGGGACAGAATGTGCAGAGTTCATAAAAGCACAGCGTTGTGGGATTCTGTCTCAAAGAGGCACAGGTGAGCAACCTCAGCAGAGCACCTGCCTGTTGCCAAGAGGGAAAAAAAGCACATTTCTTTCCTCCAAAGCATTGGTTCTCAACCTGTGGGTGATGACCCTTGGGAGTTGAAAGACCTTTTCACAGGGATCACATGTCATATATTCTGCATATCAAATATTTACATTATGGTTTATGACAGTAGCAAACTTGTAGTTATTAAGTAGCAACAAAAATAATTTTATGAGCCAGGCAGTGGTGGTGCACACCTTTAATCCCAGCGCTCAGGGAGGCAGAGCCGGGTGGATCTCTGTGCATTCAAGGCCAGCCTGATCTATGGAGCGAGATCCAGGACAGGCACCAAAACTACACAGAGAAACCCTGACTCAAAAAACCAAAAAAAAAAAAATTAAAAAAAAATAATAATAATAATTTTATGGTTTATAGTCAGCACAACATGAGAAACTGTATTAAATGGTCACCGCATTCGATCTGTGATTGATGCTGCCACAACCCATCCTGATGCTCCTAATGGCCTTGCCTAGCTACTCTCACAGGCCCTACAATAGAAAGGTAGGGTTTTTAAATCCAAAGTCCGCCATCAAAAAACTTTGACGCATTCCATTTGTGGTGACTATTCTTGGTTGTCAACTTGACCACATTTGGAATTATCTAAAACCCAAAAGCAGGTAGGCACAACTGTGAGGGGCTTTTTTTCCTTCCCTGGCTGTCCTGGAACTCGTAGACCAGGCTGGCCTTGAACTACAGAGATCCACCTGCTTCTGCCTTCCAAGTGCTGGGACTAAAGTCATGGGCCACCACTGCCCAGCTCTGTGAGGAATTTTTGCTTAATCATTTGGAGTAGGATCATCCTTTTCTAATCCAGATCTTTGAGGTGGGAAGACACCCCTTTATTCCAGATCTTTTGAGATGGGAAGATCCACCTCTATTCTGGGCCACACCTTCTGCTGGAAGCCTGTATAAGGACATGGAAGAAGGAAGCTTGCTCTCCTTGCCTGCTTGCTCTCACCTGGCTATCCAGTCTATTTCTTCACTGGCATTAGAGCCTCCTTCTTCAGGGTTCTGTCATGCTGAAGACCAGCTGAGATACCTGCCCTCATGGACTGAACGACTGCTGGATCCTTGGATCTCCCATTCATAGGCAGCCGTTGTTGGATTAGCTGGACCACAGCCTGCAAGCCACTCTAATAAACCCCCTTTCTGTATGTATTTATAGAGCTATTCACCCTGTAAGTTCTGTTACTCCAGAGAACCCTGACTAATACACTATTGCAATTTAGAATAAAGAGCCAGTTCCCATGCTAAGGTCCTACTGACCCTGCCATCCCCCTAGGTCTTCCCCTCAGTCCAAGACAATCACCCCTGCTGCCTCCTCAGTCTGAAGCAGCCTCCCCCAGGTTCCTGCCCCATCTACAGCCTGCATTCACCCTGGGACAAAAGTCATGCCCTCTGAAGAGCACTTCCTAGATTCTTTTTTGAGCCACAGTTTCAAAGGCTCCTCAGGCTGCTTCAAACTCAGTGAAGCTGTCCTTGAACTCCAGATCCTCCTGCCTCTGCCTGCCTGGTCATGGACTTTGGAAACCCATTTCTCCAGACAGCTTCTCAGGTTGTTGTGAGATCCTTTTGCAATAATGTGTCCGGTAACAATCTCTTTTGCAGTAGATGTTAACCCAAAGGAACAGAATAAAGCCTGTTCAAAGAATTGGAAGTCTCTCACTTCATCCCCACCTTTAAGCATTTGGTTGATTCAGTTTTACACTCCTGGGGGCTGGAACAAAAGCACAGAGGTTAAGAGCACTTGCTGCTCTTGCAGAGGGCCTGGTACCCAGCACCCACATCAGGCAGCTCACAACTACCTGTCGCTCTAGTTTGAGAGAATTGAACATTCTCTTCTAGCCTTAAAGTCACCCATATACATTCAGCATACACATAAGGTAAAATGTAAATCATTGAAAATAACTAAATAAATATCCCTTAAAAAGACACTCCTTTCTCAAGAATTTGCTGTGTTAAGCTATATGTTTGCTGGAATCCACTCCCACTCTACTTAGTATATTCTAGACTTTTATTCCTACTCTTAGTAAATCTATACTTTCATTATTAAACGAAAAATAATCTGCAGTACCAGCACATTTATCAGAAGCAAGTTGTACAGGGCAATGATGAAAGTTTAATTTAAAGCCAAAAGCATGAGCTTTGGCTGGACAAGTGGCACCTGCCTACAATTCTAGCACTTGAGGGACTGTTTAGAAATCGAGAATTTCTAAATTTCTAAAATCTAATTTAGAAATTAAGAAGTTAGATTTTTTCAAATTTTTCATTTAATGAATGACATATATATGACCAAACACACAGTTAACACACACACCAGAACAAACCACGAGAAGAATGCATACCATCCAGGGTACACAACCCCAGGCCTGGTCTTGTTCCTTGGCAGTTATTTTGTCTAAGGCTTCTCTTGACAATCAGGAAAAAGGATTGAAAACTGTCTTAGGACATCTTTAGAAATGCTTTTCTGTTTTTGGCTCCAGAAGAAAAGTATTTACACTACATAAAAGTATAGAGTGCCCAGAATTGACAGTGAACTTCCATGGGTCCACATGCTATCAACTGCTCCCAAATTACCTCTATACCATTGTTCTAGATAAAACAATATTGATATATCATTACATCATCTGAAACAATTCATGTATTTTTGTCTTTTTTTTTTTTTTTTTTTTTGTTTTTTGTTTTTTGTTTTGTTTGAGACAGCTTCTCACTATGTATTCCTGGCTGGCCAGGAATTTACACAGATTTTCTTGCCTTTGCCTCCACCTTGCCTGGGCACATGAACGCTTTAACTAGGTTCTGTTGTTTTTGAGACAGGTCTTGCTGTGTAGCTTCAGCCTCACCTCCCAGATGCTGGGGTTCCAGATGTGTGCTGCCATTCCTCACCTTGCTCTCAGAACAGCAAAACTTTCATTAACCTCTAGGCTGCCTGAGAAGATTTGGGTCACAAACTGAGGACAGCGTGCTGATGGAGAACATCTCTGTTCACCTTAGTTATCCTCCATGGAAGCTCCCTGGTACTAGAGGCACAGTCTCTTTTCCCAAGAGGAGCCCAGCCAGCTCACCTCCCACGGGGGCCCTCCTCTGCCATGGAAGGGGACATTGGCACCTCTGAGGAACTGGAAAAGCTCAGCAGCCACCTTCGCCCTTTACCATCATACTCAGAAGCTGCCTCTGGAAGGTCTGCTGGCCCACATTATTTTGCTTTTGTTTTTCCCAGAGTATTTTGTTGTTGTTAATGCCCCCCATATTTATTTATGTTCATGTGTGCTTCAGTGCATGCTTGTGTGTGCCATGGCGTGCACGTGGAAGTCAGAGAACAGCTTTACAGAGAAAGACAGAGAGAGAGAGAGAGAGAGAGAGAGAGAGAGGGGGGGGGGGGGAGTTAGAGTTTTTGCCTTCTATCAGTTCTGGGGGTCAAACTCAAATCAACAGGTGTATTACTTTTCTATTACCGTGATAAAACACCATGACCAAGGCAACTTCTAGAAGAAAGAGTTGATTTGGGGTTATGGTTCCAGACGGGTTCCAGGGTTCCCATCATGGCAGGGAAACATGGTAGCATAGAGGCAGGAGAAGCAGCTGAGGGCTCACATCTTGAACCACAAGAAAGAAGCAGAAAGAAGGAACTCAAAATGACCTTGAGTCTTCAAACTCTCAAAGCTTAGCTGCAATGCACACTTCCTCCAACAAGACATCTCCTAAGCCTTCACACATACATATTACCATCAACTTTGGCTCAAGTATTTAAATATGCAAGACACTGGGAGACATATCATTGAAGCCACCACACCAGGCTTAGAGGCAAGTGACTTTCTTTACCTGCTCAGCCATCTTGCCAGCCTTCTTAGAGATTATTTTTGTCTACTGTTCTTAAACAAAACAGCCTTCCTGTCTTAGTTAGGGTTTCTATTGCCTACCATGACCATTTACGTTATAAAGAAAGCATTTAATTGGGGTGGCTCCCTTACAGCTTCAAAGGTTCAGTCCATTATCATCATGATGGGGAGCATGGTGGCATGCAGGCAGACTTGGTGCTAGAGAAGTAGCTGAGAGTCCTACATTTTACAGGCAACAGGAAGTCAGCTGAGACATTGGGCAGTATCCTGAGCATAGGAAACCTCAAAGCCCACCTCCACAGTGACACACTTCCTCCAACAAGGCCATACCCACTCCAACAAAGCCACACCTCCTAATAGTACCACTTCCTACGAGATTATGGGAGCCAATTACATTCAAACTACCACACTTCCTCTGTGGAGAACGGAAGGGATAATTGTTTTATTTTTCATCAGAAAATCTAGAATGTTTCTGACTATTATGCAACCACGGATAGAGCCTCCTCACCATTTTTTTAAATGTGTTTCACATTGTTTGTCCTGAGGAATCCCATACCTGGATTCCCAGGGCTCTCTAAGGTTGATCACAGGCTGTGGGTGGACAGTAGGGGCTGAGGGTTCTCCACAGTCTTTGCCATTCACACACTGTGGACACACTACTTACCAACAGGGGTGCAGTTTCAACAATACCGTTTTAAGAGAATCTTGTCAAGGAGGTGGGAGGTGATGGAAAAATATATAGAGAAAGGAGATCTAAAATTGGGAGTCGAAGGGAGAACCTGCTGGGAAGTCACAAAATAAACACACAAGGTTTCGTTGAGAGAAGGGAGCAGGGAGGTTAAGTAGGGAATTGTGTGGGAGGCCACAGCACCATGGCATGCATGCACTGCCATGGTACCCAGCATGACTTTCTGAATCTCAGGTGTGGTGGTCAGGCAAGCAGAGGATCTCAGTTCTATACCAAACTCCTTTGTTCAAAGATTTTCCTTATTGTTATTCACTTTGAGAAAACTTGCACACATCCGTGCACGCGCGCACCCACCCCTGCCCCACATACACAAACGAATGTAGTTGGAAGTTTTCCTGTGTCCCTCTCAGCTGGCAGTCAGGACAAATCTCTCCCACTTGCGTCCCCCAAGTAAGCACACAGAGGCTTATATTAATTATAACTGCTCAGTCATTACCTTAGGCTTATTACTGATTAGCTCTTACATTTAAATTAAACCATAATTCTTATCTGTGTTTAGCCAAGTGGCTTGGTACCTTTTCTCAGTTCTGCCTTGTCATCTTGCTTCCTCTGTGTCTGGCTGGCAACTCCTGATTCTGTCCTTCCTCTTCCCAGAATTCTCCTCATCTGCTTGCTTGCCTATACTTCCTGCCTGGCTACTGGCCAATCAGCGTTTTATTTATCAACGAATCTGAGCAACACATACTCACAGTGTACAGAAAGACATCCCACAGCACACAAATAAGTTTTAAAGATCACAAATTCAAACACAGCCAAACTGAAACACACTCCTAACACAGCCTCCTCCTGGTATTTTAGGAGGGTTGGTCCAGCAGGTGGCCAGGGAGGCTCTGGAGGGAAGAGTTGCCTGGCTGAAGTTGTTTGAACTTGATAGAAGTCAGATGGGTTGCCCTTTAAAAGCCTTTCGTTTTCCAGAAAATATCTACAGGAGTCCCCTCTGTCAACAGCAGTACAGCCTGAGACTCCAGCAGATGCCTGAAGACACGGGTAGCATGGAACCCTGTTTTCTCCAATCCCTCTGTGATTGTTTATTTTATGTTAGGTTCCAAAAGAGATGGACGATACAATCACAAAACAGAGTCAATTACAAATATATAAATGTATTTGTTTTTAAACAAGCTCTGGCATGTTTTATTAAAGAAAAGCTTTTCTGGTTTACTTGGCACCAGTCTGTCCCGGCATGTGTGTATTAACGCCAGCATCCCAGGGCCAGCGAGGGCCAGCGAGGGCCAGCAAGGGCCAGCATCCCAGGGCCAGCGAGGGCCAGCGAGGGCCAGCATCCCAGGGCCAGTGAGGGCCAGCGAGGACCAGCAAGGGCCAGCATCCCAGGGCCAGTGAGGGCCAGCGAGGGCCAGCGAGGGCCAGCATCCCAGGGCCAGCGAGGGCCAGCGAGGGCCAGCATCCCAGGGCCAGTGAGGGCCAGCGAGGGCCAGCAAGGGCCAGCATCTCAGGGCCAGCGAGGGCCAGCATGCCAGGGCCAGCGAGGGCCAGCGAGGGCCAGCGAGGGCCAGCATCCCAGGGCCAGCGAGGGCCAGCATCCCAGGGCCAGCGAGGGCCAGCATGCCAGGGCCAGCGAGGGCCAGCATGCCAGGGCCAGCGAGGGCCAGCAAGGGCCAGCATCCCAGGGCCAGCGAGGGCCAGCGAGGGCCAGCATGCACTCTGTAGTGCTTCTGCCTGCTGCACCCAGTTCAGTATGACTGTCACTGTAGTGACGGACAGCGTTTTGGCTAATGTCCTAGTTCACATTTCCTCAAAGCTGGGCAGTTGTTGGCAAGGATGACCAACTTGGCTTGGCCCTGTCTGATCATCTTCAAGTCCATTCATATCACAGCATGTACTTTGCATTTTTCATAACTCCGGAGATTTTTCCATCTTCTTTGCAGCCACCATCTTCCTGCCCCAACCAAGAGCAGCTGCCAAGATGTCCAGAGAACAAGAAAGGAAGGAAATTAGTTTATTTTTTTAATGTTTTTAGTCTTTAAGAATTTCATATAGTATATTTACCATATTCTTTCCCCCTCAACTCCTATAAAATTTCTCTCTCTCTCTCTCTCTCTCTCTCTCTCTCTCTCTCTCTCTCTCTCTCTCACTCTCTCTCTCTCTCTCTTTCTCTCTCTCTCTCTTTTTGAGACAGGGTTTCCCTGTGTAACACCTCTGGCTGTCCTGGAACTCACTGTGTAGACAAGGCTGGCCTCAAACTCAGAGAAAGAATCACTTCTGCCTCCCAAGTGCTGCAATTAAAGTCATGCACAACCACCACCACCACCACCTGGCTTTTAAGATTTATTACTTATATCATAATTGTCATTATTACTACTATGATGATTGGGTACATTATTAAATAATATAAAGGTCATTTGAATACTAGCACCACAACTCTATCACAATCAATCTGATAAAACAGATGGCTCCTGAGGAATTAACAGGTAGGTAGTGTATACAGTGTGGATATGATTGCCAAATGGATAGCCCATGCTGTAGTTGCGTTAATGTGGTTAGTCCTGAAATTGCCCCTTTAATATCTTTGGACCATGGTAAATAATGGGTCACTGAAGCTTCAGTAGGTGAAATCGTGGCTATTGGAGAGACTGCCATGTACATACACACAGACATACACACACACACACACACACACACACACACACACACACACACACACACACACATCATAATCACACAGACTGAGATATCCACCTTTAAATTGTCAGTATATGTATATTAACATTATACATTTAGTGACATATCCATCATACAGAAAATTGTAGGGTGCATTCACCTGTTTTGTTGGAACCTCCAGCTCACCCTGCATGATCTGGAAAGCCCCATTCCTGTCTCTCTCTCCTCAAACTCCGCCCTCTCAGAGAGCCTCCAACAAAGAAAAGGCACCAAAAAGCCCAGTTCCAAATTCCTGGTGACTACTGCAGCTTCCTCCCCTGTTGCCAGCAGCAGCCAAAGTCCCCGCCTAAGCATTCAGCTTTTGACCTTACTTGGGCACAAACCCAGTTGGTGGAGGACACGTCATCACCCCTCACCTACAGGGTATAAAATTTCCCTGCTTTATTTAGTTCAGGTGTGTGGCTTCTCTGGCCTCTGTCTCTGGGACTGGAGAACCTGCCCAGGATTTGCTTTGC
Organism: Peromyscus californicus insignis; assembly: GCF_007827085.1. Lineage (NCBI taxonomy): Eukaryota > Metazoa > Chordata > Mammalia > Rodentia > Cricetidae > Peromyscus > Peromyscus californicus. The sequence goes on from NW_026294413.1 coordinate 66,009,960, forward strand.
TCAAATAAACCTGTTTTCATACTTTTTCAATTCAGCTTGTTCTGGCTTACTGTGTCAGCAGAGAAACCTATTAATGGGGGTGGGGTGGGCAGAAAGCCTATTATCACCTACTTATTAAACAGACAATTGTTATTTTATAATAGTACTTATATTAAATAAGATTAATTTTCCCTGCATTTTTATTAAAAGAGCACATTTACTATACAAAAGTCTGTGAGAAAATCAAGATAACAGAAGAAAAATTTAAGTTGTTCACAACATTTTTAGGTTGTTATAGCTACTGTGAACATTTTGGTGTTTTTCACTCATTTTATGAGGATTGATATATACACAAAAATATTATAAATGAATTTGTGTATATTTTTTCATTTCAGTTAATTAAAATCCAATTAATTGATGGGTTTTTAAAATATTTTTTTTTACTTTTTGAAATTAAACTATAATTATATCATTTCTCTCCTTCCCTTTCCTCCCTCCCGCCCCTCCCATGTATATCCCCTTGCTCTATCTCAAATCCATGGCCATTTTTCTTTCATTGTGATTGTTTGAATTACTAATGCATAAATATAGAAATGTAACCTGTGTTGGCGGGACAAGGAGAAGAATAAAGCTGGGAAGTGGAAGGCTGAGTCAGAGAGACACTGCCAGCCGCCATGATGACAAACAGCATGTAAAGATGCCGGTAAGCCACGAGCCACATGGCAAGGTATAGATTAATGGAAATGGATTAATTTAAGCTGTAAGAACAGTTAGCAAGAAGCCTGCCACGGCCATACAGTTTGCAACCAATATAAGTCTCTGTGTTTACTTGGTTGGGTCTGAGGGGCTGTGGGACTGGCAGGTGAGAGAGATTTGTCCTGACTGTGGGCCAGGCAGGAAAACTCAAGCAACAAACCTGCGTAGTCTGTACAATGTTACTTGTAGGTGTATGATTTCAAGGGCTGACTACTTGTAGTGGATAACAAATAGGAGGGTCCTTCCCTCAGGAAGGCTATTTCTTCCAGTCTCAGAATTCCTTACTTGCTTGTAATTCTTTGTCTAAGGCTGGGACACTGAGATTTCCCCCTTTCATACTAGCGTGTCTCCTGGTATCATCCTGGTTTTGAGACTCCGTGGTTGTAGCTTCCATAGCATTTCTAGGAGATGCAATCTCACAGCAGACTTCCTGTTTTTCTGGCTCTTACAATCTTTCTGCTTCCTCTTCCTTGATGTTCCTTGAGCCTCGGGTGCAGTAGTTTCGTTGGAAATGTATCAGTTGGGGCCAGGAAACCCATGGTCACTTGTTCTCTGCATTTTGATCAGTTACGATTTCCTGTCACGGTCTCTGTTGCAAAGAGAAATTTCTTTGGCAAGGGCTGAGAGCTACACTTACCTGAGGGTATAAGGATAGATATTTAAGATGTACTTAGGAATTATGCTGGGTTAGTGAACTTAATAAAGATCCTTCAAGATCTATGACTTCACCAGCCCTCGGTAGTTGGCTAGGTTAATTGGTTTTTTGTTTTTTTTGTTTTGTTTTGTTTTGTTTGAGACAGGGTTTCTTTGTGTAGTTTTGGAGCCTGTCCTAGAACTCGCTCTGTAGACCAGGCTGGCCTCCAACTCACAGAGATCCGCCTGGCTCTGCCTCCCAAGTTCTGGGATTAAAGGCATGCACCACCACCACCCAGCCTGGTTAATTGAGTTTTTGAGACAGGGTCTTACTCTGTAACCCAGGCTGGCCTGGAACTCACTATCTAGGTTTGCCTCATACTTACAATAATCTTCCTGCCTCAGCCTCCTGGGTGCTGGGATTACATGCATGAGTCACCACGCTTGGCTATATACTTATAGCTGTATAATTTGCTGTGTAAATATAGATTGATACTTCAACATTTGCATGGTAATTTTAACATATATCATTATTACTATTATTGTGTTGTATGTATGTTATTGTGTGAGCACAAGTGTACACATACCACAATTCATGGAGAGGTCAAAAGGTAGCTTATGGAAGCTGGTTTTCTCCATCCACTGTGATTTGGGGGATCAAACCCAGGTTGTCAGGCTTGTGCTGCATACTGCCTGCCTTGCTTGGCAATTTTTTTAATGCGTATATGTGTCTGTGTGTGGGTGTGTGCCCATGAGTGCACGTGCTGAGGATCACAGAGGCACTGGATCCCCTGGAGCTGGAATGACAGGCTGTGTGGGCTGCCTCACGTGGTTGCTGGGGACCAAACTCAGGTAAAAATTTCCTCTCTGAGGTGCCATTTTAGGAAAGGACTGAGGGGTAAACCCCTGATTTCTGTGCTCCTCACTGACACCTCAATTATAAGGTCTCTACTTAATGGGAGCGAGGGCAGGGAGAGCCAGAAGGTATCACCCACTCTTGAGTATCTTTGCACAAGGCACTTTGATGCTCAGAACACCTTGATTTTCTCCGTTCAAAGCCATGAGGATAAAAATAAGGACCTTGGAGGGCTTGGATGGAAGCTGGCTAATTAATGATATGCACATTCAAATGTTTAGGGCTTTCTGGAAATTACCATGGAAAAACGTCCAAAACTGAAATAAGATAAAACACATGGGTGCATGGAAATCTTTAATCTGGTGTTTGATTTGCCTCATACATCTGTTGGGTAGGGCTTTCACATCCTGAAACCCTTCCGGTAAACACTTGCATTCAAATTTCATGAGTTAAAAAGAAGAATGTAGTGAGCACAATGAGAAATTGGTGTGAGAGCAGAGCATTATCATGTAAGGAGTGTTTCTGAATGCCAATGATCCAGCCTCTGGCTGACCACAAAACCACAGAGAACGACTGTCCCAAGAGCCACCAGGGGAGCCAAGAGACAGAGTGCCGGGTACCATTTCGTCACACACATCCTGAGACACGGGGAGGTGAAGAGCAGGACACATGGGCGTCCCACAAGGGCAGGTGTCAAAATGTCTGTAACTGACTTTTAATCTGCAGGCGGCTTGCATGATGCTGCAAGTGTGCCAATCAGTTTCAAAGTGAATTCTAAGAATGTCTGGCTACCAGCATGTCTGCAGCAGGAAAGGAATGAATTACAGTTCCTCACGATTACGTGTCTCAAATGCCATTCTGCTAAGGGAGAGGAGGAAGGGTGGAAAAGCTCCCTAAGGTGGTGTGATTTCATTCCTGTGACATCCTGGGAAAGGCAAGGCTGTGGGGTTGGAAGATGGGCCAGGGATTGCCAGGAGCTGAAAGGTGAGGGATGCGTAACCATCACTGTGGGCCCAAGCTGTATGAGTTTTTGTCAAAACTCAGAACTACACTTTAAAAAGAGTGAATTTTGCCATATGCAAATTATCTTTCAAAACCTTTTAAAACTCATTCCTGCACACAATCCACTGCGAGGCAAATGGGAGTGATTTAGACACCGGGCCTTGTTTGGACACTGTGTGGTTTAGGAGTCGGGAAGGCTGTGTTGTAAGAGCTCACTGGTTAGGAACAGTTTGCAGAGGAGCTGAGTTTGGTTTTCAGCATCCATGTCACAACCTCCTGTAACTCCAGTTCCAGCGGATTCCACACAGCCTCGGGCCAAAGAGGGCACACACAGGCAGCACACACACACACACACACACACACACACACACACACACACACACACACACACGTAAAAGTGAAATAAATCTTACCAAAGAAAGAAAGAAAGGAAGGAAGGAAGGAAGGAAGGAAGGAAGGAAGGAAGGAAACAGAAAAAAAGAATCAAAGCCGTGAGGTGGTGGCGCACGCCTTTAATTCCAGCACTGAGGCAGAGGCAGGTGGATATCTGTGAGTTCGAGGCCAGCCTGGTCAACAGAGCAAGTTCCAGGACAGCTAGGGTGACACCGAGAAACCCTGCTTTGAAAAACAAAAGGACGACAAAAAGAAAGAAAGAATTACATAGAAAGATTAATGACGCCACTTAGCAGTCCACGGAGAGGTGAGGGGAGGGATCTTATAACATGATTCTAGAAAGTGGAGAAAAATAAAAATTAAGAATCAGTCTGGTTGGTTAGAGTGGGAAGTCCCTCCACAGAGCTCAGCTGGTGGTTCTGACTAAGTGAATGTTTAGGTTTCTCTCTCTTCATTAGGCATCAGTTTGCCTACATGTAAGCTTAAAGAGAGCCTGCCTGGCTAGTAGCCTCCCAGTTAGAAAAGTTTTTCTGCTTCTTTCTTTCTTTCTTTCTTTCTTTTCTTTCTTTCTTTTTTTTTTTTCTTTTTTTTTTTTTTTTTTTTGGTTTTTCGAGACAGGGTTTCTCTGGGTCGTTTTGATGCCTGTCCTGAATCTCACTCTGTAGACCAGGCTGGTCTCAAACTCGCAGAGATCTGAGTGCCTTGCCTCCTGAGTGCTGGGATTAAAGGCATGCGCCACCACTGCCCAGCTAGAAAAGTTTTTCAAATGGCACTTTTCTTTAAAACTAACCTTTAAGAATCCATCTACAGATATTGGTGAGTAGTTAATGGCTTGCACATTGGAATATTCAGGGGCAACAGTAGGGTGCCTGCAAATCACCTTAAAATACATCCAAACATTAATAAAATGGATAGATGGACAGATAGAAGGTTAAGTAGAAAGATGTGTGTGATAAAATAAGTATTTGTGTACCACATAATGACATTTTAGACAATAATGGCCTATATACACAATGGGAAAGCATGACATTATAAGGGAACTGAAGAACTTCTGACAGCTTGTGACAATGTAGCTGATTAATGCCATGGCCCTCACATATCCCTGTACACAGTATGTCCCCAGCAGCACTTTTGATGTCTTGTGTTTATTTACTATCTCCTGTCACATCTAGGGGCGGATGTGGCTGGCCTGTGCTTCTAGGTTTGTGCAAGGGGACTCTAGGAAGTTCGCACAATGAGGAATTCATCCAATACTGCATTTCTCGGAATTTGTCCCCACAGTGAGGTGGCCTGTGACTGTCTCCAATTGATGTGCGGGCACAGAGTGACGCCTGCATCACTGGAAACTCCTCCAGATGTCTGTTGTCAGCTAGAAGCCTTGAGGCAGACGTTCTGGGGCAGCAGCACAGCCTGTGTTTTAATAGTTTCTCTGGGTGATTCTGTTACTAGCCGAGATTAAAGAACTACTGTCATACTTTCATGATGGACAGCACTGAACAGTTATCTGCTGACATATGGGTGTTCATCATACAATTCTTTCATGTTTCCAACTTAGGATGATTGACTGTCTTAAGATGTTGGCACACAGAGAACCGAGTCCAGGAGTGGTCAGCTGGCACTGTGAGGAAGTAGAACCTTCCACGGGTGATGATGTCCTGGCCTTCTATTGCCCCTATCCTTGTGAGCAACTAGACGTTTCTGATAAGCATACAGAATTTCACAAATGGGCTTTTATCTGATAGAATAGCAGCTTGTTATTTGGTGGTACAAACTGCAGAAATGGGATCCCACTAGAAATTAATCTCTAAGTATTAACTGATTAAAAGCAATGAGAAATTTTCCAAAAGCAATGAGAAATTTTCCTTATTTGCAAGAACAAGAATTCAGAAGCCTGCAGCCTTTGCATTTAGAGTCTGGCTTGAGGTTGGAGGATCACTTGGTGCAGAGGTCAATCTGCTGGTTTGTGTCTGCCACAAAGTTACGGGCACAGCAACTCTAAGGACAGAGAGCTAGAACTTCTCTGATCTACAAAATGGGCTTTACCAACTGATTTGTGCTTGCTTTGCTAATAGAGATCTGTCTAAAGCAGTGGTTCTCAGCTCGTGGGTCTCAACCCCTCTGGGGGTCAAATGACCCTTTCACATGGATGTATATCAGATATCCTGAATATCAGATATTCACAGTATTATTCATAATAGAAGCAAAATTACAGTTATGAAGTAGAAACTAAAATAATTTTATGGTTGGGGATGACCACAATGTAAGTGTATTAAAGGCTCACAGCATTAGGAAGGTTGAGAGCCACTGGTAAAGCCTGGGGTTGGAGCTTGATGGTAGAGTGTATGCTTAACATACACAAGACTCTTGGTTCCATTCCTAGCGCACACACACACACACACACACACACACACACACACACACACACACACACACACAGACTTAATATCTCAGTCTCAGTGTGAATCTGAAGTTGGGCTAAGATGGCCTTTTATTATGTACACTTCAAAACTCTTTCTTTGGGAGCTCCCGTTACCTGCCAATATGAACCAGGAATGGAATGGATCAAGTTCTCTGCAGTCAATCATAACATCAGGGCAACAGATTATTTCACACCCAGATATTTTTGGAACATTCATGTGGTTATTTGACCAGAAATTCTACTTTCAAAATTCCTAGTTAAGTGTTTTCTGGAGCACCACAAGGCTTTTGGCCTGTGGTTTCTAGTTAGGATTCCTTATAAATGATTTTGTTACCTTAGTCATTTTTCCACTGTGACAAAACATGGTGACCAAGGCAACTTCTAAAAGAAAGTGTTTCACTAGTTTAGAGTTTCAGAGATTTAGAGAACATTGGAGAGATCCCATCTTGATTGGCAAACAGGAGGCAGAGAGAGAACACTGGGATTGCTGAGGGTATTTTGAAACCCCAAAGCCCAGTGGCACACCGTCTCCAACAAGGCCACACCTCCCAATCCTTCCCGAACATCCCCACTGACTGGGGACACCAACCGTTCAAACACACAAGCCCGTGGGGGCCGTTCTCATTCACACCACCTCACCAGGCATCTCTTTTTCACTGGATTATGAAAAGTGTTTACAGATTATGGTAGAAGTTCATTCCCTGTGGAGGGAAAGGGAGCAACCTAGTGCATATTGCGATTGCTCCTGACAAGTACTGACCCTACACTGTCTTAACCCAGGCTATCCCTGTGTGGAACTGCCAAGGTTGCTGTTAACTATCAACTTGACAGAGGTTAGAATCACCTGAGAGATGGGCCTCTGGACTTGCATAAGGGTCATTATCTTGATAACATTCATTGAAGTGGGACAACCCATACACTGTGGGTGGAATCATTCATTCCCTGGGTAGGGGATTGTGGACTGTATCAGAGTGGAGCAAGCACTGAGCTCTTGGGAGGTTGAGGTAGGCAGACCTCTGTGAGTTCAAGACCAGCTTTACATAGCAGATTTCAGGCCAGCCAGAGCTACATAGTAAGACCCTGGAAGAGGGGAGAGAGAGAGAGAGAGAGAGAGAGAGAGAGAGAGAGAGAGAGAGAGAGAGAGAGAGAGAATGTTAGCCAAGCACCAGCAAATGATGTGCATTTCACATCATGTGCCGGCTGCTTCAAGCTGCTGCCTTTACTTTCTTGCAGTGGTGGACAGTAAACCGGAACTGTGAGCTAAAATAAACCCTTCTGACTTGAAGTTGCTTTGGCCAGAGGATTTGATCACAACAGGGAAAGAAACTAAAACAGTGTCAACATGAGTCCAGGTTATTTGTTTTATTGCCTGCCCTACTGCCCATCCACTCTGCCAGCCTTCCTTCCTTCCTTCTTTCCTTCCTTCCTTGTCTTTTTTCTCCCTTCCACCCCTTATCTATCTATCTATCTATCTATCTATCTATCTATCTATCTATCTATCTATCTATCTACCTGTAACTAGAGTTTTCCTGCCTTGCCCACAGTCAGGACAAATCTCTGTCACCCGCCAGTCCCACAGCCGCTCAGACCCAACCAAGTAAACACAGAGACTTATATTGCTTACAAACTGTATGGCTGTGGCAGGCTTCTTGCTAACTGTTCTTATAGCTTAAATTAATCCATTTCCATAAATCTATACCTTGCCGTGTGGCTCGTGGCTTACGGGCATCTTCACATGCTGCTTGTCATGGTGGCGGCTGGCAGTGTCTCCCTGACTCAGCCTTTCACTTACCAGAATTCTCCTCTCTCCTTGTCCTGCCTATACTTCCTGCCTGGCCACTGGGCAATCAGTGTTTTATTTATACAGAACAATATACATAGCAATCTATCTATCTATCTATCTATCTATCTATCTATCTATCTATCTATCTATCTATTTGTTCTCTTTTGATGTGGGAGTCTCATTGTGTTACTGAAGCTGGTTCTGAACTCTGGGCTCTAGAGACACTCTTTCTCAGTCACTGGAGACACAGGGGCCCAGCTGAGTCTTCCTCTCAAGTGGATAGAACCCAAGTGGGTTTGCAAATTGGTGAAAATTACATCTTTATTTTATCTTAACTTCTCATTAAAATTGACTTTCTTTCTGGTGTAAATGTAGAGCGTGTCTTGGTAACACTGGCAGTTCCAGTGACTATAATGCCTACAGAAATTCTAGGGAGTCTCACATGACGTTATAACTCTCACCATCATTCCTAGAATGCCATGGATACCTGTTGCTACTGCAGAACACCAGACATGTCATGCCTGCCCTCAGAGCCTAATACATGTACCTGTGTGCACGCACACTCACATAACCAGATCATATGGTCTTTCAGTAAAACTGGCTCCTTTTCATTTAATTTACATTTTTTCTTTTCTCCTTTTTTTCTTTTCTTTTCTTTCTTTCTTTTTTTTTTTTTGACAAGAGCCTAGGTTAGTATTGGAATATATGCAGCCCAGGCAGGCCTTTTATGGCCATTCTCCTGCCTCAGCTTCACAAGTGCTGAAATTACAGGTATGTGTCATCACACTGGCTAAAACTTTTCTCATGTTATTGTTATTATTAGTTCTATGTTATTGTTATTCAGTGCTTGGGGTTGAACCTACGACTTCATACATGGCTGGCAAGCGCTCTACTGCTATTCTGTGTCATTTGGAAAGCACTGAGAGGAAAGTCCACAGGCTCTGCAGGCTGTTAAAGGAGCTCATGGCTCAAAAAAGGGTCCAGACTGAGACTCCCCTAAGGTTTCCTCGGGAGCAGGGACATGCTGGAAACCACTCGTGGGTCCTGGCCAGTCAGACTTTGCATTATTCTGAAGTCAAGGGGCTGAGGGGAAGGGGTTGCTGAGAACAGCTTGGTAGGAAACAACACTTACTGGAGGAAGTCAGGCCAGAAGAGGAGGCATCTGGCCCAGTCCTCTTTTGTCACCTCCTCTGTGTTCCCCAAACTTCCCATCTGGGTCTGGTGACTTGCTAATATTTCATTGACATGTTTTGCTATGAAAAACAATCTTCAAATTCCTTGGTTTTGAGACGAGCCTCAGTGTTTTCGTCATATAAAAACAAAAGTAGATTTATTGCAAATGTATTACATAGTTTTCAGTGGAGCTCAATCTTGGCCCATTGTATAGAAAGTCACGGTAAATGTCTCTTGGTTTGGCTGGTGAAAAGCCAAGTAGAAGCTGTTCCAAGCTCAAGATGAGCAGTGTGCTTAATTTAAGAAGGAAGAGGAGGAGGAGGAGGAGGAGGAGGAGGAGGAGGAGGAGGAGGAGGAGGAGAAGGAGAAGGAGGAGGAAGAGGAGGAGGAGAGAGGAGGAGGAGAGAAGGAGGAGGAGAGAAGGAGGAGGGAGATGAGGAGGGAAAGGAGGAGGAACAAAAGGAGGAGGAGGGAGAGGAGAGGAAGCAGAGGAGGAAGAGGAGGAGGAAGTAGGATCCTTGATGACCTCATTCAAGTCACTGGCTTTATATTAAAGGTGATTTCCGGTTGCCATGTCCTGACTATGGTTTCTTTGTTTTTCTTCCTTTACTTAAAAAAAGTGTTAAAATTGTTTAATTTGTTGTTAACTTGTTTTTCCCCCTTTTTAATTGCAAATAAATTTTTTCATGCCAATATATTTGGATCCCGGTTTCTCCTCCCCCATTTCCTCCCCACCTCCCCACCTCCCCACCCATCTAACTCCATGCTTTCTTTCTCTTTCTCATTAGAAGACAAGCCTCATTAAAATAAATAGGTAACTCTCCTTCTGTTTCTATTTTGCAGAATAATTTGAGGAGTACTAGTGTTAATTCTTCTTTGACGGTCCCGTAGAATTCTGAATCCATTTGGCCCTGGGCTTTTTTTGGTTGGGACAAATTTAATTACTGCTTTTATTTCCCTAGAGGTTATGATTCTGTTTAAATTGCTCATCTGATCTTGATATAACTTTGGAAGTCGTATATATCAAAAATTTGTCCATTTCTTTTAGGTTTTCCAGTTTGGTAGAATACACAGTTTTAAAGTATGTCCTTATGATTCCCTGGATTTCCTTGGTGTCTGTTGTGGTGTCCTCCTTTTTGTCTCTACTTTTATTAATTTGGATCTTCCCTCCCATCTTTTAGTTAATTTGGCCAAGGGCTTATCAATCTTACTGATTTTCTCAAAGAACTAACTCTTTGTTTCATTGAGTTTTGAAATTTCTTTCTTCTATTTTACTGATTTCAACCCCAAGTTTGATTATTTCATGCTATCTCCTCTTTTTCAGTGTTACTTCTTTTTGTTCTATAGCTTTCAGGTGCACCATTAAATTGCTAATACGAGCTCCCTCCAAGTTTTTTATGTAGGCACCTAGTGCTACTTGCTTCTTAGAATGGTTTTCATTTGTGTCCCATAGGCTTGGGTATATTGTACTTTCATTTTCATTCAATTCTAAAAAGTTTTTAATTTCTTTCTTAATTTCTGTCTTGATCCATTTTTTACTCAGTAGAAGGTTGTTCAATTTTCATGAGTTTTATACATTCTGTTTTTGTTGATATCCAACTTTAATTCATGGGGGTCAGATATGATTCAGGGTGTTGTTTCAATTTTCTTATATCTGTTGGGACTTTGTATCCCAGTATTTTTGAAGGAAGTTTCAGGAGCTGCTGAGAAGCAGCAGAAACACCTTTGTGTTTGGGTGAAATATTCTGTAAATATCTGCTAGAGCCATTCAATTTATGACGTTATTTAATTCCAGCATTTCTCTGTTTAGTTTTGCCTGGATGACCTATCTACTGGTAAGAGGAGGATCTTAAAGTCACCCACTATCACCGTGTGAGAGTTGACAAATTTAACTGTAATGGTGTTTCTGTCATGAACTTGGGTGCCCTTGTGTTTGGGACCATAAATGTTTAGAATTTCAATATCCTCCTGGTGGAATTTTTCGTTAACAACTATATAGTTTCAGTGGGTATGTAGTATCCTTCCTATCTCTTCTGATTACTTTTGGTTCGAGGTCTATTTTGTCAGATATCAAAATAGCTACAACAAGTTAGGTGTTCATGTACGCCTTTAATCCCAGCACTTGGGAAACAGAGGTAAAAGATGTCTGTGAATTCAAGCCTGGTCTACAGAGCAAGTTCCAGGACAGCCAGAGCTACACAGAGAAACCCTGTCTTGAAGTTTAAAAAAAAAAAAAAAAAAAGGCTACACTAGCTTCTTCTTTGGTCCATTTTCTTGGAATATCTTCTTCTATCTTTTTGATGTTTATCCTTGATGGCTACATGGATGCAGCAGAAAGATGAATCCAGTCTTCTAATCCAGTATGTTAGTCTGTATCTTTTTATTGGGAATTGAGACCATTAATATTGAGATTCATCCATGAGCAGTGGTTTTTTTATTCCTGTTATTTTGTTGTTATTGTGTGGGTTTTTTCACTCTCTTTTGATTTACTAGTCTAAGATTATTTATTCCTTGTTTTGGGGGATGGTATGGCTAACCTCTTCAGATTGTAATTTTCCTTCTAGTGCTTTCTGTAGATCTTGATTTGTAGATAAATGCTGTGTAAACTTGTTTTTAGTGCAGAATGTTTTTCTTTCTCCATCTACTTGATTGATAGTTTTGCTAGATATAGTAGTCTGGGCTGGCATCTGTGGTCTCCTAGAGTTTGTAGAACATATTTCCAGGTCCTTCTGACTTTTAGAATCTCCACTTGGGAATTGGGCATTATTCTAATGGATCTGCTTCTATATGTTACTTGGCCTTTTTCCTTGCAGTTTTTAATATTCTTTCTCTGATTTGCACATTTAAAGTTTTGTTTATTATGCATCATGGGGAATTTCTTTTCTGAACCAGTCTATTTGATGTTCTGTATGCCTCTTGTACCTTGATAGGCACCCCCTTCTTTAGGTTAGGGGGATTTTCTTCTATAATTTTGCTGAAAAAATTTCTGAGCCTTTGATCTGGGTTTCTTCTTCTATTCCTCTTATTCATACATTTGGTCCTTTCAGAGTGTCCCAGATTTCCTAGATGTTTTTGTGCCTGGACTTTTTTAGAATTAACACTTTATTTAGCTGAGATATCCATTTCTTCTACCTTGTCCTCAATGCCTGAGATTCTCACCTCCATGTCTTGTGCTTTGTTGGTGAGGCTTACTGTATCACAAATCCTAATTGGTCTTAGTAATAAAAACCCAGAGTCAGATATAGGGGTAAATGCTGAAAGATCAGAGAGAAAAAAGAGCAAACCACAACCACCACCTCTTACTTTGCCAGCTCCTTAGCCTGAAAGAGAGCAAGCTCCTGTCTCCTCCCACCTTATATTCCTTTTCTCTGCCAATTTATATCACTTCCTGTCTCAACCTCCCTAGTGCTGGGATTAAAGGCATGTGCTTCCCAAGTGCTGGGAGCAAAGGCATGAGATCCCAAGTGCTGGGTTTAAAGGTGTGTGCCACCACTGCCTGGCTTCTGTGGCTAACCAGTGGCTGGCTTTGCCCTCTGATCTTCAGGCAAGCTTTATTTGTTAGAGCACACACAAAATATCACCACAGCTTACTTCTGAAGTTTTTGTTTGACTTCCTAGATTTTTTATTTCTGGTTTTATCTTGGTTTGGGTTTTCTTTAGTGATTCTATTTCTGCTTTCATATTTTGCACTATTTTCATTATTACATTGCACTGTTTGCATTTTCATAGACTTTAATAAGGGGTTTATTTATCTCCTCTTCAATTTCCTTGAACATATTCATAATAGCAAGTTATGAAGATATAAATGAATGATTTAAATTATAAAAAATGTTTCAGATTGCTCTCCCATTCTATGATATAACAGTTTAGAGCTTAACATTTAATAGCGTTCTGATAAGCTGGTAGAACAATGACTACTTACTGTACAGTCACAGGCTCAACATTGTAGATTTATTTTAGCTGTCATCTAAATATAAACTTAAAAATGCTTCTCATCAGGCCAAAAAAAAATCTCTGTCCAATTTATATCTCAGTCTCAAACAGAAGGAAAATGCACATGCTTTTAACCTAAATCTGTAGTTCTTACTAAGACTCCAAGGTGTGAGTCCATTTCTGCTGGTTTACATATACCCATCACCTGCTTTGTCTATGATATGAATTTCAGTACAGATTGGTATTACTAATGTATCTATAACTTTTTTTTCTAAAGATTTATTTATTTATTATGTGTACAATGTTCTGCCTGCATGTACACCTGCAGACCAGAAGAGGGCACCAGATCTCATTATTGATGGTTGTGAGCCACCATGTGGTTGCTGGGAATTGAACTCAGGACCTCAGGAAGAAGAGCCAGTGCTCTTAACCTCTGAGCCATCTCTTCAGCCCGTAGCTAAAGCTTTTATGTAATTTTTAAGATAATTCATATAGGCCTCAGAGGATTAAAAGAGTCATAAAACTTGGATCCACTTCATAGAGGTTGGAAGGACTCCATATAAGTACAGCTTAAATTTTCCCCACTTGTCTATTCCTAAGGATGGTATTTTTCTCTCTCCTGGTCTTGGGACTCCTGCCCTTCCCAATTACTAAGATTATGGGCCTAAAAATTCCAAGTAACAGGGCCTGGAGAGATGGCTCAGTGGTTAGAGCACTGGCTGCTCTTCCAAAGATCCTGAGTTCAATTCCCAGCAACCACATGGTGGCTCACAACCATCTATAATGAGATCTGGTGCCCTCTTCTGGCCTGCAGGCATACATGCAGGCAAACACTGTATACATAATAAATAAATAAATCTTAAAAAAAAAAAAATTCCAAGTAAGTTCATAAATTTTAACTTCTGTTCCTAATTTAAATTTGTCTCAACAGGTTTCCACTTGGCTGACAGATACCTCAAAGCTTCAGTTGCTGACTACACTACTTCAGATGACTATGCACTTTAGACTTGCTAAAAACTGACATGGACCAGCCCAGCCAATGTGATTGTTCCCTGTCTCTACAGCTGGGTCCGATAGCCACATGCTTCTGACAGATACCCCATTGCCCAACCTTTGACTAGCCTTTTATTATTTTTGGGACCCTGACAACAATGCCCCAATGTCAGCTCGAAGCAGTTCCAGAAGAGAATACATCATCCCATGCTCCCTGCCCAGAATAGGCTGAAATGCTGGGTCAAAAGGAAACTCTCTGGCATAGAGGACAAAATGCCCATTGACATACTAGAAAAATAGGTTCAGAATTGTCAATTGATAAATTTATTAACTAAAATGGTTCTGCAATAAGATAAGACACTTGACCTTCTTTGTGCAGAACCAAAGAGATACTATATGTCCTTAAAAAATTATTATTCAAGATTATAATCTGGCTCTACCCAAAGATCAGAACTATAGGGCCTTAAGAATGGCAATAGATACAGATGTCGCTGACCTAGAAAAATCTGTTAGCTAATGATTCTTAGGTCACAATACCCTTGAACCCCTGGGCAGATAGAACTCATGATTGAGTCCTATCATTGGTACTTGTGAAGGGGGGTGAATGTGGGGAGTCCCAAAACAGCTTGACCACACAGCTGCCATGACAGGCTTAGAGGCCCAGACACAGCTTCTGTGACAGGCCTACTACAGGCAACACCTGGATCCAGAAGAAGCCATGTGCTGACCCCACCCAGGGAGGGCCTGCATCTAAGGGGAAATACCTGACATTTCAAACATTCCCAGCACCCCTAGACAAATGTCAGCCAATCAGGGTTCTGAACCCTGGAAATCCCCTCACCCTAACCTCTGCTATGATATAAAAAAAAAAAAAAAAAAAAAACACCCTGCCTAGGCTGGGGGCTCTCTGCTCTCACTGCTGCATTGGACAGAGAGTCTAAGCTCCAAGCTTGAAATAAAGGCTCTTTGCTTTTACATATGGGATTCAGTCTCTGTGATGGTTTTTTGTGCATACCTGTGATCTGGGCAAAAGCATAGAGTCTCTCTATGTATTCCTGGCTCTCCTGGAGCTCACTATATTGATGAGGCTGGCCTTGTACTCACAGAGATCCTCCTGCTTCTGCTAGGATTAAAGGTGTGCACCACCATGCTCAGGTTCCACATTGTCTTTATCTATGGATTTATTAATGGATATTTTGGTTCTTTCCATACTTGACTCTGTAAATACTCCTTCAATTAAAATAGGATGCAAATGTTTCTTCAAGATCCTGGTTTCAATGGATGGCTCTGTAAACTATTATATTGTGTAAAAAACAAACATGGACTCAGAAAAACAAACACATGTTCTCTCTCATGTGTGGATTTTGGATTTTACTTTATATATGTGTGTGTATATGCATTTGTATGTGTGAGGGTGTCAAAGTTATGGTTACTATCACTGTAAGAAGACACTATGACCAAGGCAACTTAAAAAATAAAGCATTCAGTTGGGAGCTTGCTCACAGTTTTAGAGGGTTAGTTCATGAACATCATCATGGGGAGCATGGCAGTAGGCAGGCAGGCATGGTGCTGGGGCAATGGCTGAAAGTTTACATCTGATCTGTATGCTACAGTTTGAGAGACTGCGACAGGACCTATTGTGGGCTTTTGAAACCCCAAAGCCCACCTCTAACACCAGTGACACACTTCCTCCAACTAGACCATACCTTCTCCAACAAGGCCATACCTTCTAATCCTTTCCAAACAAACCAAGCATTCAAATATATAAGCCTATGGGGGCCATTGTCATTCAAACCACCACATTTCATCCTGGCCCCCATAGTCTTGTAACCATGTCATAATGCAAAATATATTCAGTTCAACTTCAAAAGTCTCCATAATCTTTCACAATCTCAAGACTGCTTAAAGTCCAAAGTCTCTTCTGAGACTCAAGCTAATCTTTTTATTGTAACCTCCTGTAAAAACAAAATTAAAAAAGCAGATCACATCACCATACCATGGCAGAGAATATGCATTACCATTTCAAAAGGGAGGAAAGGGAGCATAGTGAGGAAATATTGGACCAAAGCAAGACTGAAACCCAGCTGGGCAGCTTCCAAATTCTACATCTCTATGCCTGATGTCAAAAGGCTTATTAGATGGCTCTTCGTTTCTCACACTCCTTCAGCTTTGCTGACAGCAACACATTTCTTTCTCTCTGTCTCTGTCTCTGTCTCTCACTCACTCACTCGCGCATGCGCGCATGGTGGTTCCACACCCTATATGCTGCTCTCTTTGGCAAATATTCATGGCTCTGGCTTCTCCAGTATCTGGAGGTCTCCCAGTCAATCCAGGATTCATCTTCATGGAGTCACACAATGGCCTCTCTGAGACTTCAAGGAAGGACACCCCTAACACATGCCTGGCCTCAGCAGCTTTCCTTAACACAGAGGAAGATTCCACAACCTTTTTACTCTGGTATCTTTCTTGATAAAGCCAGAACCCTGTGGCCAAAGCCACCAACGTTTGCTCTCTGAGTAGGCCGGAACCTGACCTACTCCTTGAATTATATTTGAGTAAACTTCCTGTTGTTGTTTAGGCCTAGGAAATTCCTTCAGCCTTTTCCTTTTATAGGTTGCAGGATTAGCTGAGGAGAGTCTTGCCTTGAGTTTACCACTCCCATTATTCCATTTAGCATCAGGTTTTTTTGTTTGTTTGTTTGTTTTTAGCTTCTGGTCTCCTTGAATACAGGACTTAGCTCCATTACACTTCCAGGTGCTCTTTTTTCTCCACAAACTCTGCATTTTGTATTTCTCTTTGCCCTGCTTGTACCTTTTCATTTCGTGTCAATCTGCATAAGAGTGATCACTAGTAACCACGGGACATAGTCAATACTAGGTTGTCTTAAAATCTGCCAGTGGTATTAGTCCAAGACTCTTCAACTGAGCCTATGGCAGACTTTTTGGACAAGGACAGAAAGCAGCCACGTTCTTTACCAAAATGTTCCAAGAATGGGTTCTACCCCAGCTGCTACTGTTCCCCTCTGAAACCTCTGAGCTGGGCAGCTATAGTCCACATTGCTCTTCCAACTCCCTACAGGGATGGCCCATTAACCTACAGGGATGGCCCATTAACCGCCCCCCCCCCTTAAAATGTTCAACTGTTCTTCTAGTCCATTACCATTGTTTGTAATCTGTATTTAAATCCATATTGTAGAAAAAGCAGCTAACTGGTATCTTGTAACACAGCTGTAGTAGACTCATGCCTTTGCATAATAGCAACAGCTATGCTTTTGAGTTAAAAAGCAAGAGGGCTAGATATATAAATTAGATAGAGATGGTTTTAGCATGATGAGAAACATCTTTAAGTCTATACTTATAAGACAACCAGAAGAAATTTAAAATCTGTGCATAGGACAGCATAGACCTTTGGCTGTGAGACCCAGAAGGTGTGAGAAATTTTTCTGTGGAGGAGGATCCTGGGAAAACTGACCTTCTGTGACAAGGCAGAGTAAGGAAGTCAACCCAACAGTGTCCACAATATGAGAAGAGCCCTGGCAGCAGGTGAGACACGGGACACTTTTCCCCAGTGGTTAGCATTACCATAGTCCAGACAGAGTTGTCTGTGCCCATCATCTTCTTTGGAGACCTTAGGGTTGCCTAAAGGATCTGATATTTATGTCTACCACAGGAAGCCTTTTCCACTTAAAATTTTAAATGCCACATTTATCAGATCTCTCTGAAAAATTTTGAGGGTCATCTATTAAGTATACCTGATTTTAAATGAACTTTACTTGTTTTTAGTTACTTGTTCTAGGTTTAACCTTGAAAACATATACAAGAGGCTAAATAAAGCTTATTTCTGTAAATAAATTACGTTTGTACTTAGCATGGCACAAGTATAGTTTTGAAGACATTAAGGAATTTGATCATTTATAAGTGACTCTTAACTTGCATGTCTTAATCATCTTTAGCAGTTTACACAAGTGAGTAGCTTTTGTCAGTCTTGTGTTTTACATGGGTCCTTGGAAGAATTAGGGTCACTCTAGGACGAAGTTTGGCTTAGCAGAGCAGCGGGGCAGCTAGCGTCTGGTGAACTGACTGCCCCTTGCTTCGCAAAAGGCCCTTAAAAAAAAAGATTGTTATACAACTTACACCTCTTAGCAGGTCAATTTCCACATACCAACACCTCTTATCTAGAGTCATTTGAAGGAACCAAATGCCAAAGCAATTCCATCAAAAGACCTCTTGGTTTTCCAAGTCTTTTCATAACCAAGTTTTGCAAAGGCCTTGAACCCTTCAGGAAGAACTCAGATAATAATGAAATACTACAAACAAAAGGTACCAATAACAAAAGGTATCAGTAACAAAAGGTAGCATCACAAAAGGCAGCTCAAAGCCCAGGTGCTAACACTCCAGAATTCAAGCCAGATGCGATGCTCTCTGGGATCCCCACCCCCACCCCCCACCCCCCCACACACACACACGAGCTTGTATGAGATGAGTGGTGTGCGATATTTTGATTGTGTTCTGACAAATAAAGCTTGCTTGGAGTCAAGGGCAGAGCCACAAGCTGTCCAAATTTAACCATAAAGGTTTGGAGGACTGTAGACAGACAGGAAGTAGTAAGGCGGGGCTGAGAGAGGTTCTTAGTCCTTTTGGAAGAAGGAACGGAAGGAAGTATTAGGAAGTCACTGATGGCTGCTCCCCTGCTTCTCTGATCTTTCAGGTTCTTACACCAATATCTGACTCCTGATTTTTCATTAATAAATAATAATTAGTTAAGGCTTCAGATTAGGATTCTACAGTTTTTGTGTGTGTGTGTGTGTGTTTTGGTTTTTTTTTTTTTTAGTTTTTTTTTGGGGTTTTTTTTTTTTTTTTTTGGTTTTTTGAGACAGGGTTTCTCTGTGTAGTTTTGTGCCTTTCCTGGATCTCACTCTGTAGACCAGGCTGGCCTCGAACTCACAAAGATCCACCTGCCTCTGCCTCCCGAGTGCTGGGATTAAAGGCATGTGCCACCACCACTTGGCTGGATTCTACAGTTTTATCCCTGTTAAGTTTAGCCTTGAAAAAATTATAATTCTTGAATTGAAGCTTTTTTGCTTTTTTAGAATTAAAATAAAAACTTTAAACCATAAGTACAGTCCACAGGGAGACTGGCAACTTTACTTTCCTGGTCCTTTTACAGTGTACCATTGCAGAATATCACAGTTTCTCATATGACTCAGCTTATCTAAATAGCTAAAGCTTAACAAGGTTAGCAAAGACAAGGAGGCTAGATGTACATTCTTAAGTCAGTCTCTGTTAGCCTGAGTAGACCCTAGGTAAGGAGAGACATTCTGTAGGCTCTTTTTCAGATGGCTTATGTCTTGATGCATCATAAGATAGGACTATCCCAGTTTCTGGTGTTTAGTAGTTGTGACCATAACTTTAGTTGGCTGGTGACTGCACTGGGTATTTGAGATTCTAGTGTAGCCTTGAACCTTTCTCAGGGTGAGCCTTTAAGCATAAAAACCACGTTGGAGGTTGACATATTTCAGTTAACAAGAACAGTTAGCAGAACTTCAGGAATTAAAAAGCAAGATTAGTGCATTTGGATACTTTCCCAGAACTATGGACTTTGATGCATTAGGTCTTTGATTTCATTTTGGCTGGTGGTGTCTATATGCTGAGTTTTACAGCTTGAATGGTAATATTACTTATGTATAAATTTCTAATTGTTAACCCTGTGTTATAAGTTTTAAATAAACTTTTTTTTACACATTTTATAGACTTTTAACCATATCCAATAAATGTACAAATCCTGAGATATAGAAAGTTCATATAATGGTTGTATAAATCTTGAGGTAAGGTTTACAACTTAGCAAAAGTTTTAGGCAGTTAAATGAAACCATTTAACCATTAGTCTAATTTTTTAGCCATTCTGCCTTGGGTTCTCTCTCTCTCTCTCTCTCTCTCTCTCTCTCTCTCTCTCTCTCTCTCTCTCTCTCATTACAGTCATGTGACTCTTCTAACATAGGACAGAAACTTTCCAATCCTGGAGCCAGCTTTTCAGTAAGGACTTACAACATAAAATAATATTTCAAAATTATCAATGCCCCAAAGACATTTGAATCCCTGTTAGACTGAATCTGGCAATCAGAAAGAAATGTTGAGCCCTGGTTACCAAAGTAGCCATGGCAAGTGTACACAAAGTTGTCCCAAGTGGCATGCTGTGGAGGAGGGGTCCATATTGCCCCAGCCCAGGGCATGGGAGTAGCAGCAGCTAGAGCTTAGTCCAGCTCCCATGTCTGCCTGTAACTGGAAAAGATTAATGGAGCACAGAAACACATCCAAGGGATGGAGACAGCAAAAATGAAACACAGAACACGGCTAG
This sequence comes from Peromyscus californicus insignis, assembly GCF_007827085.1. Taxonomy (NCBI): domain Eukaryota; kingdom Metazoa; phylum Chordata; class Mammalia; order Rodentia; family Cricetidae; genus Peromyscus; species Peromyscus californicus. The sequence continues at coordinate 66,030,234 of NW_026294413.1, forward strand.
AGGACTGTCCAGCTTACCAGTAGTATAACCCATGTCATTCATCTGTTTCAGTCACCCTCAGTCTGAACACTCAAAGACAGGTAAAACACAAGACAAGACGTAGGGCGAAATTAGCAACAGGGACCATGACAACAAGAATTGGGGTCATTCAGAGACTCACCAGTTTGACCAAAGAAGTTAAAAAAAAAAAAAGAAAGAAAGAAAAAAAGAAAAGAAATAGGAGGCTTTTTCTCAACTGCCTCTCTCTACAACCCAGGCACTCTGCAACCAGAGGCTTCCTAAGTGTTGGAGTTCCCTGGTCAGTTAGGGCAGGCTTCTCTGATACTTCTATCTCAGTCCCAGGTGATGCCTGATGTCCTGCGCTGGGCCTGTCAAAGCTCTTGGCTCCCAGTATTGCCAAATGCCTTTGGGGTTCCACAGCTTTGTTGCACAACCTAGGCATTGAAACTCTGCCAGTGGGGAGTCAAGTGCTGGGCCCCTCTGATTTCCAGCTCAGCTCCCAGACTCACCAGAGCATCCCTGGGGTCCTAAGGTGGGTCAGAAAAAGAACTGGTGGTTCTGGCCAAACTCCCAAGCAACCAGTGGGCGATACAATATCTCATTTGTCGCCCTGAACAGGGAAATACTGGATCTCATCAGATGCCCCCACATCCCCAGATCAGGATCCCACAGAACCAGAGGTCACAGAGAGTATCTATGACTTACCAGAGGAGGCTTCCGTAAATGGTGCTTGCTGCCTGTTTTCTTTTGAAGTGGCCATTTGCTTAGGTAGTTCACTGAACTGAAGGCATGCCCTCAGGCCTTGGAATGTCTCCAAGGTGGGCATCCCCTGGGGAACAGCTCTCCAGTCCTGGAGGGCTGGAGAGAAGGGTCCAGCTTCTGAATTTGGCTTGGGGTCTTGATCTTGCTGGGGCCTCCAGATGTTAGTCCTGTGGATTTGAGAAGAAAGACCACTCACTCAAATCATGGCCAAATTAATTAAAGCAAGCTTTTTTATTAATGTACAGGGGCTATCTTTCCCTAGAGCAGGGTTCAAGGGATAAGCATTGGGCATGGCAGAAGATAAAGGTTTTTAGAGCTCAAGAGTCGGGGGTTTCCAAATGGGGGGTTTGGCAGGCAAATAGAAGGGGTTACAGAAGTAGAACATAAGCCTAACAAGTTGGTTATATCAACCTCCTAAAACAAAGACATGGTTACAAGGTGGTCGTAACAACTTTTTGAAACAAAGGCCTGGTTGTCATTTCCTGGGAAAGACAGAACAGAACCATTTGTAGTTAAGGTTACAGGTGGGCATAACCCAATCCTGCAAAAAAAGATTTAATCATAAACAAGAACAAACCTAATTTGGCTTTACTGTAAGATAGCTTTCAAGCCCAAGATGGAGGCAGGCTGGTTTATCAAAAGCCCACCCCAATGACACACCCACTCCAACAAGAGGAGACCCACCCCTAATCCTTCCCAAACAGTTCCACTAACTGAGGACCAAGCATTCAAACATAGGAGCCTGTGTGGGCCATTTTCATTCAAACCACTGCAGAGCTATAGATTGTGGAATTAAAAGTGGCAACACGAGGCCGGGCGGTGGTGGCGCACGCCTTTAATCCCAACACTCGGGAGGCAGAGCCAGGCGGATTTCTGTGAGTTCGAGGCCAGCCTGGGCTACCAAGTGAGTCCCAGGAAAGGCGCAAAGCTGCACAGAGAAACCCTGTCTCGAAAAACCAAAAAAAAAAAAAAAAAAAAAAAAAAAAAAGTGGCAACACGAGAGAGAGAGAAGGAGGTCTTACAGACACAGAGAAGGGAAAGAGGGCTACTAAGGGGAAGGAGGAGAGAAGCAGGAGGGAGAATCAGTGAAACGAAAGTTTATGAAAATGCCATAATGAGAGCCATTACTTTACATGCTAATTTTTTTTTCTAGAGCTGAGGACCGAACCCAGGGTCTTGCACTTGCTAGGCAAGCGCTCTACCACTGAGCTAAATCCCCAACCCTTTACATGCTAATTTTAAAGAATTGGGATTTTTAAAAATTCTGGTCACATAAGCCAGACCCATAAAGAAAAATATAGCATTTTTTTCTCATATGAAGAGTGTAGATTTAAAAAACAATGGAAGTAGGAAGGTGATTGTTAGGCTAGGGGAAGGGACTAGCAGAGGGAGAGGAGTAAGTGCAATACAAAGCACATGTACCTGTTGCTTTGTATAACTGAATAAGCTGTTAAAAAGACCCAGCTTCCAGATAAGAGCTAGAGACTTCCTCTGTGAGAGCTGGTGAAGGAAAGGATCTGAATCAGAAAAAAAAAAAAAAAAAAAGGGGGACTTTATCCCAAACAGAGAAGTAGAGAAAAGATTCAGAAATCCACAAAGAAAGTAAAGGGGTTCAGAAACCAAGACGCGCCATGCATTGCAGAGAAGCAAGCAGAACTCAGCCTCAGTCGCTCAGTTCCCCACGTGGAGAAGGGGACTCCGAAGTCATTTCTGAAACCGAGGCAGTCCTGCCTTCTGGAAGAGCCCACAGCCCTCAAAAACCTCAAGTCCTGTAGTGGGGTTTTGGCAGGACAATGAATGATTCCTCCAGCAGACCGCGCTGCCGAGAAGAAAAATCCCATTCAGCCGTGTTATATGATGAGTCTGAGGGCAGTGGCCAGGCACCATCCTGAGAGAGACCGTTGTTAAAAACCGCGCTATCTCAGCACAGGAAGTATCTACAGATCAGAAAGCCTCAGCTTGACCTGTTGTTGCCCACGGGCGAGGCAAGGCTCAGAGAGGTGGCCGTGGGAAGCAGGAGGGGTTGGAAGGAACCTAGGCGGCAGGAGCCAGGTTTGGCTGGGAAGGACATGAGGGAGAGCCTGCCTTAGAAGGCTAGAGCAGATCTCATCAGCTGTAGTGGGTTTGATACAGGCCCGAGCCTCAGGCCAGTGGGTGGATCAAATTCCGGAGCTAAGTGTCTGTCATTTCCTACTGAAGCGCCTGTGCATTCTGGAGTTTCCAGGGGGATCCATGTCATCCACAGTAGGTGTGACCGGTATCCTGGAAGACCTGCAAGTCCTCAGCCTGTACCAATCTCAGCGTTGTGGCTGCTTCCCATGTTCTGAACACACACACGCGGGAGACATCCCTCAGCTGGAGCGGTCACCCAGTGTCGGGGTGGGGAGGGGTGGGGTGGGGTGGGGGGTGATCAATACAAAGCTAAGTGTGGCTGGAAGAGGCCGCTGAAACGCAGAGCAGGGATGCTATGAAGACAGCTGACTTCATCAGACACTTGTGTGATGCCCACTCAACAACAGCCGCAGGCGAGGCCAGAGTCCACAGCTCAACGGGCATTTAACCGGCAGTCTCCACTGGTTGATTTGTTTTGAGACAGGGTCTCACTGTGTAGCGCTGGTTGGCCTGGAACTTGCTATATAGCCCAGGCTGGCCTCAAATTCATGGAGATGGGCCAGCCTCTGCCTTCCAGGTGCTGCGATTGAAGGGGTGCGGTCACTATGCCTGGCCTTTTGGGGCCGGTCCCCAGGTTTTGAGGATCCAAAGCGGCTTCTTTTTGTGATTCCTCTCCTGCAACCGTTCAGCGGGATTTTTACCACGTTGTATTTTTTAAACATTTTTAAATATCTTTATTTGTTATTCTCTTCCATATATTCACCTAATTTAAATGCTTTTTTTTTTTTTTTTTTGGTTTTTTTCGAGACAGGGTTTCTCTGTGTAGCTTTGCGCCTTTCCTGGAACTCGCTTTGGAGACCAGGCTGGCCTCGAACTCACAGAGATCCGCCTGGCTCTGCCTCCCGAGTGCTGGGATTAAAGGCGTGTGCCACCACCGCCCGGCTAAATGCTTTTTTTTTTAACCAGTGGTTTTTATTTTCCCTGTGTTTCACTTTTTCTTTTTTTCTCCTGTGGGCACCAAATGAATTTAGTAGTATTTTGAGTTTCCTTTATTGGGTTAAAAAAAAAAAGCCTTCAATTTGTATTTTTTGCTCCCTTTCACACTTTAAAAACATTTTTTGTTTTGTTTGTTGTTTGTTTGTTTGTTTGAGACAGGGTTTCTCTGCGTAGCCCGGATTGTCCTGGAACTTGCTCTGTAGACCAGGCTAACCTCAAATTCAAAGCCTGTCTCTGCCTCCTGAGTGCTGGGATTAAAGGCATGTGCCACCACTGCCCTGCTAAAATAACTTTTTTAACTATTTGGAAATGCTTCATTTTCCTGAGAATTTCCCCCCACTCTCCTGCTTTCTCCTGCTCTCTTCCAGGGTTTCTCCTGTCCAAATCTTCTTCCGCTTTCACCTATTTACACTCACTCCTCTTTTTAATTCCTGGTCCGTGTCCCCTTTCTTTACCTTGGTCATTTACTATTCCACATTTTCAATACTTTTTTTTGTCAATTCTTTGTTTTTTTGACAGGGTTTCTCTGTGTAACAGCCCTGGCTGTCCTGGAACTTGCTTTGTAAGTCAGGCTGGCCTCAAACTCACAGAGATCCACCTGCCTATGCCTCCCGAGTGCTGGGATGGCATGTGCCACCACTGCCCGGCTTTCAGTATTTTTCAACCCCTTTCCATTTTCAGACTTGTGACACGTAGCAAGCAATTAAAGCCGTTACATTATCCATTTATTGACTGGAGGACCTTGTCTACTGGTTTTACATTTGCACTTCTTTATATAACCTGCATATTTATCCCTATCTGATGTGTAGTGGGCAAAGTTTCCCTTGTTCTATAGGCTTCCTTCACTTTACAGAAGCCTTTACATTTCCTGTGACCCCACGTCAATTCTCCTGATTGTTTCCTGTGCTATTGACTTCCTGTTCAAAAGCTTTGTTTATGCCCATACCTTGAAACGTCTTCCCTGTTTCCTTCCACACAGTTTCAAAGTTTCAGGTCATATATCAAGGTCTTTGCTCTACTTTAAATTGATCTGTGTGAAGAGTAAGCAGTATGGATCTAGTTGAGTGGTTCTCAACCTGTGGATTGTGGCCCCTTGGGGGTTGAATGGCCCTTTCACAGGGTTTTGCCTAGGACCATCGGAAAACACAGATATTTACATTACGATTATGGTTGGGGTCACCACAACATGAAGACCTGTATTTAAAGGTCACAGCATTAGGAAGGTTGAGAACCACTGATCTAGTCTCATGAGTCTACAGCTGGAGTCCCAGTTCCCCAAGTACCACTTGTTACAGAAGCTCCTTCTCCAGTACATGTTTTCACACTTTCCTCAACCACCGGGTGCTGGTAGCTCGGTAGATTTCTTTGATCTGTGGGTATTTTTCTTCCAGTACCACAGCTCTTTCATAGACATTGAGATAGGTATTGTGGCATATCGTTGATCTTCCTATGGATGATTGCTTTCGCTATTTTGGGGCCTTTGTACTTTTATATGAATTTCAGTGGTTGTTTTTTTTTTTATGGTTTTTGTAAAGAATGTCATTGGACTTTGGTGGGATTTGGGTTGATGATGGGAATCTCTTTCAGCAGTATAATATTTTCACAGTATTCTTTTCCTTTTCTCTTTTCTTGAAGCTGTTGTGAGTGGGATTGTTCCTCCGGCTTCTGGGTGAGTTTGTCACTGGTGTATAGGAAAGGCTCTAGCTGTTGTGTGTTTATTTTTCACACTGCCACTTTGATGAAAGTGTTCATTGGGTCTAAGAATATTCCAGTAGAGTTTTTAAAGTATAGGATCATGTCATTTTCAAATAGGGATAATTTCACTTCTCCCTTTCCTAAATCTATCCCTTTGATTCTTTCTCTTGTCTAATTGCTCTAAGACTTTGGACACTGTATTAGTAAGAGCGGAGATTGGGCACCCATGACTCATACAATATTTTAGAGGAAATGTTTCCTCGTTCGAACACCATTAGTTGCATGTCCCTCATATTACACTGAGTCATGCGCCTTCTCCTCATTTCTTTGGGGCTTTGATCATGAAGGGATGTTGAACTTATAGAAAGCCTTTTGCTCATCACCAGGACCCATGTTTGAAGCTTTCCTGCTGCATCTTCTTCCACAGATTTTATAGTTTCAGGTCTCATGTCTAAGTTTCAGGTCTCATGTCTAAGTTTGGAATCTACCTTGAGTCAGTTTTTCCGTATGATGGAAGATAAGCGATTGTCATAGTTAGCTTCGGCCATCCACTTGACACATCTAGGAGACGACTCCCAGCTGAGAACCGCCCTCATTGGGTTGACCTGTGACCTTGTTCGTGAGGTTTTTCTTCTTGCTCTCTGTTAATAAGTTTATTTTTGTTTAGTTTTTTTATACAGCATATTTTGATAACATCCTTTTTCCTTCCCCAACTCCCAGATCCTCTCCACCTCTCTATCCATCCAACTTCATATTCTCTTTCTTTGTCTCTCAAAAAAAAAAAAAAAAAAAGCAAAACATCAACAACAACAACAAAAGCAAGACAAAATTTAAAAAAACAATAAGGGAAGTGCCAAAACAAAATAAAACAAAAGCCCACAAAACCCACCACAGAGTCTACTTTGTGTTGGCCAGCTTCTCCTGAGCATAGGCCTGCCCTGGATGGTGGTTGATAGATCAGTGACCCTCCATTGGATTGGTTCCTACTCCCATCAGGTATCAATTTGCCAATAGCTTCTTGGTTAGGAGTGGGACTTTGTGTTCACTTCTCCTTCTCAGTGCTGGAATTTTGTCTGGTTTGACCTGTGCAGATCTGATGGATATTCTCCCTCTCCGAGAGTTCATATGTGCATCAGTTCTGCTGTGTTTGGAAGATCCTGTTTCTTTGGAGTCATCCACCACCCCTGGCTCTTAAAATCTTTCCACCTCCTTTGGGGCATTGTATTCATTGCTAATTGATACACAAGGGCCAAGCCTCATGGGGGAGGTGATCCTGGACTGTGTAAGGTTGCTGAACAAGCCAGGGAAGCAAGTCAGTAAGCAGCATTCCCCCATGGTCATTGCTTCAATTCCTGCCTCAGCTTCTCTCAAAGGTGAACTGTAACCTGTGAGCCAAATAAAGCCCCTTCTCCCCCAAGTTGGTACTGGTCAGTGTTTATTACAGTAACAGAGAAGTAAAGGAGGTCAGTGTTCAACTCCATTGTTCTGCTAGTTCTTACAGCATCACTTGTTGAAAACTATTCTTTCCCCATTGTGCATTCTTGGTGCTTTCTTTAGAAATTGATTGATCACATATGCATGAGTTTGTTTCTGGGCTCCCTAGTCTGCTCCATTTATCTAAATGTCAGTAATAATAGCAGTATAATAGTGTCATGTGGTTTTAATAACCAGAGCTTTGAAATAGATGTTGAAACCAGCAACTGTGCTGCATACAGATTTGTAATTCTTCAAGATTCCTGTGTCTATTTGGGACCCTTTATGATGTCAAATGAATCTCAATGTTGTTCTTTTTATAACTGAAAGTTACTATTGGGGCATTAACATGGATTGCATTGATTCCATTTGGACTATGGACATGTTATCAATATTAAGTCCAACTCCCTCCTTTCCCAGGAAGAATCTGTGGACTGCTGTCTCCAGTTGTACGGAGCTGTGCTGAGGGTCATGATTATGGTCACAGAATATCTTGACTTTTCCTACTACTTTTGATATGTGTGGTTCTGTGCTTGTTCAGGATGCAGGAGTCTCTCACCTCGTCTCTGAATTTCTCATAAAGAGAAAATGTGTATTAAGTGTTATTGGATGCGTGTGTCCACAGAGAGAAAGGGTTCTGGTCTTTCTTTTCCACCATCTTGCTGACATCGTTGTTCTGATTAATTTCAATGTAATGACCTGGGAAAGAGGGTCAGATATGAGTTTGGGACCTGGTTTTGCCACTTACTCCCTGTGAGACGTTAGGTAAATCAAACGCTTTGTGCTTGGAGCTAGAGTCATGCCTTGAGTGGTTACTGCTCTTGTAGAGGATCTGGGTTCAGTTCCCAGCACCCACATGAAAGTTTACAACTATCTGTAAGTCCAGTTCCAGAAGATCCAAAGCCCCCCCTGGGCTTCTGAAGGTATCAGGCCCACCCACAGCATACATACATATATGCAGGCAAACATTCATGCACAAAAATAAATTTTTAAAAATAGCTTTGAGAGGCAGGAGGATCATTGTGAGTGAAAGGTCAGCCATTACAAAGAGAGTTCCAGGACAGACAGGGCTGTTACAGAGAAACCCTGTCTCGAGAAAAAAAAATTAAAAAAAACAACTTTGTATTTAATTTTAATTTATATCAGATAGTGTGCTGGTTACTTTTATGTCAAATTAACACAAACTAGAGTCATTTGGGAAGAAGAAATCTCAACTGAGAAGATGTCCCCACCAGACTGGCCTACAGGAAAGCCCGTGGTACATTTTCTCATTTAGTGAATGATATGGAATGGCCCAGTCCATTGTAGGTGGTGCCCCCCCACCGCCACCGCCGCCGCCCTGAGCTGGTAGTCCCAGGAATTATAAGAAAGCAGGCTGAGCAAGCCATGAGAAGCCAACCAGAAAGCAGCCTCTACCATGACCTCTGCATCAGCTCCTGCCTCCAGGTCCTGTCCTGACTTCCCTCAGTGATGAGCTGTTACCTGGAAGCATCAACTGAAATAAAGCCTTTCCTTCACAGGTTGCTTTGGGTCCTGGTGTTCAACACAGTAATAAATACCTTATGACAGCTGGGCCATTTCATAAGATGTCACTGAAGCTATGAGAAAAACCCTTTAGGGAATTTACCCCAGGACTTCATGCATCCTGAGCACATACCCCAACCAGGTCCTCCCTGTGCTTGTAGAGAGTGGCGGCCTGGGACAGGGAGGGTCTGTTTTGTTGTGGCACTGTATAGCTATTAAGATGACAATCTAGCTATTTCAGTTCAGTGGCCTCATGTATATTAACAATATTATGTCAGCACCATTACTGTACTTCTCCAGGAATTTTTTATTATCATAAACAGAAACTCATTAAACAATAACTTTCACCTGAGAAACTCTCAAATAATGTCTAGGCCTCACCCCAGATCCACTTAATCAGGGCTTCTTGGAGGAAGCCCCAGCACTGGTATTTCAAAAACAGTCAAGGGGCTGGAGAGATGGCTCAGTGGTTAAAAACACTGGCCATTCTTGCAGGGTAGCCGGATTTGGTTCCCAGCACCCACATGGTGGCTCACCTGTGACTCCAATTCGGATGCCCTTTTCAGGCCTCTGCAGGCACACACATATACACATTAAATAAAAAAAATTTAAAATCACAATCAAACTGGGTACTCTGGTGCACCCCAGTAATCTCAGCACTCAAGAGGCAGAGGCAGGAGGATGGCCACAAGTTCAAGGCCAGTCTTGTCGACATAGGGAATTACAAGTTAGTTATCCAGGGCGACAAAGTGAGACTCTTGTCTCAACAAGAACAAACAAGGGTGGGGAAAACGGCTCAGGACTTAAGAGCACTCTGTGCTCTTACAAAGCACCCAGGTTCGGTTCGCAGTCCCCACGGGGTGGCTTGTATCCATCCACAACTCCATTTCCAGAGGTTTTGATACACTCTTCTGACCTTTGAGGGTGACAAGCACACGTGGTATGCATACATACAGGTAGGCAAAACATTCACATAAAGTAAAATTAATAAATCTAATTTAAAAATATAAAATAACCCCCCCCCAAACCACCACAAAGCAACCAAGGGGAATAGTTACTTAATTCATTCACGGAATTATTAAACATAAAGGTTTCAGCTCATTAAGTCTCTCCTGCCACCTGGACTCCTGAACCTATTAAGGAAGAAGATGGTCAGGTGGTGGTGGTGGTGGTGGCGGCGGCGGCGGCGGCAGCGGCGCCGGCGGCGGCGCCGGTGGCGCACGCCTTTAATCCCAGCACTCGGGAGGCAGAGCCAGGCGGATCTCTGTGAGTTCGAGGCCAGCCTGGGCTACTAAGTGAGTTCCAGGAAAGGCGCAAAGCTACACAGAGAAACCCTGTCTCGAAGAAAAAAAAAAAAAGGAAGAAGATGAAGAGAATTGATTCTTAGGGGTCTCAGCCAGTTTTCCATCAATATAATGAAATTGGTGTCATTAACTTAGATAAAAGGTTTGTGTGGCTCACAGGTGGGTTCCAATCAAGACCAGAAAAACACAGGCCTCTGGTGGGAGTGCTGGATGGCGATGACCAGAGGCCCGTGGCCAGCAAAACTTCACACCTTGTGGGCCAGGAAGCAAAGAGAAAGAGGTCAGGGTCCCACAATCTCAGGGATCTCTATTAGTCTCTATCTCCTACAGAGTCTACCATTCTTCAATAGTGCCACTGTCTAAGTTAGGGCTTTTGTTGCTGTGAAGAGACACTATGACATGGCAACTCTTACAAAGGAAAAATATTTCATTGGAGTGGCTTGCTCACAGTCCCAGAGGTTCAGTCCATTATCATCATGGTGCAACATGGTGGCGTGCAGGCAGACATGATGCTGGAGAAGTAGCTGAGTGTCCTCCAGCTTGTCTTGCAGGCAACAGGAAGTGATCTGTCTCACTAGGTGTGGCTTGAGCATATTTGAGACCTCAAAGCCCGCCTCCACAGGGACACACTTCCTCCACCAAGACCACACCTACTTCAATATGGCCACACCTCCTAATTGTGCCACTCCCTTTAGGGGACTTTTTCTTTCAAACCATCACATTCCACTCCCTGGCCCCCAAAGGCTTTTAGCCATATCATAATACAATAATGCATTCAAACCAACTTCAAAAGTCCCCATAGTCTATAACAGTCTCAAACTTATTTAAAAGTATAAAGTTCAAAGTCTCTTCTGAGTTTCATGCAATCTCTTTTTTTTTTTTTTTTAAAGATTTATTTATTACATATACAGCATATATGACTGCAGGCCAGAAGAGGGCACCAGATCTCATTACAAGTGGTTGTGAGCCACCATGTGGTTGCTGGGAATTGAACTCAGGACCTCTGGAAGAGCAGTCAATGCTCTTAACCTCTGAGCCATCTCTCCAGCCCTCATGCAATCTCTTAACTGTAATTCCCCTATAAAATCAAAATCAAAAAGCAGATATATAATGGCACAGGATATACACTACTGTTCCAAAACATAGGGAAAGGAGCACAGTGAGGAAATACTGGACCAAAGCAAGACCAAAAACCAACAGGGCAAACTCCAAACTCTGCATCTCCACGTCTGATATTAATACACTCTTCAGATCTCCAACTCCTTTCAGCTTTGTTGACTGCAACACACTTCCTTCTCTTGGGCTGGTTCCACTCCCTGTTAGCAGCTCTCCTTAGCAAGTGTCCCACAACTCTGCCTTTCTGGCTGTTTTGAGATTTCTTCTGCCAACAGAATTAATCCGAATCTCTTCACATTAGCCTCAGGCAGACTCTTCAGACAAGGGCAAAAAGCAGCCACATTCTTCACCAAAATATCACAAGAACTATCTCTAGACAACATATTAATTAAAATTCTTCTCTTCTGAAACCTCTTGATTCAGCCCCTGACAATTCAAACCACACTCAGCACCACTGTCTTCCATGCTCCTACTCGGATGGCCCATTGAGCAGCACTTAAAGCATTCCACTGCTTTTCCAATCCACAGTCCCAAGGTCCATATTCCTTCAAATAAAAGCATGGTCAGGCCTATCACAGCAATACCCCACTCCTGTTACCAACTTCCGTCTTAGGGTTTCTATTGCTGTGAAGAGACACCTTGACTCCTAATAGTGCCACTCCACTCTGGGCAATTTTCTTTCAAACCACCACAGCCACCAATGGAACTTAGCATGTGGACCTCAGGGGGACATTCAACACCCAACAATAATGCTAGGCACTAAAACACAGATAAAGCACCAGGTTCTTTCCACCCAAATTCCCAGAGCTGACTTCCATCCCAGTTACTTTCATATATCCTTTTCCAATCTTTAAAAAACTGTTTATTATTATTATTATTATTATTATTATTATTATTATTATTAATTGGTTTTTAGAGACAGGGTTTCTCTGTGTAGCCCTGGCTGACCTAGAACTTGCTCTCTAGCCCAGGCTAGCCTCAAACTCAGAGATTCCCCTGCCTCTGCCTCCTGAGTGCTGGGGATTAAAGGTGTGTGCCACCACACCTAGTTTGATAATTATTTATTGGGGGGACGGAGAGAGCTTGCATGCTACAGTGTGAGCGTTGAGATCAGAGGGCAACTTTCAAAAGTTGATTCTCTACATTTTCCATGTGGGCCCTGGATATCAAATCCAAGTCATCATGCTCGGTGGCAAGCACATTGAGTCACCTTGCCAGCCTTTATCAATCTTTCAAAATGAGTCTGCAATTGGGTTTTTTATTGTTGTTTGTTTTTCCTGATCAGAGAGGCAGCACATGTTCTTTAAAGTCATCAAATAGGGGTTGGGGATTTAGCTCAGTGGTAGAGTGCTTGCCTAGCAAGCGCAAGGCCCTGGGTTCGGTCCTCAGCTCTGAAAAAATAAAAATAAATAAAAATAAAATTAAAGTCATCAAATAAAGACAGGCTGGAGAGATGGCCCAGCAGTTTAAGAACCCTTGCTGTTCCATCACAAGAAGAAGAGTTTGGATTCTGACACCCAAGTGGGGCCCTCTTCTAGCCTCCATGGGTTCCCACACATATGTATACACACACACACACACACACACACACACACACACACACACACACACACACTAAAAAAAAAACACAGTTGTCATGTTAAACTTTCCTATGGGCTGGGCGGTGGTGGTGGTGGCGGCGGTGGCGGCGGCGCACACCTTTCATCCTAGTACTCAGGAGACAGAGGCAGGTGCATCTCTGCAAATTCGAGGCTAGCCTGATCTATAGAGTTCCAAGACAATCAAGTCAACACACAGAAACTCTGTCTCAAAAAACCAAAAACAAAAAACCAAAAACAAAAAAAAAACCCCAACTTCCTAGGATGCTTTCAAATAACTCTTAGCCCTATGAGGTCTTTCTTCTGCCTGACTGCCATCTGCCCATATGTCTGTGCTGGGTAGCTTTAGTTCAGAGCATCCTGCATGGCCTTTAGCCTTATGCTCACAATTTCAGGGAACAGTTTTGTAGATGGAAGGTTCTGTTTCCTGACATGTTCATGTCACATCCTTGGCTTGCTTTGCTCTTGTTCACATTTTTATTTGGAACCAAATTTACTTCAGCCATGTGAAGTGCTCGCAAAATACATGGTGAATGGCTCTGTTCATTCAAATAATTTTAGCTGCTTCCACAAAAGAATCCAATTTTCCAATGTGCTTTTTAAAATATGCTTTCTCACAAAAGAAGAAGTGAAAATTAGTAACCGTCATGAATACTGTTCAAGTGTCTCTCCTCGGGAGAGGACTGACAGGTGGATGAGGATGGGGGTTCTGGTTCCCTGTAATGGGTTCTGAGTCCCTGTGATGGGTTCTGGTTCCTGTGATGGGTTCTGAGTTCCTGTGATGGGTTCTGGTTCCCTGTAATGGGTTCTGAGTCCCTGTGATGGGTTCTGGTTCCTGTGATGGGTTCTGAGTTCCTGTGATGGGTTCTGGTTCCCTGTAATGGGTTCTGAGTCCCTGTGATGGGTTCTGGTTCCTGTGATGGGTTCTGAGTTCCTGTGATGAATTCTGAGTTCCTGTGATGGGTTCTGAGTTCTTGTGTTGGGTTCTGAGTTCCTGTGATGGGTTCTGGTTCCCTGTGATGGGTTCTGGTCCCTGTGATGGGTTCTGATTTCTTAAGCTAACTTCTAGCTTCAGTTTTAAAGCGCAATGACCCCATGAGGTTCCTGCTTTCCCACTCTCTTGCCAGTTAGCAGCTCTTTCCTATCACCTAGAGCTTGAGACCTAATGGTCAATGGCTGCTCTGAGCATGCTGCAGGGGCAGTTTACCTTAGGAAACACCTTCTTTCCCAGGCTGCCCTCTCCTCCTCCCAGGCCTTTCCTTAAAGAGGATGAAAGCTGCTTAAAATCTTCCTTAGTTTCTTTGTTTCCACATGGGATATTGCCAGAGGGCCACCACAAAAAATGGAAATGTTTGTTGAGCCTTTACCTCAGGGAAAGGGCCACGGCAGGCACAGAATAAATGGCTGCTGTCGGCATTTTCTTCACCCCCTTCTTTTCTTCCTCTCCCTCATTAGCGGTCGCCAACACCATCATCGTCTGTGCCACACCACCTCCGGCACAGGTGTGGGAAGTTGCTCATATCCACCTTTGATTTATTTCTCCCCAGAGAAGGACTAATAAGAGATTAATTTCAACCCTGTAATTCTGGTCCCAGTGAGTAACATCTAGTAACAAGGTCCCCTTTAATCAACACAGACAAGCATGTCATTAGATACACCTCAGTGAGCTTGTTAAGGACAAGTAGGATGGCTAAGCTAGACAAATTTCTTCATCTTATATATTTTTAAATGTCTTATTACCATATATTAATTATGCATCATAATAATGTTTCATTATGATTTTATTACATGTACATAATGCATTTCGGTCATATTCATCTCAACCCTGTGACTCTCTTTCCTACATCCAACATCCTCTAACTTTCATTCAACATCCATGTCCTTTGTGTGTGTGTGTGTGTGTGTGTCTCAGTGAGTTTCATTTGGGTTCTTTCCAAGACACGGGTACCTTACCAGTGGATATACACTGAAGGAAACGTCTCTTGCTCTCCCACCAACATTGACTATGTATAAATCCCGAGGGAGGGTTAGGACCCATAGGCCCCTCCCTCCTACAGGACAGGATCCTGAGGGCCTCAGTCTTTTGCAGATCCTGTGTAGGCAATCACAGCTACTACGTGTTCAAGAGTCTACAGAGATATCACGCTTAGAAGTCAGTGTTCCATCCACACTGCTCCCCACTCCTTCCTCGGGCTCCTCTCTTCTTCTGCCCCTTGTTTCACAGTGCTCCCTGAACCTTAGAAAAGTCGACATAGAGGTCCTACCACAGCTGTGCACTCAACAGGCGTTTACTTTCTGCCCCTTGACCAGTTGAGTGTCTCTGGTGACCAGTAATCACCGGGAAAAGAAGCATCTGGAGCCAGAGCTGGTAGGAGCACTGATGTGCAGGCAGAAACAGTTTGGAATACAATTCAACAGGCACATTACGTCCATTTATTACTATAATGGCGGTAGCTTCCCACTAGGGCCTACAATCTCCCCCCATGGGCTTTTGACTAGGTGTACAGTACCCAACATGAATTCCCTCCTGTGGAGTGGGCATCAAATTCAATCAGAAAAGGCGTCCCCAAAACAGACTCACTAGTTATGTGAAACCACGAGAGTCCGTTAAAGGATCTCAAGAATTTATTAAAGTATAAGATGGGGATAATACACTCACGGATGGATACAGAATAAGGAAGACACAGCCATTGATCCAGTTGCTGAGTCCTGCCGTTCTGCCCAGGGGAGCCGGGAACCAACCTCAAGCTGCTCCACGCTGGCTGACCTGGTCCTTGCCACCCAAGAGAGGGCCTGACTCCTCTCGTTCAGCTCTTAAGGGATCATATATGCAGAAAAAGCCATGCCCTAGGGCTTGCACCCCAAAGCCATTGGCTGAATGAATGAATTCCCACAACACTCACCACTTTTATATCATATCCATTCTATCTTTCTCCATTCAAAGAATCACTCCCCACTCATAAGCCCCTTTCTGGTTCCCTGGGCTCTATGTACACACTCACCTCAACATAAATGCACATATAAGTTAGAATGGTTTGCATATGAAAAAGAATATGTAGTGTTATCTTTCTGAGCATGAGTTACCTCAATATATTTTCCAGTTCCATCCTGGAAATTTTGCAAATTTCCTGTAAATTTTGTTTTCTTCACAGCTCCATAAGATCTACATTTTCATTATCAATTCATCAGTTGATGGACATCTGGGCTAATTGCATATCATTGCTATTGGAAATGGAACAGAAACAAATATGGCTGTACAAGTATCTCTGGCAGGATATGGAGCCCTTGGAGCATATGCCTAGGAGTGGGAGAGCTGGGTCACCTTCAGTTCCATTTTTCATTGTTTTCTGTTTTGTTTTAATTGTGTGTAGGTGTGTGTCTGCATGTGGGTATGTACACGTAAGTGCAGGTGGTCTCAGAGCCCAGAGGCATTGAAGCCTCTGGAGCTGCCTGATGTGGATGCTGGGATCCAAACTCCAGTCCTCCGGAGAAGCAGCAAGTGCTCTTAACTTCTGAGTTCCCTCTCTCCAGCCTCTGCTTTTCATGTCTTGACAGCCCTCACACCGACTCCATAGTGGCTGCTCCATAGTGGCTGCTCCATAGTGGCTGCTCTGGTTGACACTCCCACCAGCAGGGGTAAGTTCCCTCTCCCACATCCTCACCAGCGTCTACTGGGATTTCTTTTCTTTTTCTTTCTTCCTTTTTTGTTTTAGGTTTGTTGTTTTTGTTTTTGTTTTGTTTTATTTTATTTATTTATTTATTTTTGGAGACAGGGTCTCTCTATGTAGTCCAGGCTGTCCTGGAACTCACTGTAGACCAGGCTTATCTCAAACTCAGTTATCTGCCTGTCTCTGCCTCCCAAGTACTAGAACTAAAGGCGTGCGCTACTATGATTTGTTTTCTTTCTTTCTTTTTTTTTCATTTTTCTTTATTAAGAAATTTTCTACTCACTCCACATACCACCCACAGATCCCCCTCCTCCCTCCTCCCACCCCCCAGCCCTTCCTCCCTAGCCACCCCACATCCCCACATCCCCAAAACTGAGGTCTCCTATGGGGAGTCAGCAGAGCCCAGCACACTGAGCCTAGGCAGGTCCAAGGCCCTCCCACTGCACCAAGGCTGTGCAAGGTGTCACACCACAGGCACCAGATTCCCAAAAGCCTGCCCATGTACCAGGGACAGATCCCGATCCCCCTGCCTGGGTGCCCCACAAAGAGTTCGAGCCAAACAACCGTCTTGATGATGGCATTTCTACCTGGGTTGAGATGGAATCTCAAAATCATTTTAATTTACTTTCTCTGATGGCTAAGGATGTTGAACACCATGAAAATATTTATAGCTATTTGTGTTCCTTCTTTTGAGGATTCTCTGTTCAGTTCCATTATTTATTTTTGTTTATGTGTATATATGTGCCTGTGTGAGTAAATGCCCTGTGTGTTTTGTACGAAGCCAGTTCAGGGGATCAGATCCCTTGGCGACTGAGTTACAGGTGCTTGTGAGATGCTCACTCTGGGTACGAGGAACCCAGCCAGGGTCCTCTGGAGAGCAGTAAGTGCTCTCCAGCACTAAGCCTCCCATAGTCTATTTCTTAACTGACTTGTTTATTTCCTTGTTTTGAGGGTTTTTGTTGTTGTCTATCCTTTTAGATATTAACCCTTTGTAAAATGTGTAGCTAGCAAAGATTTTCGACAATTCTGTAGGCTGTCTCTCCACACCATTAAGGAATTCCTTTGTTATACAGAAGCCTTTTTCTTTCCCAAGATCCCATTTGCCAATGTCAGCCTTGTTTCTGACTCCTGGAGCCCACACTGGAGCTGATAGCTTGAAGAGTCTGCCCTCCTTCTTCCTCCAGCAGCTTCAGAATTTCAAGCCTTACATTAAGATCTTTGCTCCATTTGAAGTTTGTTTGTTTATTTATTTATTTATTTAGTTAGTTAGTTAGTTATTTTTTGTGCAGGGCGAGAGATAAGGATCTGGTTTGATTATTTTACCTGTAGATACCCAGCTTTTATAGCACCATTTTTTGGAGAGACAGTCTTTTTTTTTTTTTTTTTTTTTTTTTTTTAGTTTTTCAAGACAGGGTTTCTCTGTGTAGCTTTGTGCCTTTCCTAGAACTCACTCTGTAGTCCAGGCTGGCCTTGAACTCACAGAGATCCGCCTGCCTCTGCCTCCCAAGTGCTGGGATTAAAGGCGTGAGCCACCACCGCCCGGCTAGAGAGACAGTCTTTTCTTCAGTGTATCAGGTGGTCATAATTGTGTGGGCTTCTATCTGGGTTCTCTATTCCATTGATCTACATATCCTTTTTTTCTTTTTCTTTTCTTTCTTTCTTTTGAGACAGGGTTTTTCTGTGTCACCTTGACTGTCCTGGAACTAACTATATAGCCCAGGCTGGCCTCGAACTCTCAGAGATCTGTCTGCCTCCCAAGTGCTGGGATTAAAGACGTGCACACCACTGCCTATAGTTGTTTTTTTTTGTTTGTTTGTTTGTTTCTTTACTCATTGTGGGCCCACCAGCTACCAAATAAATACGTGGAAACTTATTCTTACTTATGAATGCTCTGGCCTTAGCTTGGCTTCTTTCTAGCCAGGTTTTCTAATTTAAATTATCCTGTTTCTCTTTAACTACGTTTTGTCTCTGGGCTTTTTGCCTTTCTTTATTCTATATCTCTTTCTTTCCTTCTTACTCCTGGCTGGCTGGGTGGCTGGGTGGCTGGCCCCTGGCATCCTCTTCTCCTTTTCTCACTTCTCACTCTTCTTTTTTTGAGCCTAGATTTTTTTCTCCTATTTATTCTCTCTGCCCGCCAGCCCTGCCTATCCTTTCTCCTGTCTAGTTATTGGCCGTTCAGCTCTTTATTAGACCAATCAAGTGTTTTAGACAGGCAAAGTAACACAGCTTCACAGAGTTAAACTAATGCAACATAAAAAATGCAACACATCTTTGCATCATTTAACAAATATTCCACAGCATAAAAGAATGTCTTAAATTAATGTCCCACAAGAACCACCCAGCCTTTTTTTTTTTTTTTTTTTTTGCCAGTACCATGTTATTTTGATGACTATGGCTCTGTAATACAACTTAAAGCTAAGTATGGTGACACCCCCAGCATTGCCTGTTTAGCTCAGGTTGCTTTGGATGCCTGGGTCTCTTTTGTGCTTCCTATGAATTTTGTTCCTTTCTATTTCTGTGAAGAACAGTGTTGGAATTTTGATGGGGATTATATTGAATTGTAGGTTGCTTTTGTAAAGATAGTCATTTTCATGGTGTTGATCCTTCTAATCCATGAGTGTGGGAGGTCTTTCCATCTACAAGTATCTTCTTCAGTATTTTAAAGTTTGTATCATAGACATTTTAAAAGATATGTTCTTGCTCGGTGTTGGTGGCAAATGCCTTAATCCCAGCACTTGGGAGGCAGAGGCAGGTGGATCTCTGTGAGTTCAAGGCCAGCCTGGTCTACATAGTGAGTTCCAGGACAGCCGGGGCTACACTAAACTCTGTCTCAAAAAATAAAAACAAACAAACAAAAAACAAAAACAAAAAAAAGAGATATGTCCTTAATGATTTTCTCAATTTCATTGGTACCTGCTGAAATGTCTTCTTTTTATCTCTAATTTTATTGTTGTATTGGGGTTAATCTGTGACTTTATATCTAGTAGTACTTGTTTTATAAAATTGGGTGTACTTGTGATAAGTGCATATATGCTTAGGATGCAATGTCCTCCTGATGGAGTGTCCCCTTAATAGCATGCAGTGACTCCCTTTGTCTCTTCTGATTAGCTTGGTTTGAAGTCTATTTTATCAGATATTAGAATAGCGATGCCTGCATGTTTCCTAGTTCTATTTGCTGAAATATTTGTTTTGTTGAGACAGGGTCTCACATAATCCTGGCTGGCCTGGAACTTGCTATGTAGATCAGGTTGGCTTTGAACTCATAGAGATCTGCCTGCCTATGCCTCCTGAGTACTGAAATTAAAGATGTGTGCCAAACATCCGGCTTTGAAATGTTTTTTGACCATCCTTTCCCCATAAGATAGTGTTTGTGATGGCTATTCTTGGCCATGAACTTGACTGTATCTGGAATTAACTAAAACCCAAGCCACTGGGAACACTTGTGAGGGATTTTTTTTTTTCTTCTTGATTGACTCATTTGAGGTATGAAGACCCACCCTAAATCTGGATCTTTTGAGGCAGGAAGACCCACCTTAAATTTGGGTCACACCTTCTGCTGGCAGCTTATGTAAAGGACTTGGAAGAAGGAAGCTCTTGCTCTTTGCCTGCTTGCCCTCACTCTCACTGGCAAGTCCGTTCCTTTGCTGGGATTAGAGTCTACTTCCTTGGGATTATTAAGACTAGCTGAGACATCCAGCCTCATGGATGGGACCACTACTGGACTCTTGGATTTTCCATTAGGAGAGCACCAACAACAGAAACAAAGGAATAATTCCACCCAAATGTGGCTTTGTGAGCTGAGTTTAACTGGGGTTACTCACAGGAGCATGGTAACTCATGATCACACCACTGAAGAAAACATCTCTCCTTCCTAGCAACTACTAACTACATATCCATGGGGAGAGTGAGAGTCATGAGTCCTCTCCCTCCCAGCAACCAGTAGCTATGCAATCATCTGGGGTGGGGGATGGAGCTTCATTAGCTCCCCTCCTTAACTGTCTAAACCCTTGGTGAGGGATGAGATCACATGAGCCCTCCTTAGTAACTGTTAACTGTCTGTAAATCCTTAAGGGGGGCGGAATCTCCCGAGCTCCTCCCCTCCCACAAGGGAAAGGTAACAAGCCCAATCCTGTGCAGGTCTCCTACAGCTAATCACAGCTGCTGACGATTCGGGGGCCGTTCTTTTGCGCCAGTGGTCACACCTTTTCTGGCATGTTGACTGTGAAGTACACAGAATCCAGAGCTGAGCAGAGCTCTTGGTGGCATTCTGCCTGGGCAGCTTGCATCCTGCCCTCTGGCACCACAAGAGCTAGCCAGGGAGGGAAGGCATTTCCAGCCCGGTCCCAGCTGATGGCTCTGTCTTCAGCTGTAGGATCTTATTGTCTATAAGCAAGCACCATAAGCATCAATAGCCTTTATCAATCACTTCAGGGGCCTCCAGGGTCTCTGAAGTAACCCACTCCTGGCCCTGGGGTTTTCATTTAATACCTTATGGCTTTGGGGCATTCATTTCCTCACTTATTTCCAGATGAATCTCCAAATCTGTAGGACACTCAGAGGCACAATTCATGTAATGAAACCTTTTACAGAGGGTGGGCAGGGTCTCTGAAGGTCCACCCTCTATCCATTCCAAGTAAGTGCCACTTGGTCTCAGGAGTGAGCAGCTAGGAACACACTAAAGAGACATGTTAGCAAGGCCTACCACAACATGAGAAGAATCAATTGCTTGCATTGTTTTGTCAAAAGGTCCATGTTGGGTATGGTCGTGGGAATAGGAGGTACTGACTTAGCTTGCCCTTTACCACAGTCCATAGTCACCATCCATGAACCCTTCTACCCCCTTATCCTGGGGTACTGCCAATGCATCTGCCCCAACTCCAGCACTTTGGTGTCTCCTCACATGCTGACTAGCCTAGGGCCACGGAGAGGTTCCTGGGACAGAGAGGCAGCTGGCTGCCTCCTATGGAATGGCCGCAACTGGGTGCTGAGAAGGTGTCCTAGCTAGGGTTACTATTGCTGTGAAGAGACACCGTGACCACAGCAACTCTAATATGGACAACGTTTAATTGAGGGGGCTGGCTTATAGTTCCAGAGGTTCAGTCCGTTCTCATCATGGCCTGAGCATGAAGGTGTGCAGGCAGATGTGGTGCTGGAGCTGAGAGTGCTACATCTTGCAGGCAACAGGAAGTCAACTGTCTCACTGGGCATGGCTTGAGCCTATGAGACCTCAAAACCCGCCCCCACAGTGACACACTTCCTCCAACAAGACCACACCTACTCCAACAAGGCCACACCTCCTAGTGCCATTCCCTTTGTGAGTCATTTTCTTTCAAAGCATCACAGAAGGCCTTTGGCTGGGCCAGCAATTTCCACCCTCCCACTAGACTTTCTTGCAGGAGGAAATGTACTTGGCTTATTCAGGGTGGGGATGCGGGCAAGCACAGCCTTTGCACCTTCACCGCCCTCTGGCCGTTCTTTTCACTCTGGCCTTCTAGAGGCTCACAAGCAATGAACTTGGCTGTCAGTCTTTTTTATTTTTCCCTATAAACTCCAACTCAACACAGATCTTCCCACGTTTGCTTTCAGGTTACACAGAGGGATCCTTGTCTGCTCGCTCTTTTTCTCACCCCCTTTGCCTGTTTTCACAATAACCTGACTTACTTGCGTCTGTAAGTCATCCAGACCTGCTGAAGCCTCTGTTACCTGAATGATGCTCTTCTACCAGGTAGCTCAGCAACATCACAAAAGCCCCACAGCAGTCCTGAGGTCCCTGGGAATCAGCCTCTTTCTTAACCCTCCAAGGAAGACAGCCCTGTTTGGCACGGTGAACCAGGCATCAGACACGTCCTCTCTCGTGTGCAGTGCACTCAATAGTGCCCTTGCTTCCTGTTTTCCTCCAGTCCCTGGTGCTCACGGGGACCACAGCTGACAATAACCTGCTCTGCTCTACTTCATGCTCATATGCAACCACTCCAAAGTGACTGACTTTCCTCATATGGCCCCAGATTATTCAGCCTTTGTCTTAAAGAGGAATGGGTAGCTATATGACTCAGTTGCTCCATTTGCACAGTTTTCAGACTAACCCCATTTGCCCCCATGTGGTGGAACAATCTTTTTGTACACTGTGAAGGTGTATTGCTCTCATTGGTTAAATGGCCAATAGCTAGGCAGGAAGAGATTAGGTGGGACTTGCAGACATGAAGAAGGGCAGAGTTGCTAGGAGACATGGGGAGAAGCCAGCCAGCCACGAACAAGTCCAACACACAAAATGGGCTAGAGGTAATAAAGCCATGTGGCAGCAAGTAAATTAATAGAAATGGGTTAAGTTATAAGGGCTAGTTAGAAACAAGCCTAAGCTGTCAGCCAAGCATTTATAATTAAAAATAAGTCTTTGTGTGATTATTTGGGAGCTTGCTGGTAGGGCAGAATATTCCGCCTACACCCCCATGTCCCACAGTTTCACAATCCACACTGTGAAAGGGTCTCCCATCTGTTGTTTAAAAGTCTCTTCCAAATTCAAACAGTTCAAAGGCAAAACACTCCCTGATTATCGTCGTTTCCTGTATTGGACCATTATTAAGTCCCCCATTTTCATGATATAGAATGGATTTTCCTTTCTTCTGTATGAAAGGCTAGACTCTATCATTTATACTTCCCTCCCTCCCTCCTCATTGTCTAATTCTTCCTGAGTTCTGAGTTTGGGGATTCCAGGAGGGACTGTTTAGCAACAGTCTAATTTGTACTTTTTTCCTTTCCCCTGCCAGCCATGAGAAACAGCAAGTTTCTCCAGCACTCCATCTCCTTCCCCCACCTTCACCAGCCCCTTTCCTGCTAACTTAGAGCAAAAGGTAGCATCCATGTGTCCCTCCTTACTCAGGCATGTTCTTTCTGGGCAGATAGCTCAGCCTCAGTTGCATGTCTTACAGCCCAGAGTCATGTGACCGATGCCACAGCCTGCTTACCATCCCTTCCCATACACGCTACCTTCAGATTGTAACATATTCTCTGGTTTGTCTGCTATCCCGCACTCATGTGTAGACCCCATGCATCAGGAAGGCCCGCCACTGCATCCTACACAGAAGAAGATGACCACCCCAGGATTCACATGTCGAGAATCTTCACCCACAGGAGACAGGGCAACCCTCACTGCAGCAAGAAGGCAGGACAGTCCGCACCACATGGAGGACAACATGTTGGGGTTATGTCCACGGATGCTGAACCCTCAGACAGCTTAGCTTCAGCCACGCGTCTCGTCACGCACAGCAGACAATGCAAGCGCTCCTCTTGAACTCATCTTTGGTTCTGTCGGGCCCTTGGCTCAGGCTCCAAGGACAGGGACAAAGAAATGAGTGCACCCACCGTGGCTTGTGAACCAATGAGTGTGGCTGGGCTTTCTTATAGGAGGGTGGGAAACTTTATGGGCAGTTATAGCAGTAGAGGAAAAAATTTCTCTTCCAGTAACTGCTGGGTTGTGGTGGTGGTGGCGCATGCCTTTAATCTCAGCACTTGGGAGGCCAAGGCAGGCAGATCTCTAAGAGTTCGAGGCCAGCCTGGTCTATAGAGAGAGAGTTCCAGGGCAGTCAGTCAGGGCCACACAGAAAAGGTCAGTCTCAAACAAACAAACAAACAAACAAAAAAGCAACAAAAAAATTGTCTATAAACCCTTGGGGAGGGGAGGGTCTTGTGAACCCTTCTCCTCCAGCAACCTTTCACTGTATAAGACCTGGGGGAGGGGAGGCCTCATGAGCCCCTCCCCACTTCCTTGACAGAAAGGGCACAGTCTTGTGTGGGCAGCTCCCTTTCCAACAGTCACAGCTGGTGACAGTACAGGAGTGCAATGACCACCTCACACCTGGAGGACAGTGATCCATAGCACACCCTACATGCGGGCAGTGCCCTTCATGGGCTGGGGAAAGAGGAAGCTGAGCACCAGCATTCCTCTCCCCCAGTCCTTCCTCCCCTCCCTCCCTCCCTTCCTGCTCCTTCCCAGCTGTGGACACAAGGTGACCAGTGTCTCACCCTCCTACCTCCATGCCTTCCTACCATTGCACAGTGCTCCGTGAGAGCCACAGTAAGTCCCCCCTCCAACCCCCTTTCACTCCTTTAGTTAGGTATCTTGCCACACTTCCACCCAACACCCTGTACCTGTGTGTCACTGCACACGGTGTTTCTGGAGGCTTTCGGCCCACCTCCCTGGTACTTCGGCAAACCAAAAGCCTGCATTTGAGAAGCCACAGTGAAGGTGCCCACCCATCTTCACAAAACGCTGTGTGGCTTGGGCTGGCCTCAAACTCCTGATCCTTCCGCCTCACGAATCCCAAGTACCATGCCCAACTTGGTGTTGTGTAATCTCAAATAACTGTATTTTGGTTGCTTAGAAATGTTAAATTGCATCAATTTACCACTCAATACGAAAACTTCTGGGGAAAACAGTTCCGAAGCCAAGCCCCAGCGGTTGAACACATTCTACCTCTTCTTAACCTTTGTCTTATTGCCATCAAGAACCACAAATTTAAGGGTTATCTTCAAACCAAACATCAGTTTCTTATGCAGTCACAAAAACTCAGGTTTTTTTGTTTTGTTTTGTTTTGTTTTTTTACATGTACCCATTGTAGTTCAGGGAAGCAGATAGTGCTTTTGATCGCACAATAAAAATGATATTGGAGTGAAATTATAGTTCTCGGAGGCTAATTTGGGGGTGTGGTTTTAAGACTGTGTTTCCAGGCTGTGGACCTGGGATTGAATAACTTGAACTGGCACACACTGACCCCGGCATGAAGTCTGAGCTGCTTTCCGGTGTTTTCTCCGCAGCGGGCCCCCATTTGAACCTCAATTGCTGTTCGCTGCCCTCTGGGCACTTGAATCTTTGTTAGTATTTTGCTCTGAGCGTCTTGGTGGGTTGCTCTATAAAAAGCATCTGCCATTATTTCTCTTCTGGGTGGGACTTCCCCCTCGGTTTATTCCATTCATTCTGTTCACAATCCCTCTGCACAAAAGCGCTCGACGGAGGCCGCGGCTGACATCCAGTCCTCGCCGATCTGACTAAAAGGCACACCTACAGCAACAAAGTCTTCCACTGAGGGCTTCTGGGCACTGCCGGGAAGATAGGCACTGTGACCCAGCACCTCGGAAAACTACCCCCGCTTGCTTTCATTATCTCAGCGGAGAGGAACGCAGGTTCAAATCTGAAACCCATTTCCAACGGAGCGAAGACGTGCTTGTTCACTTAAATGGAGCCCGTGGGCCAGCGTTTTATCAGCTCTGCTTTCCCAAGAGCTTGGAGATAATGACTTCATTGCAAATTAACGTCCAGGGAATGGGCCATTGCAAAATAGCTGCCAGGGAATTCTGGGGGGTCTTGCCCCTCACACTGGCACGTGTCCTCAGTCAGCCCATTTGGCACGGACCACCATGCCCATTAGATAGGAGAGCTGTCTCCTAAAGCAAAAGGGCAAATTCCTCTCAGCATCCCTTGTGGTGTGAGGAATGACTTCTCCAAAGGAAGGAACTGAAATCATCTGACCAGCTCACTTCACCCAGAGTCTCAGTTTCCTGACATTCTGCAAGTTTTTCAGTGACACATGCTGTGGGCATGTGAACTGAGGAAGCTGGGTGCTGCCTTGAACCATGCTGTAAACACCTGCCCAGAGAGCTAGTGCCCTGCATCGCTGAGACATCCGTGTGCATGTGTGTTGCTTTATTTTAATTACTGGTCTTTTGAGACAGGGTCTTACTATGTAACCTAGGCTGGCCTTGAACTCACAATCTTCCTGCTTCAGCTTCCCCAGTTAAGAGATTACAGGCCTACATCATCAGGCCTCCTTCTCAGTAAAGCATAGGGCGAGCACAGGGCTTGCTTGACTGGGATCAGCTCAGGTAATTATATGATGAATGTAAACACAAACCCACCAAGAAAGAAGGAGAGAAAGAAAGAAGAAAGGAGAAAAGAAGGGAGGGAGGGAGGGAGGGAAGGAGGGAGGGAGGGAGGGAGGGAGGGAGGGAGGGAGGGAGGGAGGGAGGGAGGAAGTGATAAAATGCTATGGGCTCCCCACAGGTCACATCATCTGTGTATTTCTACTCTAACTCGTGAGTCCCGTTTCTTCTCTGCACAATCGCGCTGAAGGAAGCCTCTGATTATCCCTGAACCAGAACCCCAAATTTCAAACCCTCCACATCAGGGTTCTACTCTTGCCAAACAAAACACTTGTCAGGCCTTAAAGTGGCTTAAAATTAATTCCCCAGCTGCAGCTCTGATGAGCAGTCAGCGGTGTTCTCGCGAAGGCTTGGGAAATTCCGTTCAAAGTCCCCAGATTCCTTTAGCTTTCCTTGGCATGTACAGCCTGTAGGATTTAATATGGCTTAATAGTTTCATTTAAAAAAAAAAACCTATTCAAAAGCCACAGGATGTTTGTTGTAACTGTGCCTTACTTAAAAATCACCAAAATTGCCTTTTTTTCCCCCAGAGGCTATGCTCATGACTCCTAAGAACCCTCCGAAGCTCTGTGCTGTAATTGGCAGCCCACGGGGCCATCACCTGCTGCACAATTCTACTTCCCTCTTCAAATTTGGTGCTAATAATTTGATTCCTGAGACTGGACATTCTGGAAGGTCTCTATCCTCCCTTCTAGAATGTTCTTCCACTTTTGACACTAAGCTTGAAAGAAAGGTTTACTCCACACCTACTCTCCACCAGGGGCTTCACACATGCTACCTCTCTTGATCCTCTTGACGCTAGAGACTGCCGGGGATCTTTACAGAAGAGAAAAAACAAAGCCCTAAAAGTTCAGAAACTTGGGGTTGGGGATTTAGCTCCGTGGTAGAGCACTTGCCTAGCAAGCGCAAGGCCCTGGGTTCGGTCCACAGCTCCGGAAAAAAAAAGTTAAGAAACTTGGTCAAGGTTCCACCATTGGCTGGTTATGTTGGCTTCAAAGCTGGGTGGGGGGTGAGCGATGTCTTTCCAGATACCCGGCTGCCTCCCAGACTAGAGGTTGTGTGCCTGCCATCCAAGGCCAGGAAGGACTTTTCGTAGGGCTGCAGGAAGAAGTGTTTTTAAGGTCAGATAAGTGAGACCTTTTTTTCTCTTGAGAAAAGAGAGGGGGAGATTATTAAAAATGAAACCCATATATATGGAAGCCAAGGGTTGTGTTGGACACATGAATCTCAGTATTCAGGAAGCTGGGCAGGAGGGTTACTCTAACTTTGGGGCCTGCCTGGGCTACAGAGTGATACTCTTGTCTCAAAACAACAAGCCAAACACAAACAAACAAAAACCCATATGGAAAATAAACAAAAGCTTTAACACAGCATTCCTGGGTCCCTGAACTAAGCACCAGCCCATGCTATCGGCCTGATCCACCCCTCGGCAAGTTGCTCATTTGAACATATCACATCCCGTTCAATTCCGCCACCGACCACAAGCTCCTCTTTGCTGGGCCCTGAGCTGCTGGGATAAAGACTAAACTCATCTCTGCAGTGCTTTTCACTATGGTAAGGTGAGGCTTCTCGCCATCACCCAGGGGTTCATTTCTAGCCCCGTTCAAGAAGAGGAGGCTCCAGCATAGCCTCACCGCAGGTCCTGGCTGGAGGTGGGGCCCCACAGGGGCAGAGGCACCCACAGCATCTCCATCATCGCCTGATAGCAAAAACACATGGCAAGCACCAGCAGACGGGCGGAGGGAAAGGCCCACTCACACCTGCTGGGCTTCCTGTTGTCTCCATCTGTCCATTCCCTTTGTCTGGTTCTGGTTGCTTGGCCAATGGTCCTGTAGAAGGTGCCGCCTCCCACGTTCTCTCCTTTCATAGTTCTTCCAAGAAGTCAGCTCCTTCTTCTCTCTGCTGCTTTTCCCAGACAAGGATGCAGGGGATCAACTGGGTTTGAGGGATAGAGGAACTAAACACCTAGAGGGGGAAATAACATTCCAGGAAACAGGCTGATGGTCTTCAGAAAGATGGCTGGGTATCCACTAACACCAGCCAGGCAGGTATACCAGTCTGTTTTGTATGTGTGGGGTTTGTGGTTGTTTTTAATCTGCATGAGTGTGAGGGTGTTGTACGTCCTGTGTGCAGGTGCCTGCAGAGGTGGAAGGGATTGGACCCATGGAGCTGGAGTAAGCACCCTTAACCATTCTCTAGCCTCCCGTTGGGTTCTTCCACAAAATACTAGAGTCTGGGTAATTTATAAAGAAATTTATTTCTCACACGAGTCTCGAAAATCCAAAATCAAAGTGCCAGCATCTGCCCAGGCCCCTTGTGGCATCTGTCATAGTGAAAAGGAATTACAGTAGCCTGCTGTACTTGACACAAGCTAGAGGCTCCTGGGAAGAAAACATCATCGACTGAGGAATTGCCTGCATCAGATTAACCTGGGCAAATCTGTGAGGACACTTCCCTTTTTTTTTAAGGCTTATTTATTTATTCACTTATTTATTTATTGTGTATAGGTGTTTCGCCTGCAAGTATGTGCACCATCTGTGGGTCTGATGTCTCCAAAGGCCAGAAGAGGGCACCTGATCCCCTGGGAGTGGAGTTATAGGTGACTGAGCCATCGTGTGGGTGCTGGGAACAAAACCTGGATTCTCTGCAAGAGTAGCCAGTGCTCTTAACCACTGAGCCATCTCTCCAGCCTTGTGGGGCATTTTCTTGATTAATGATTGATGTGGGAGAGCCCAGCCACCCCTGAGCGCAGGGTCCTACGTTGTATAAGAAAGCAGACTGAGGGAGCCATGGAAGCTATAAAATGAAGTCAACTCTTTCCTCCCCACGTGACTTTTAGCCATTACAGCAATAGACAGCAAACTAATCCACCTGTAGACACAAGAGTCCCCTCCCCTTCTCATTAAGCCCATCAAGAGATGTTGTCCTTATTTTCTCATCTAACCCTAATCGATTTCCAAGGCTCCACCTCTAAACACCACCAGCAAATACTTTGGGGACTGAGTTTCCAGCACATGAACTTTTGTGTGGATGCACCACACAGGGGACCCTGGGGTTCAATTGACATAAGGCTCCACCACTGTCCTTGAAGGCTCACTGGTCTCTTATTTAATGAAGTCTTAAGAGTGGTAGTCTAGCAGATCAGCCTGGATTTGGATTCTATTGTCTCATTTCATCAGTATAATGTTTCTCACAGGAGGAAAAAAAAGTTTTCTTATTTTCTTTCTTTCTTTCCTTTTTTTTTTCCCCCAAACTTGTAGGCTAAGCATTTGTATATTAGTCTAAACACAGGTTCAGTCACTGGGCACATCCCGGGCCATATGGTAATGTGGGTGGAGGTGGGGGATGCTAGAGAAACAGGAATCATTGATAGCCAATTCCTCTTCCCTGGCCTCCCCCCACATCATGTTGATCTTGTCTCAATGACTCTTGCTCCCATTCATAGTTTTTCCACGTCTGCTGTCATTGCTCTGGAGCAATTTTTCATGTAAAGGACAGATAACAAATACTTAAGCTTTTATAAGCCATATGGCGTGTGTTGCAATTACTCTGCTGTAGACAGAAAGCAGCCACGGGAGATGTGGAAGTGAGCGAGCGTGGCAGCATTCCAGTTACAGCTTGCTTCATGGCCCTGCAATACGGATTGCACATCCTGTTCATGGGTCATGAAATGCTTTTCTTCTCCCAATAACTTATAAATAAATAGCCCATGGGCTATATAAAGCAGACAATGGGCCAGACTCGATCCATGAGCCCTCATGATGGGTGGGCTTGTATTCTTCCAACGTGCATATGTTGGTGCCCTAAGCCTCAGTACCTCAGACTGTGACCTTCTTTACAGATAGGATCTGTGTAGATGCAGTCACACTGAAGTGAAGCCACCAGGGCGGGCACTAATCGAACATGACCCGTGTCCTAATGCAGAACAGGGGATGCAGACATACACAGAGGGCCAATCATGTGGAGAAACCCAGGAGGTGGCCACAGACATGGGAAGATTAGCCAAGGCCACCAAGAGAAGGAGAAGAGCCTGAAACAGGTTCTCCTCAGCTTGTGGGCACCAATCTTCTCCACATTTCTCTACACCTTGCTGGTGGATTTCCAGCCTATGGGAATTTGAGGGAACTTGCTTTCTGTTGCTTAAGTGACTCAGTCTGGGGCACGGGTGCTCTTCAGTCCATGATGGGACGATGTCCCAATAAACCACCACGAGCTGAAAATACCATGAAGCAGAAAGCGCATTTAACAACCCAAGCCACCAAACATGGCAGCTGGGTCACACAGCATGCTCTGACAGTCCTCGTCCCCCCGGGTGATTTTAGGGCTGACCTGGAGCCCCAGATGTTTATCAGCACACCTGACTCTGCTTAGATTAGAAGTCCGGACTTACATGAGAAGCATATTTTGACTTAGCTGTGAATTACCTAGCTTGTGAAGTTAGCTCAGTGCTTAGCCTGAGCAGCACACACACCCTGTCTCCACAGAACGTGCACTTTGTAGGAGGAACAAGGCCTAAGTCAAATAATCCCAGAGAGAACTATGTGGTGAGAAACAGTTCCACATGCCACACAGTCTAACTTCTCTAACAGATAGCAGTCTATCTGGTGGGCAAGAGAGGCCGTCGGGGCTGGCCTTCTGAAGGGGGTGACACAGAGTGCGGCCTTAGTATCTTAAACACATAAACATCCCCTCTTGTTCTTGAGGACATTCTCCAAGCAAAATCCCCAGGAGATGTCTGAAGCTAGATGCCCTCCCTCCATGTACACTCCCTCTATGTCCATTGCGTCTTCTTCCGAATACTTGTGGTGACGTTTAAGTTATGAAGTAAGCGCGGTGAGAGACGAGCCACACTAATAGTAACACAGAGCAGTTCTAACACCACACGGTATGCTATGGATGGTCTCTCCCGAAGTGGTTACAACACAGGAATCCCCCACTTCTTTTCCTTACCCTCCCGCCTCTCCTCTCTTTCCACCCTCCTCTTTTTACACTGGTGGTTGAACCTGGGTCGTCCCACCTGCCAGGCAAGCATTTTATCGGCTGAGCTATAACCTATCCTCATTGTTTATTTCTTGAATTTTCCATTTAAAAATTGGGGGGCATGGTTGACTGTGGGAGACTGAGACTTTGGATAGAGGGGTGGGGAACCACTGCACATTTTTTGTTATGTTCATTTTTTCTTCATGTTATGTTATTTTTTTTTTTTTTTGGTTTTTCGAGACAGGGTTTCTCTGTGTAGTTTGCGCCTTTCCTGGAACTCACTTTGTAGACCAGGCTGGCCTCGAACTCACAGAGATCCGCCTGCCTCTGCCTCTCGAGTGCTGGGATTAAAGGCGTGCACCACCACCGCCCGGCTTCTTCTTCTTCTTCTTCTTCTTCTTCTTCTTCTTCTTCTTCTTCTTCTTCTTCTTCTTCTTCTTCTTCTTCTTCTTCTTCTTCTTCTTTTAAAAAAGGTTTATTTATTTTTTATGTATACATTTATTTTTTATGTATTCTGCTTTGCATGTATCCCTGCAGGCCAGAAGAGGGCACCAGATCTCTTTACAGATGGTTGTGAGCCATCATGTGGTTGCTGGGAACTGAACTCAGGACCTCCGGAAGAACAGCCAGTGCTCTTAACCTCTAAACCATCTCTCCAGCTCCTTCTTCATGGTTTTTAAAGGAATTACGACATGAAAACATTTTCATGGAGTCCTAACAGCATTGCATGCTCTGGGAGGCGGGTCCCTCAGTCCCTCCAATAAAACAGACAACCCAGGTGCTGCTGGCGTAGCAAAAGCAGGCTGGGACAAGCTCTACATTTGGCTCAGCCAGCTGTGACCCTAGATCCTCCTGTGATGGCCTCCAAGAAGGACTTGTCTGGAGAAATCTTTTGGGGTGTCCAGCAAGAGTGGACAGGACCAAGTGTGGTATCTGTGCAAGCTGGGGCAGCCTCCCCTCTCAAGGAATGCTCCTGTCACCCCAACCTGGAATGCTGCTCCCACTTGTTCAGCTCCGCCAGCCCCATGGCCTCTCTTGCTCACTAGATAGATTGCTATGTTAGAGAAATTAGACTGTGTGGCGTGTGGTACTGTTTCTCACCACATAGTTCTCTTTGGGATTATTCGATTTGGCCCTAGTTCTCCCAATAAAGTGCGTGTTCTGCAGAGACAGCCTGTGGGGTAGAGGGGGAGCTCACCACGATGCTCAGTCTAAGCACTGAGCCTGAAACTCAGGAGCTAGGTAATTTGTAGCTAAGTAAAAACATACTTCTAATTCCACCTAGAGTGACAGAATCCTGCTCTCAAAGACTTTATACCTTTTGCAGCTCCTTTTACAAGTGTCCACTGTTTACTACTTAGAAAATGTTGACCAGAATGGGTGGAGAGATTCAATGAAAATGTCCAGACATTGTTTCCTGACACGTCTCTTCTTAGATTTTTTTTTGTTTGTTCATCTATCTGCTTGGAAATCTCTCTTTCTATATAGCTCAGGTTAACCTTGAACCTAAGGTCCTCACTGGCCCTAACTCCCCGCAAAGCCAGGCTTTAGCTGCATTTTCTCTGGATTTTCATATGTAAACTGCATTCATGTCAGAGTCGCTGCAGTCATCAGGGGGATCTTATCCTCTGGTAAGTGAGCTACAAGACAAGAGGCCGAGAAGCAAGACCCTGCTAAGACCTACACTATCATGCTTCGTCTTTCCAGACAGACCTAATATGCAGTTTTAATTCTGAGCTGTGTGTTAATTTTATTTTTAATTATGCGCGTGTATGGGGGGGGCGCCCTGTGTGCATATCAATGCAGTCCCTGGAGAAGAAGACAGAAGAGGACTTCAGATCCCCTGGAACAGCAGTTACAGGTGGTTCTGAGAGGCCCGATATGCATGCTGGGAACTGAACTTGGGTCCTCTGCAAGAGCATGTACTCTTACTCATGGAGCCAGCCCTTAACTATTATTTTAAATATAATTTTAACTGCTTAAAATAGTTTCCTTTTGAAACCCAGAGTGATAGTCTACATGCAAAAACTTAACACTCAGGAGGTAGAGGCAGAAGTTCAAGGTCATTTTCAGCTACGTAATGAGTTTGAGGCCATCCTGTGGTACATAATGTGGTTTCCAGCACCCACATCATAATTACCAGTAACTCCAGTTCCAGAGGATCCTAAACCCTCCTCCTGGCCTTCAAAGGCAGCAGAATACATGTGACGCAATGCAGACAATCAGGAACACACACACACCCCTAAATAAATAGATAAATAAATAAATTCTGGGACCAGCAAAATGACTGAGAGGCTAAAGGTGCTTGGTGCCAACTCTGACAGTCTGAGTATCCTTGTGATAGGAGAGAAAGAATCAACACAAGTTGTCCTTTGACCTCCACTGTGGCCACACACGTACACACACAAACGTAGTAGAAGATCTTTGTGTCTTAAAGTCATGGGATCTCTGAGTATCGTGCTTCCATTGTCAAAGGGAAAGTCATGCCCCGTGTTTGAAGGCTGCTTTATTTCCAGCTGTCTAAACAGTGTAGCTTCATGCCTATGGCCGTTTAAGACTACATAAAGACTAAGTCTAAACACAATTTCTATCACCTCATACTCTTCCCCCGCCCCCAACACTAGCCGGGAAGTACAGCCTTATAATCCTTGGGCTAGGCCTTCTGCGAATGCCAGCAGCTCAGGAGGCTGATGGGGGTTTGTCACAAGTTCAAGACCAGCTGTGTGATGCAGTGAGACCTTGCCTCCAAAGAGCAAGCTAAAAATGGATGGGGGATAGGGAAGATATGGAGATAACAGCTCAGCGGCAGAACAAGCCTCCAGTGCAGGAGGCTCTAGGTTTAATCTCCAGCGCCATAAACAAGCACACAGACTTAGTCATTCATGAGTCCAAGCCTTGCTGGTATGAATTAAATTTATTTCTTATAAAAATAACACCTTGGTGGGCAGTAGCCATTTGCAGATACAGTGTCTTTTTGTTGTGGAATATTTGTTTACACTGTGTGAAGATGTACTGCTGTGATTGGTGTAATAAACAGCTGAATGGCCAATAGCTGGGCAAGAGATATAGGCAGGGATTTCCAGGAAGAGAGAGGAAGAGGAGGATGAATCTAAGCTCAAGAAGGAGATGCCAGGAGACAGGGAGAGGAAACAGGAGGTGCAAGATGGAAGAGAAGTAACGCCGTGAGATAGAGTGTAGATTATAAATGCATTCATTTAAGTGATAAGTTATAAGCCTAAGCTAAAGGCCAAGCTTTCATAATTAATAAGTTTCTGTGTCATTTCTTTATGGGCCAGCGGTCCTAACTAGAAAGTACTGTTACACCTGTTACTGATTCCTAGGTTCTAAGGTCCTCTTCTTTGGAAAGGTGTGAAATGTAACCAATTAAAAACTATTCTGTGCTAAGAATTATATTTCCTGTTAACAGCATCCAAATACTTGATGGATTTGTATGCCTCTAATCCCAGCCCTTGGAGACTGAGGCAGGAGAATCACAAGCTTGTCCGTCTAAGCTATGTAGTAAAACTGTCTCAAAAAAAACCAAAACAACAGAAAAAGAAGTAAGGAAGGGGGCGGGAGAGATGGCTCAGCGGTTACAGGCTAGGCTCACAACCAAAATGTAAGAACTAAGGAAAGAAGAAAGGGACAAAGGTAGGTAGGTATTCTAATTTCAGAAGACACCAAGAAGAGTGCAAGCACTGTGATTATTTTGTTTTTTCTCATCTTTAGTAGAACTTCTGTCTGTTCTTATTATATAACAATACATGGGGCTGAAGAGATGGTTCAGCAGTTAAGAGCACTGGGTGTTCTTCCAAAGGACCTGGGTTCAATTCCCAGCACCCACATGGCAGCCTACAACTGCCTGTAACCCTACCTCCAGGGAATTCCACACCTTCACACAGACATATATGCAGGCAAAACACCAATGCACATAAAATAAAGATAAATAAATCATTTAAAAAATATACATTTTGGCTGGGCGGTGGTGGCGCACGCCTTTAATCCCAGCACTCGGGAGGCAGAGCCAGGTGGATCTCTGTGAGTTTTAGGCCAGCCTGGACTACCAAGTGAGTTCCAGGAAAGGTGCAAAGCTACACAGAGAAACCCTGTCTCGAAAAATAAAACAAAACAAAAAATAAAATAAAATACACATTTTGGTAAAGTGGCCACTGGGTACTAGATAAGGGACTAGATCCTATGGTAGCTACCACACTCGCACAAGTCCTAACCCCACCCTTAAATGTGTTGATCAGCTTTCTATTACTGTGACAGAATATCTGAGGAAATCCAGTTACACAGGGAGTTTCAGAGGTTCCATTCAAGTGGTCCTGTTGGTTTTGGCCTCCAGCAGCGAGTACATCCTGGTGGACATGTGGAGGAGTCTGGTTCACTTTACAACAGCTGGTGAAGAAAGACACAGGAAGGCACAGTGGTCCCCTGTTCCTTTCCTTGCTTCAAGTGACAGTGTTTTTTTTTTTTTTAATTTGTTTGTTTTGTGCTTTGTTTTGTGTTTTTCAGACAGGCTGTCTTGTAGCCCAGGCTGTTCTTGAACTCTTGAATTCATGATGTAGTTAAGGTTGACCTTGAACTCCTGATTCTCCTGCCTCTGCTTTCCAAATACTGGCATCACATGCCACCATACCCAGCTTTGTCGTTGGTGGTGGTCGTGGTCTGCTTGTTTGTTCAGGGTCATCACCCAGGTTGACCTTGAATTTCTGGGTTCAGGGACCCTCCACCCCAGCCCCTTGGCTAGCCAGGGACCACAGGCGTACACCACTACCATGCTGCTCTTTCAACTGGACAGTAATCACAGAACTCTGCCATTTCTTCTCCCCACTCCCTGCCGCTCTAACACCCTCCCTGCTCTCTCCAAGTCCATTCTCTGCATGCCTCAAATACCAGCTTCCCTCCTGCCTGCTCAGTCCCTTTCCCTTTCTACATAGCATTCTTTCAAACGCTGGGCCTTCCGCTCATCTCTGTCCTTCTGAAAGGGATTAGTTCTGGGGCATTTGCCCAGTTCCAGCTCTTCTAGGCCTTCGATTACTGATCATCTAGCACAATCTGCAGCAACTGCTTCCCTTTGCTCTGGAATCTGGCAGCCAGGGCCTCACCGGCCTGCTCCCACTTATGCATGAGGAATCAACTTATTACCATCTCTCAGGCTTTCTTCAGGTCAGGTTTATCGAGCATCTAATGATAACACATTTCATTTTTCCGTTTCTGACCTGGTATCTGATAGATAAATGGAAATGGCTTGTTGTTAATGGAACTGCTAACAACCCACACAGCACCTCACAGTCCATTTTAAATTCAAAGTTAAAAATAGATCAAAAAACATTTCCTTTACCATCAGTTGCATAATTAACTATTTATTGTAGATTTAGATAGATAGGCTGGATGCTCCCAAGTGACTCTGAAATGCTCATTTTGTTACAGAAATTGAGTGTGGTAAGACAAAGGCCTTGGACTTATTCTTCATAAAGAATATTTACCAATATTTGCTACAAAATAGTCCTTAAACTTTTTAGCAGGTATGGCAGCACACACCTATATACCAGCTGGTAGAGGCAGGGGAACCAAGAGTTCAGGGTCATCATCAGCTACATGAGATCCTATCTCAAAAATAAACAAAGAAACAAACAAATGCTTTTAATGAGCCAGCTGAAACTATTAGCGTATAGCTTCAGTAATTGGGAGACTGAGGCAGGAACATTGTTTGGTGTAGCCGGAGAATTTTCTCTCCGGGTCCCACCAAGCCCCAGCAGTCCGACAGCCCACTTATAAACACACAGACGCTTATATTATTTAA
This sequence comes from Peromyscus californicus insignis, assembly GCF_007827085.1. Taxonomy (NCBI): domain Eukaryota; kingdom Metazoa; phylum Chordata; class Mammalia; order Rodentia; family Cricetidae; genus Peromyscus; species Peromyscus californicus. The sequence continues at coordinate 66,067,204 of NW_026294413.1, forward strand.
ACTGTTTGGCCTAATGGCTCAGGCTTCTATCTAGTTCTTACATCCATTTCTATAAATCTTTACCTTGCCACGTGGTTCGTGGCTTACCGGCATCTTCACATGCTGCTTGTCATGGCAGCAGCTGGCAGTGTCTCCCTCCGCCTTCCTGTTCTCTCCATTCTCCTCTCTGTTAGTCCCGCCTATAGTTTGGGTCCAGAAGTTTGAGACCAGAGTGGACCAGGGACATCAGTTCCTTACATTTTTGTTGTTTGTTTCTGAGACAAGATCTCTCACTACGCAGGCCAAGCTGTCCTCGAACTCACGTTGATTCACCTGCCTCTGCCTCCCAGATGCTGGGATTAAAGGTGTATCATCATATCTAGCCTGTTTCAAGTTTTTTTTTTTCTTTTTAATTAACTTTTAAAAAATGTTTTCTCGCCGGGCGGTGGTGGCGCACGCCTTTAATCCCAGCACTCGGGAGGCAGAGCCAGGCGGATCTCTGTGAGTTCAAGGCCAGCCTGGACTACCAAGTGAGTTCCAGGAAAGGCGCAAAGCTACACAGAGAGATCCTGTCTTGAAAAACCAAAAAAAAAAAAAAAAATGTTTTCTCGCAGGGTGGTAGTGGTGCACGCCTTTAATCCCAGCACTTGGGAAGCAGAGCCAGGCGGATCTCTGTGAGTTCGAGGCCAGCCTGGCCTACAGAGCAAGATCCAGGACAGGCACCAAAACTATACGGAGAATCCCTGTCTTGAAAAACAAAAGAAAAAACAAAACAAACAAACAATGTTTTCTCTTATGTATGTCTGTGTATCTCTTTTGTATTTGGTGCCTGCTGAGACCAGAAGCTGGCATCAGATCCTCTGGAACTGGAGTTACAGACAGTTGTGAGCTGCCAGGTAGGTAGGTCATCTGGAAGAGCAGCCAGTGCTCTTAACCACTGTGCCATCTCTCTGGCCTCTGTTTCATGTTTTTGTTATTATTGACACAGGATTTTTCTATGTAGGTCTGGCTGACCTGAAACTCACTCTATAGACCAAGGTGGCCTTGAACTTACAGAGATCCACCTGCCTCTGCCTCCAAGAGCTGGGGTTAAAGGTGTGCAACCCCCCACCCTCCCCAACCCCACTAGTTTTCTAGTTTTGATGAAAGGTTTCAGAACACACAGAAACAGAGTATCTGGAACTTTTCCAGATACAGCCAGAGCAGTATTCTGTTCCTATCCCAATGTGACAGACATTGCAGTCGACCAACAACATAATGAGGAATTCTCTAACACAGTGAACCAGCTCCAGGAGAGCTCAAAGAGGGTGTGCACTAGAAGAGTGTCTACCGATCCCCTTATTAACAGGAATTGTCAAAAGAAACTGTGTAGACGCAGAACTTGGCTGCTTTGCGCTTTCCTGGGAACAAATCTCAAAGTATTGAGCAATGCTGACTGATGCAACCCCATACTTCATTACTCATCTGAGAAGCAGAGCAGCTATTTGGAGAATGAACATAGCTTAGCATCACTGCAGGCATCTGGAAGAGCAGGTCTGTGGGATTTGCCAGGGGCCACCAACATGGTCCTGGTTCCTGAACTGCCCAGCTATGCATAGGAATACATAGGGAGCTTGTGTACATTGCTTCTTCTTCTTCTTCTTCTTCTTCTTCTTCTTCTTCTTCTTCTTCTTCTTCTTCTTCTTCTTCTTCTTCTTCTTTTGCTTTTTTTTTTTTTTTTTTGAGACAGGGTTTCTCTGTGTAGCCCTGGTTGTCCTGGAACTCACTCTGTAGACCAGGCTGAGTGCTAGGATTAAAGGTGTGCACCACTACCACCTGGCTCCTCTCCACAACTAGAAGTAAAGCAATTAGAAATAATTTTAAATCAGGGAAGAGTTCACCCGCCCGACTTTAACACTGCAAGGTAAGTGTGAGCGCTCATATTCTAGGGATTTAGCCCTGACACCCAAACCGCTTCACTGTTGAGTGAAATACTTCAATGTGGTTAAGGGAAGTCCCTTACCTGCTGAGTCTCAAGCCAGCCTTTGCTTTGCTTTTTTGAGATACCATCTCCCCGGCTATGAGGGTGAGGGTGACCTTGAATCCTGAGCATCTTGCTTTTACCTCCCATGTGTTACAGGCCTGAGCCACCACACCAGACAGCCAAGCTTTTGACAGCAGAGAAAACAAGTATCCGATCACCTGAGACAGAACAGTGGCCGAGGAAAAGCCAACTGAGGGCAAAAGTGTTTCCCATTTACACTCCACCTTCCTCTGTTTGCCAAACTGGGGAGTGTTCTTTACACCCCAAGTGATTATCTGCAGACAGAGTGTCCTATAAACATTTTGAGTTGTCATTGGGCTTAAAAGTCAGATTCCACTACCTCTGGCCTCTTTTGGCCTCTGGTCTTCTGGCCTCATTTGGACTGTATACAAATGGTACACAGATATACATGTAGGTGAAACACCCATACAAATAAAATAAAAATAAATTCGGAGTGGTGGTGGTTGGTGCATGCCTTTAATCCCAGCACTCAGGAGACAGAGGCAGGCGGACTTCTGTGAGTTCAAGGCCAGCTTGGTCTAGAGAGTGAGTTCCAGGAAAACCCAAAATACATAAATAATTTTTTTTTTTTAGTTTTAAGGAGTTCAAATGCATCATGGAAATATATCAATTAACTAGCAAAGGCGATATGGTTAACTCTTTTCTCAAAGTTTTTTAGAACCATAATAGCCAAAGAACAATGGAGAAGGAACTCTTCCTAGCTGACTCAGAGACACAGCTAACACTTCATTCATTCATTCATTCATTCATTCATTCATTCATTCATATGGGTTTCTTTACATAGTCTAAGCTAGCCTGGAACTCCATCTTCCTTCCTCAGCATCCTGAGCGCTGAGACTTCAGGTTTGCACCCCACACTTGACCAGAAATGGTTAATGCTTTAAACTTTGATATTTGGCATTCTAAAGATGGCTTTAAAGTATATCTGCTATGCATGTCACTCAAGAGGTTCTTTATAGTTTCCTGTTGTGGAGGAAGCTGTGGCCTGGCTAGTGAGACAAAACATATGGAGCTAAACCAATCCAAAATGAAAATCAGTGTGGCATGCCTTCTTTCTAGTCATCCGGGTGTCTTGTGATCTGATCCTGCTCTACATTTTTATGAGTGTCCGGGGAGAACTATTTTTTGGTGAGGCACATTTCCTGAGTCTCCAACACACTGGTGGCACAGAAGGAGACCAGCACGTGCCTGAAGACCAGAGTCTGCTCTCCAAACACCTACCGTGTGAAGAGGCTGAGTAAATAATCAGATTTTTTTTTTTTTTCCACTCAGCGACAACATGAGCAAGGTGTGAGTGTTAGGGGATCTTCTGCTTGGAAGGACACCTAAACTGTCCTATCCTTACTTCAGGAGTCTCTCCTCTCCTCCTCCCTGGGCAAACATCTCTGCTCTCAGACACACTCCCCCTGTCTTCAGGCCCTGCTGGGGGTACAGCTCAGTGGCAGAGGGCCTGCCTAGCACCTGTGAGGCCCTGGCTTCCACCTCTAGCAATGCAAGGACAAACCAACAACACCAAAAGTGTAAAGGGGTTAATCTGGCTCGTTTCCGTATTTATAAGTACATTGTAATCATGACTTCTTGTGATTCCCTGCAGAGAGCCTAGTAATTCAGTGCTCCTAAGCTCTGCACTTAGAGCTATCTAGATTCAAATCCCAGCTCTTTGATCCTGGGCAAATTACTTGGTTCTCTGCACTTCAAGGTCGTTTTCTATCAGAAAGGGTTAATAGCACGGTTACTTTGAAGACTGGATGAGCTAACTCAGGCAGACCAGAGCATCACTGGGTGGAGGGAGAGGGCTACAGCACAATACACACAAATCATACAGCAGTCTATACATGACAGTTCTGTCACTAACGATGATGTGCTCAACAGGCCTTGCGTTATCTTTCTCTCCTCAGCTACATACATCATGGGAGTGTATATAGTTTGCTAATTTAAAAATATTTTTTGTTGTGGGCTATCCTACTATAGATGTATCAAAAGTTGTGACAGAAAATCAACTAGAATCACTATATTCAGAGACTACACATTATTATTATTATTATTATTATTATTTTAAAGATGGGATCTCTCTGGCCTCAAAGCTGGACTAGAATTCACTATGTAGCCGAGGATGACCTTAACTTCAGATCCTCCTGCCTCCATCTCATGAATGCTGGGACTATGGGCACGTTCCACAATGCCTGATTTGTTTGACTATTTTGGACATTTATTTTCAATTTGTCTCTAGTCTCAAATACATGTATTTAAAGACATTTTAAAAAATTAAAGGCATAAACAGTGTGCTTGTGACTCATAGCCATCCTAGTCCCAAGGGATCCAATGCCCTTTTCTGGCCTCCATGGGCACCAGGCACACATGTGGTGCCCATACCTACATTCAAGCAAAACACTCACACACATAAATCTAAAAACCAAAAACTTTTTTTTTTAAATTTTATTTATTTATTATGTACACAGAAGAGGGTGCCAGATCTCATTACAGATGGTTATAAGCCACCATGTGGGTGCTGGGAATTGAACTCAGGACCTCTGGACGAGCAGTCGGTGCTCTTAACCTCTGAGCCATCTCTCCAGCCCTAAAAACCAAAAACTTAAATGTAACAATTTACCTTCATCTTTTTTTGTGTGTGTGGTTTTTCGAGACAGGGTTTCTCTGTGTAGCTTTGTGCCCTTCCTGGAGCTCACTCTGTAGACCAGGCTGGCCTCGAACTCACAGAGATCCACCTGGCTCTGCCTCCCGAGTGCTGGAATTAAAGGCGTGCGCCACCACCGCCCGGCACCTTCATCTTTTTTCAAAACTTATTTATTTTTATGTGCATTGACATTTTTGCCTGCACATATAGTTTGAGCAAGGGTTCTAGATCACAGCAGTTGTGAGCTGCCATGTGGGTGCTGGAAATCAAACCCAGGTCCCCTGGAAGAACAGTCAGTGCTCTTAACCACTCAGCCATCTCTCCAGCCCCTGCTGTCACCTTTTTAATTAAAGCAATCAAGCACTATAGATTCGGTTGAAGATTTTCCTCTCCTTGGTTCGGTTTCCATTCCCTCTATATAGACCACCGCTGTCATGAATTTGATGTATAAGAGTTTACACTCGCCGGGCAGTGGTGGCGCACGCCTTTAATCCCAGCACTCGGGAGGCAGAGCCAGGCGGATCTCTGTGAGTTCGAGGCCAGCCTGGGCTACCAAGTGAGTTCCAGGAAAGGCGCAAAGCTACACAGAGAAACCCTGTCTCGAAAAACCAAAATAAAAAAAAAAAAAAAAAAAAAAACAAACAAACAAAAAAAAGAGTTTACACTCACACAAAATATGAGATTAGTATAGGTTCCAAAGGTTCTGTTTATTTACGAATGTGGTATCATAATGTATACAGTTCTGCAAACTGCTTTTTTTCATTCCACACTGGTTCTGAATTCTATCTGCAATCATTATCCTTTGACAAAAACAAAGCCAGTTTCTTAGCTCCCGTATGTATACCACCATGTGAATTTTCCCTCTTTGCTGTTGCATAATCAAGTTGTTCTTGACTTTTCACTATTATAATCAGTGTCATAATAGTCACTGCAACTGCAAAAAAAAAAAAAAAAAATTTTTTTTTTCAAGACAGCGTTTCTCTGCGTAGTTTTGGTGCCTGTCCTGGATCTCGATCTGTAGACCAGGCTGGCCTTGAACTCACGGAGATCTGCCTGTCCCTGCCTCATGAGTGCTGGGATTAAAGTTGTGCGCCACCACCACCCGGCACAAAAAGATTTTTTAAGACTTATTTTTATTTATGTGTGTGTCTGTGTTAAGTGTGTATATACAGGTGTGTGTGTGTGTGTGTGTGTGTGTGTGTGTGTGTGTGTGTGTGTGTGTGTGTGTGTGTCCTCAGAGGCCAAAACAAGGTATTGGATCCCTGGAGTTACAGGCATTTGTGAGGTTTCTGATGTAGATGCTGGAATGCGTAACAAGTGCTTTGAACTGCTAAGCCTTCTCTCCAGCCCTAAGTACAAAAAACTGCTTAGGTATTTCCACATGAATGGAAAGAGTCCATTTGTATTGGTAAGCAATTTAAAGGAGGTCTGTGTCTGAGGAGGACTGGCTTAGCGCTCTGGGTATGATAAAGCTGCTCGCCTCACTGGCACCCTGGAAGCAAAAGTCAGGAGGGGGTCCCCACATCCTCAAGGGCACACAAGATGATTTAACCTCCGCTGGGCTCCACTTTCTAAAGGTCCCACCCATCAACTTCCAATAGACTTCAGGTTGGAAGTCAAGTCTTCTTCAGTACACGTACTTTTCTTTCTTTTTCTTTTCTTCTTTTGAGACAGGGTTTCTCTTGTGTATTGCTGGCTGTCTTGGAACTCCTTCTGTAGATCAGGCTGGCTTCGAACTCCTCGATCCACCTGCTTCTGCCTCCCCAGTGCTGGGATTAAAGGTGTGCACCACCACAGCCCCACTGAATACGTGTACTTTCTAGGGACATTTATAATCTAAACCACAACACCACTTACTTTATAGTATTTTTTTCATTTGATGAAAGTTTCCTTATTTTGTTTGTTTTGTTGTTTTCTCCATGGCTGTCTTGGAACTCTCTCTGTAGACCAGTCTGGTCTCGAACTGAGAGATGCGCTTGCCTGTCTCCCGGGTACTGGGATTATAGGTGTGCACCACTAACAACTGGCTTGATCAAAGTTTTTTTTTTTTTTTTTTTTTTACACTTTTAAAGCGCAAGAGACAAGAACTTTAAACACACAGTGAAGGCTGCCAGTGTGCTTGGCGTTGGGGAGAGGAAGCACCCAGGTGAGTGCCCGTGTTGGAGATGCGTTGGGTTCCCATCACCGTGCAAGATGCATGTCAGCGTAGCACACGGGGTTAGGCTGACAAGAGAAAAATAATCTGCAGGAGGCTTCCTTATTAAAGTTCAAAGGATGGAGAAAAGAGAACTCTCAGGAGATTCTCTGGTAGTTTAAACAGTCCAGACAAGGGTTCCTCTGATAATACAGGCTGAATTTAGCACAGGAGCCAGGGTTTGAGTTCCTTCCCCAGTACAAAAATAAAATAAAAGCTGGAACAAATGATCTTCATTATTGTTTCTTCCGGAATTGAAACTTCAAATGTCACGATTGTTAATTAAGAAGGAAGCCAGGCTGACTTTTAAAACCATTAGTCCTCAGCATCACTTACCACAGACCGTAGGTGGTGGGAAGTGTGATGTTAGAGAGCCAATAGGAGATGGAGGACTTGGCTTCCACGCTGTTATTTCTTCTCAGCGTCTGTCCCTGGACCAAATCCCCAAATGGAGGCTAAAGGAGTGGCCGAAGTGTAAACGCCAGTCTCGCTGGTTGGTTCGCACCGTTCTGTTCTAGAAAACCATAAGGCACTTTCCATAAAACGTGCCCGGGGAGGGAGCTGGTTAAATTGCGCCCTATTAAGCTCGGATTGTCATGCGTCCTGGTTTTTTTATTCGATGCTCCGGTCTCAAGAGCCAGCACTACTTTCCGCGGCTGGCACCGGGGCCTGTGTGAACTTACTTTTTTTAACCGACTGGTCCGAGGCGCTAGGGAGAACCGGCGCTCCCGGGCTACCGACTTCCGACGCGAGCCGCGCGCAGGGCAGGTGGCGGCCGGGCCGGGAGGCGCAGGAAGCGGCCGGCGGGGCGGAGCGGGCGGTGGGGAGCAAGGCCGCGGGCGCCCCGCCCGGGCTGGTATGCGGCCGGGAGTGACGCGGGAGGAGGGGTCACGTGACGCCCGTGGAATGCCAACAATGTAGCGAATGTCCCGCTCGGGTCTGCGCGTCGGAACCGCGGCGTGAGCGCCCCGGGAAGATGGAGCCGCCGCCGCCAGCGCCGCCACCGCTTCCCCGGACTCCCCCGACCCTACGGGGTCAGCAACCACTGCCGCCAGCGGCGCCCGGTCTCCCGGCGCGCGAGGTCCCGGAGCCGCGGGCCAGGACGCCGCCGAGGGTGTAGAGCGCTCCCGGAGGTGAGGGGCCGCGGCCGGGAAGTTTGTCGGGACGGGGCTCCGCCCGCCCGCCTTCCCAATCCCGCGGTCGAGCCGCCCCGCGGGCCGCGGAGAGTCCATCGGGCCGGTACCGGGCGGGTGCGGGGCAATGGGTGGCGGCGGCGGGGCGGCTTTGTTGTGCTCGGCGGCGGCGTCCGGAGGCTGAGACCCCGCGTCCCGCGGCGCCGACCCCGCCCAGCCTGGGCCTCGGGGCGCCGCGCCGTCCTCCACGCGCGATCGCGGCCTTGCGCGCTGGACCCCGGGCTCCCCGGCGGCGCGGTCCCCGCCCGGTGTCCTGTCCCCGGCCGCGCCGTCCGGCGGTCCGTGCGGGGCCGTTGCGTAACGCCTCTCTGGAGCCCACTTCTCCCCGGCCGGCCTCCGCTGCTCCTCCCCGCCGCGACGCTGGGGCCTGAGTTCGCAGCGCTGGTCCCCAGCCCAGGTCACCCACACACGAGCCTCCTGCGGGGCCCGGGTCTCACCCGGGGCGACCTCGGCTGCCAGCCTGGTGCTCGAGGCCGCCGAGTGAAAACACGCCTGGGAGGAGGGAACGGGAGAGAACTGGACGTGCAGATTTTGTTGACAAAAAGTTTAAGGGGAGGACTTTTACTTCTTTAAACTTTTCCTGCGTGTCCGTAATGTGGCTGTTTATTAGGGGATTTGTACCAAATCTTGCGCCGTAGTTTTAGTTTAACCCTAGGTTAGGTCTGTAAATGATGCTCACCGGTTTTGAGTGCTAAATCTGGAGACTAGGCTACTTTTTATGATTCTACCCGCCCCCCTCCCCTTGGCAACTGTTGTAATAAGGCATTAACAAAAATCTTCCAGTACAGGAATGCAGACTCTGCTTAGAAAGCCTGTTTTAACTTAACTATAATTAACGAGACATTACAGTATTCAGCCTCTCGTAAAATTTTGTCTCGTTATCCGGGTATAGAGAAGACTGTTGAACGGATCCACCATGTCTCCTTTGAAATTGCTTAGCTTTTACCACATTTCAAAGTGTCAGCTTCATATGGTACCAACAGAGGCTGCTATGCAGAATTACTAGAACAGAGTTACAGAATCGCCTAAGTTTTGAACCGAGAGTTATTCTTCAGCCTCTCCATCTAGTTGGAATAGTCTTAAGTGTAAATTGGAGCTGTCGGTATTTCTTTCCTTAGCAAATCACAGCTTTGGTGGGAGGGACTTTCAGGGGTGGGCGGGGAACACGCTTACAATAAAATGCCTTGTTATTTTAAATGCTGTGTTGTAAATAGCCTGCCCTAGGCTCTTAAACCCTACTGGAGAGTGGAATGGAGGGGTTGGAACTGGTAAATCCACGCTCAACGCTTACGAAAGCTATTGGGGAGCCTTGTGGGGGAGGGTAACCTGGGGGTGAGGGTGTTGTGTTTGTATTGGGAAATCCAGACTAACACAACGTTTTGTATTCATTTCATGCTTGTAATAACGTGAAACTTCAAAGCAATATTCTATACTATTTAAAAATAGTATGCTTGCAGGACAGTTGATAAAGTCAATGTATTTATTTACATTGTCTTGACTAAATCTGTTCTGCAAATGGGTAGCCGTCCAGCCGTCCACAGAAGGAGCGAGTCAGCTCTGTGGAAGCTGTAGAAATGCCCAGAAATCTCTGTCCTTCTGAGAAGCCCATGGTGATTCCTCTGAAGCGGCTGGAGTTCAGAGGAAGAAGACCTCTTCCAGTGGTCGGGGCACTATTCCTTTCGTTTGCCAGTTCTGTACCACCCTCCGAGGGGCACCCTTAGTTCCTAAGGATCTACTAAGGATCAGCTGCTCCCTCTGTGCTTTGAACACGAACGTTATTTGATTTATTGTTTCATCCTGAAGGTATAATAAAACAGTAATGTTGGAAATAAAGATAATTGGTGATGCTAAAATTGTGGAGGAAATTGGGCATTGCTTAATGCTTGCCATTCGCTTGGCAAATACTTCATGTTAGTTAATGTCTAGACTTGGTCGACCTAATTGTAATTGAGAGTGGTGGGTTTTTATGTTGCTGTTTTTGTTTGTAAAGCTAATTAACAAGCGCTTTTTGTTTGTGTGCCAATGTTTGACATACATAGGATTTTTCTGGCTGATGAATGAAAATGGTCGTATTTCATAGCAGGCGTTGGCATTTCTTGTTGACCCTGATTGCTAAGAGACCGTTGCAGACCCTACAGATCTCTAAATCAGTTAGGGTAGCACAGACCTTGAAGAATGGAAGTTGGTTTTGAATAAAGTAGGCCTGGGTTTAGAATATGAAGCTCTCTGCCCCTGGCAGTTATTGGAGCAGGAATGCTGAGGGCTAGCACTTTCCATTACTAATTAACTCATCCTACCTCCTGACTCTTTTCTCCTGTTTAATTTTATTTTTTTTAACATTAAAAGTCCCCCAGACAGCACCTGCGCCCCCCCCCGCCCCCCCAGCATTGTCTGTCTTCCTGAATACATTCTTCATTCTTGTGTGTTCAAGCCCTTACACGGAAGTTGGAGACTCCCAAGAGTAGCTCCCCACCCCATCAGCCGCAGCCCCGAGCTCTTCCAGGTCAAGCATTCCTTCCTCTGCGCCGTTTTCTCTAAGTAGTCTCACACGGAAAGACTCATGCTCGTGCATCAACAGGCAGGCACACACACTGGTTCTTCAGCTAGGTTGATGGCCTGCGTGCTTCTCCAGTGGAATGTCCATTCTCACTCCCGATGCTAGGTTGATGGCCTGCGTGCTTCTCCAGCGGAAAGTCCATTCTCACTCCCGATGCTAGGTTGATGGTCTCTGTGATTCTCCAGTGGACTGTCCATTCTCACTCCCGATGCTAGGTTGATGGTCTCTGTGATTCTCCAGTGGACTGTCCATTCTCACTCCCGATGCTAGGTTGATGGTCTCTGTGATTCTCCAGTGGACTGTCCGTTCTCACTCCCGATGCTAGGTTGATGGTCTCTGTGATTCTACAGTGGAATGTCCATTCTCACTCCCGATGCTAGGTTGATGGTCTCCGTGATTCTCCAGTCCAGTGGACTATCCGTTCTCACTCCCGATGCTAGGTTGATGGTCTCCGTGATTCTCCAGTGGACTATCCGTTCTCACTCGCGATGCTAGGTTGATGGTCTCCGTGATTCTCCAGTGGAATGTCCATTCCCACTCCCGATTGGGGAAGATGGGGAACTTGGGTGCAGTGGAGGCACAGCTTGCTCAGAGATGTGGAGCCCTGCTGTGGGGGTGGCCTGCCCTGTCCTCTTTAGCTACTAGCTCTTAGGAGTTCTGCAGGGAAGGAGCACACGCTTGTCTACTCTGGCTGCCGCACAGGCTCCCCAAGGCCTTTGGTGACTATTGGACAGTGGGGAACTGGTGTTTCCCTGAACCTCCAGGAAGACGGCCACTGCCTTCCTTAGAGACCCTCAGCCTGCGGCTTCCCGGCCTGGACGGTGGCATGTGATTCTGACATTTAGTGTCTGGCTCGAGGTCTGGCCTCTTCCCTTGATTTCATCTTTGCTAGTTAATTATAGTGGGAATGTAATTTAAATAATAACTGGAGGTTTTGGTCTAAGAAATACTGTTTTAAAATAATGCCCCCCCCCAAAAAAAAACAAACCTAAGCCATGTGAACAAATGAAGAGAGCTGATAGCGAGGTGGCACACATTTGCCACTCCAGTGCAGGGCAGGGGGTGGGTACTAAAGCAGGTGGACTGAGTTTGAGGCCAGCCTGAGCCACATAGTTAGACCATGTCACAGACAATGACCTGAGTTTGATCCCCAGCACCTACATGGTAGAAGAGAAGAAAGAACCGACTCCTGTAAGTTGTCCCCCGACCTCCACAGGTGTGTTGTGATGTTCACACACCCACACATACACAAACAAATGTAAAACAATTTTAATTAAAAAAACCACTAAACTAAAATAGAGCTGATGTGTGTCATAAGCACCATCCTACCGGTATGGGTTTTGAGTGGTTTGTTGGTTGGTGTGTGTTTGGCCGCCTGTGTGGGATGGGGAAGCATGAGGAGAAAGGAGAGCAAGAATTCTTGACCATCTGCTGGCATTCTCCCGGATCGGGTTGAGGACTGAGCTGGATTTGGTAGGAAGCATGGAAGGAATGCTTAAAATGCTACACGCAGTTGTCGGTAGCCTCCAGCCAAGCGGAAGATTTGGTAATGGGCTCTTGTTCTGCAGTGAAGTGGTTTTGTTTTGTGAGTTGTTACAGATTTTTTGTTTGTTTTGGGGGTCTTTGTTTTGCTTTGTTTCTCGATAGGGTCTCATTGGGAAGCCCTGGCTAGCCTGGAACCTTCAGCCTTCTTGTCCTGCCTCCTAAGTGCTGGGATTACAGGTGTGAGTTGCTAAATTGTTTCAGATTTTCAGTTTCAGGGTCTTATTCAGTTTCCTTTAAAATACAAAAAAAACCCAACAAAACAAAACATTTAAATCAGTTGTTAATGCCAAACAAATTTCAAAAACTAGATTTACTTTATTTGATACTCCCAAGGGTCATATTTATAAACTTATTGATGAAGGAAAAATTCCCATCTGTCAGTCTTGTTAGATGGTGTGGGAGTAGCTCAGCAAAGCTCATCTCCAGCTGTACTTTTCATTTGACTGATGAATATTTCCATGAAAAAATTCTTTTAAAAGTTCAAGATTTGGCTGTAAAACCAACTGTCTTCAAATTAAACCTTAAAACGCAGTCTCCAAGCTGAGAAGGGAATTTTTCTTTTTTACGATACTGAAAACATGCTGCTTTCTAGATGATTCTGTCAAGGACCAGGGGCACTGCTGGGTGCTATTTTACCTCTTAAAAAGACAGAGTTCCTGGGGTCTTCTAGGACCAACACTTCCCACAGAATGTTGGGGAGAGGTCGGGAGAAAAATCAGAACACTGAAGAAAACCAGGTGTCCCTGAAATCCTCTTTGCTTACTTGTCTTCAAATTGTTGGTGAGTCTGGAAAGGGGAGACAAAACCAAAACACTTGACCCTGGGGCTGTTCCAGGCTGCCACCACCTGGTGTTTCGCAGCTCAGGTGCACACTGACCGAGGAGTCCTCGCTTTTCCTGCCTTGGTCAACTGTTTTTGTTTGAGATGAGATCTCAATAGCCCAGGCTGGCTGCAAACTCGCTTTGTAGCCCAAGACTAAACGGTTGCTCTTCCCGCCTGCATGCCCAACTTTGTGGGTTTTGTTTTTGTTTGTCTGGGGTGGGGGATTGTGGCAGTAGGCGTTGCTGTGACTGGAACTCAGGGCCTCCTGCTTGCTAGGTGGGTGCTCTACACTGAACCATACCTCCAGGCCCTTGGCTGACTTTGTGATTGGAGTGTTTGTGGAACATGTGGTGTGCTGTGTGGATGTCCTCCCTTGGTGTGTTTCAGTGTCTGTATCAGGGTGACAGAGGGGCTAGGATGGTGTGTGAACTACTCCTGGAGTTTAGACTCCAGACTGCGTGGGACTTAGCCCCACTCTTAGGACCTAGTGACTAGGCCAGGTATTTCATCTAGGAACCATGGTTTAGAAAGAGAACCATTATGCGTGTGTGTGCGTGTGTGTGTGTGTGTGTGTGTGTGTGTGTGTGTGTGTGTGTGTGTGTAAAACTGTTTATGAGTATGTACAGTTTTGTCCCATGACATTAAACATATTCTTGTCGTTGCAGCAAGCAACACTTGTCTCTACCTAAAACTTGTTCATGGGTCCATCAGGCAATCACTCTGTCCTCTTGCTTCGGATTAATCTTGGTTCTCCTGTCTCTGGGCTGCAGGTCCATGCTTCAGTTGGCCTGGGTCATGGCTGGACTGGCTTTTTTTGTTGTACTTTTCTCTTTCACAGACAGGGAAGTCCGGTTTCACTTTCTCAGACCATCCATCCTCACATCCTGGAGACACGTGGGCATACCTGCTTCTGTGTTCAGTGTGGTCCCTTTTCAGTTACCATGCTGAGTTTTGGCTGGCTTTTGCCTCCTGACCCGAGTTAAATTTTGTGTCTGCCCATTCTGAACCCTTAGGTGTATATCACTGTAATACACTACTTCAACCCTGTCCTGTGAACATCACCAGTTCCGATCGGTGCTACCCCTTGGTGATAGTGGCCACTTCCAGATACTAGCCTGTGTTAGAGCCCTAGAAGTTTTGTTTTGTCAATTTTTCATTAACACATTTCATGCAGTGCTTAAATAATTGATTATTTTGTCTGTCCCCCATCTTGAAGTTTAAGCTGCACAGTTTGAAGCTGCTCATTCTTAACCCAGTGAGTGGGACACCTTGTATAGATGTTCAGTTTGTACACTGGTCAGAAGTCCTACATGTATGAGGGTGGGCCTCATATCACATGTATAACCATTCATTTGAGAGTATATTCAGCATACTTGGAGACTCTTGGCCACTCTCAGAGGACCTGGGCAGCAACAGTCACCTTTGGTAGTATCATACACATTTTCTACAGAATATACATGACCACCTCTTCTGTGACCTGTGCTGAGACCATTCCTGTTTTTCCAGTGCCTGGAAGTTGGTCCAGTTTCTACCATCCATTTGATGTAGACTCTTCCTGCCCCACTCTGTGCTAGGTTATGATAGATGGTATCAGAGTTGGCTATATGTGGTCAGGGCTGTGCCCACCAGCCTTGGAAAATGTCCCAGGGCGAGAGCTGATGCATAGTAGAAATGAAAACATCACCTTTTTTTCTCACAAAGGTGTCACATCAGCTACCATGGGCCCAGCAGGAACTGTAAGAAAGCATTGCTGTGGGAAGCAAGGGCTTGGAGCAAACCACTCACTCCTGCCTCTTGCTACAGCCCCTGAGCTTGTGCCAGTGTGGTCTGAAGGCAACAGCAGCATATGTTAGTTGTGCGAGATTTGCACAGGAGAACGGTACCTAGCAATGAGTGATGGCTGCTGCCATACATGGCCTGGGTGAGTGAGCAAGAACCATGCCCAAAGTGGAGACACAGAAGCCAGAGGCTGCAGAGTCACACAGTAGGAAGTACAAAAGCTGGTCAGACTGATCCTAGGTATCAGAAGTCAAGAAGACAGGTCCCTTGGGTCTGGGCATAGGGTGGTAGTGGCATGCCGTCTGGTGTAGCCGCTTCTTCCGTGCATGTGAGCTCCTTGTGAATGCTGTCAGCCTAGTGATGGGTGTGCCAGGAAGAGACTGCCCAGGGTCCCCACTCCTTTTCTTCCTCCTGGCTTCAGCAGCCTCTGTTTCAGATCCAATTCCAGGGGGAGCTTGGAAGACTTGAGCCCACCAGGGCCTCCTTTGTTGCCCTGTGCCCCGGCCTTGGCTATGGGATGGGCGGGAAATGTGGCTTGTTCTGATTTAACAGAACTTTGTACGGCCCGTTTTCTTCACAGCCCTCGCCCTCGCCTAGATGCCTGAAAGGGCTAGCCTTCTCTGTAGTCTGCTAGAGTCCATTGGTAGTAAAGTCTGGCTGTCACAGACCACACCTTCCCTGAGGAAAGTTCCAGGAGGGACTTGTGCTCTCTGTCCTGCTGACCCTATGGCATGTGTGAATGGGTGGCCCACAGGCTGGTTAAATGCCTGGGACTCCTACTGTAGCTGCCTCTGCCTTTAAGCCCAGAGCTCTGGCTTGGTGTGACCAGGTCCGGAAGACCTTCTCACCATTTGTGGACAGGTGTGCTGCGCTGCCTCTCAGTCAGCCAACAGATTCCTAGCCTCGCTTCTGAACTGAGACCAGGTATGACATTTGCCAAAGGCCCTTCAGAAGAAAATCCTGCTACCTCTGTGGTTTGTCTCCAGGAAAGCCTCAGCCTCACTGTTCTGAGGAGTAGAGGAGGCTGCATTCTTCCCTCCGGCTGGAATTCCGTCCCCTCTCCAGTCAGACTCCTTATCGCTGCTCAGTGTCTCTGACTTTCCCCTGCATCCTCCTTCCATCCTGTGCTGGATTCCTCTCCTCTGGGGCCTCTTTCTCTCCGGTTCCTGCTTCCCTTGCCCTCTGCCTCACTTCACTGAATTGCTGAGGTGAGTTCTCAGTCATTCCGTCAGCGCCTGAAGCTTAATAGGCACTCAGCCCATGCCTCTGATCTAAGCTACGGGAGGGAGGCTGAGGCAGGACTGAGTTCCAGGCCTACCTTGGCTATATAGCAAGGCCTTCTCTCAAAAAAGATATCCCCAGGGGCTGGGGTTAAGAGAACTTGTTGCTCTTTTAGAGGACCATGGTTCCATCCCTAGCACCTCCATGGGTCTCCTAGCCACTCATTAACTCCAATTCCAGGGAGTCTAATGTCTTCGGACTCCAGAAGAACCAGGCATGCATCAGGTGCACACACATACACAGAGGCAAAACATTCATACATAGAAAGTAAACTTTAAAAATCTTAAGAAAAAAAAAAAGACCCCCCACCCACCCCATTTGCAGAGCAGATAGGCTAGGTATAGAGCAGTGAGCAGAGGGTCCGTGTCTGTCATTGGTTGTCAAGATAGGGTGCTGGTAGTTTTAATTGTCAACTTGACACAGCATAGAATCATGTGGGAAATAGTCTTACTGAGGGGTTGCTTGATCAGTTTGGCCTGTGGGTATATCTGTGGGAAACAGTTCTGATTGGATTTAATGAAGCAGAAGACTCACCCACATGGGCCCCAACATTCTGGGGGGTCCTGGGCTGTGTCAATGGAGAGCGAGAGCGAGAGCGAGAGCGAGAGCGAGAGAGAGAGAGAGAGAGAGAGAGAGAGAGAGAGAGAGAGAGAGGAGAGAGAGCAGGATGCATGCATTTATTCTCTCTGCATTTGACACGTTCCCACTGTATGGTGTCCTTTAATGATGGGCTGTAGACTGGAATTGTGAGCCAAGCAGACCCTTTCTCCCCCAAGTGCATTTTGTCCAGGGTTTATCCTAGGTATGTTCTCTCTTAATTTTTCACAGAAAGGCAAGAAAATTAAAGCTTAGACACCCCACTTTTATGTGAATTCTGAGTGGAAAAGCAGTAATTCCTTGCGAGTTTCCAGCCATACGAGTCACTCCCAGGATCCTCTGCACATGCTGTGCAGGCTCTTAGGAACCTTCTGGTTTTGTTGGAATGTGAGCTTATGGTTTTAGAAATCTAGGTCTTTCAAAACAGATGCTCAGACCAGGAAGTCCCTGGAAATGAGTGTGCTCGCAATATGCCTCGTTTTACATCAATTAAGCAGAGTTCTAGACTTCTAGGCCTTAGCCAACCTGGGCCCAGGGGCTCACCTGTCCAGGTCTCATAGCCCACTCTATCTTGCCTTCCATAAGCATTTCAGTGACTCAGGGTAAGAAACCATGCATTAAAATAGAGATTTCACATTGAGAATTTAATCTGGTTCTTTTTAATGATTTCTCCTCAGTTGTACCAAGAAAGTGAACAGTTAGAACAGTAAAGACCACTGTCCCCATACAGAGCAGCCACTTTAATGTCATATCTAGTATTTCCTGCTCTATGTAGTTATGTAACAATGTAACAGCATGTAAGTTAATTCATATAAACTTCTGACAGTGTCTAGCCTGTGGTAAGTACTGGACAATATTAGTTACTCTTATTTTTACCCCCACATAAAGATGTCTGTAAAACAGGATCTTGTTTGTGGTCATGGGGTTACTGGAGCTGAAAGTCCTGATTCTTTGTCTATCTGTAGAGGGTGTTCTTTTAGGAGTCAATTTTCTTTGTTTATTGAAACTCAAAAGTCTATCCCTTGAAGTCAATTTAGTGAGCTCTGTAGAGTGAGAGGGAGTTGGTGGGGGATGGCAACGACAGAATGGGTAAGGGGGCAGTGGGCTTCGGTACGATCTGGGGTGCCAGCCTGCCTTCACTACCACAGCCACGTCTGCAGGTGAAGACAGTTTGTGAGTGAGTGGTGGCACGGAGAAGAGGGCCGCGGCCTTGCTGTGGGGAGGATTGGTGCTTCTTGTTTGTGATTGGGTGGCCTCTTGATAAATGCAGCGTGAGGTGGACACATTGTAAGTGGGGAAATACATTCAGTCCACAAAACCTGCAGCTCACAGCCCAGCATGCTGCAGAGTATCATGCTCCTCCCTTGTGATCCTGGGGCAGCTGGTAGCTGTGGCCTCTGGCTGGCATCGAGAGGATCAGACCACGTGTTGTTAGCCCAGGGAAAAGTCCCAAGTGCACATCCTGAGGCTAGTGTCTCCCAGGTGCCCGTTTCTTCCTTATTATCAGAGTTGAACACTCCTAAGCACGACTTTGCTAAGTGGAACACTCTGGCATGCTTTCTCCCTCTTCCTTTTTAAAGATGTATTTATTTCATGTGTATGGGTATTTTGCCTGCATGTATGTATGTGCACCAACCACATTTGTGGATGTTACTTGAAGAGGGCATCAGATCTCCTGAACTGGAATTACAATGGTTGTGGCCTACCCTGCGGGTGGTGGACATTGAACCCTGGTCCTCTGGAAGAGCAACACTTAACCCAGGGCCCTGTGCATGCTAAGCACATGCTTCCCTCCTGAGCTCTCCAGCCCCTTACATTCATTCCCAAGGTATCGTATGCCACCACCTTCAACTGCAATAAACGACACCTTCAATAGGACCATCTGTTTTTTCAGAAAGTTGGGGAGGGCTTCATCAGGATATTTTTCAAAAGATGTGAAGGATCACAGCCTCAGGTGGGTGAAGATGTTGGGTAAAGCCACGTGGAGAGTGGTGTGGATCAGGAATTGATTGATATTAGAGACAAGCCAGAAATCTGCCTAGTATGTTTAACCCCAAATCCTCAAGCTGTGTTTTTAGATTATATGACAGTGAGCTGGCAATTGCTAAGACTGTAGTGTGTGCCCGTGTGGTGTTTTGGGGGGTACACTCAGCTGTGGGCTTCCTGTTAGGGGAACCTCCTTGGGACAGCTCCTGAGGCAGGTAGTAATGACACTTTTGGGAGGCAATGTGCTTCTTCTTTACTGTCTAGGTAGACTATTTCCAAAGTCACCATGCATTTCTGGAAAGTAGCTTTAACATTATGTGTGAAATCCACAAATGAATATTTTTGTCCCTCTTTTTTTTTTTTTTCAGAGAGTGATGGTCTTCAAAATGAAATCTCTGGAAAATTTTAGATTCTCTTTAGGAACTACAGAAATTGAAGGACAGAAAACGTTTGAAAGAAGTTGTTCTGAAAGCATGTTTACAATGAACTGACACTATTGACTGTTCTTTTTTAAATATAAGACACTTGGAGAAGATTGTATTTATGGTAAAAGGAAACTGGACTAACGATGAGGCCAAAGACTTTCCCTGCCACAACTTACTCTGGAAATAGCCGGCAGCGCCTGCAGGAGATCCGGGAGGGGCTGAAGCAACCATCCAAGCCTTCCACCCCGGGGCTGCCTGGGGGACCAAACAGTGACCCTCCCCTGGATGCCAAAGGCCTGGGGGGCAAGGATGCCTCCAGGCAGCAGCAGATGAGAGCCACCCCGAAGTTTGGACCTTATCAAAAAGCGCTCAGGGAAATCCGATATTCCCTACTGCCCTTTGCCAATGAATTGGGCACTTCAGCCACTGCGGAAGTAAACCGGCAGATGCTTCAGGAGTTGGTGAACGCGGGATGCGACCAGGTGGGTCCGGGCGCCAGCACCCTTCAGCAGCTCTGTGGAAACTTTGAACTGTTTAACACACAGTCCTTTTCTGTGTCCTGAGCCGAGGGCCACCTTCTCTCCAAGGGTCTTAGCCACTTTTCCTTCTTGAGATTGTTTCTTGTTGTGACTCTTTCATTCTGTCCTGGGTTTGTGTGTACATGCGTGGAGCCCAGGGCCCTGTGCATGCTAAGCATAAGCTTCCTTATTGAGCATGCCATCTTCCAGTTCTGTTCTTTGCCCTTTCCTTGGGACCTGCTTGGGATTATTCATTCTGAGCTTCTATGGGGAAGAGACTGACTTCTCTTACTTTGTTTTTGGTTTGAACATTTATTTTCTTCCTGTAGGAGTGCTATTTAACATGTATTAACTACTCTGTTTTTTATTGTTTTTGTTTTCTTAAAATTGTATCCTTTGACAGTTTTATACCTGTACTTACTCTGATTTCTTTCTTTCATTCATTCATTCACTGATTGTTTCGAGACAGTCTCACGTAGCTCATGCAGCTCTGCTGGCCCTGGCCCTCCTGCCTGCACCTCCCTAGTACTGGGACTGTAGGAGTGTGCCACCATAGTAAGCTGTCTCCTCCTACTTTAAAAAATAGTGTCCACACTGTTGCAGAAGATACGCCATGCTGAGAAAGTCAGAAGCCTTGGCAGGCAGTGTGGGAATCATCAGAATGTGGCTACGTACTCTGCCCTCTCAGTCGCTCGGCATCAGTCTCCGTTGATGGAGCAGAGAGCATCTGTTACACGACAGCATGCAACTCAGAACTGCGTGTGTGGGGTCTCTGCGAAGTGTACGTGTCCAACTGAAATCCAAGTTGAGGGGCAGGACCATAGAAAAGGAGCTAGTGTCCAACCAAGTGTAAAGGCGATTAGCAAACATGTAATTGTGTTAGGGAATGACTTGTGAAAGCCAGTAATTTATTTCCATGTACCATTGTAAAAGTCACAGTTGTAGGTCCAGGCAGATCTCTGTGAGTTCAAGACCAGCCTGGTCTACAGAGCGAGATCCAGGACAGGCACCGAAATTACACAGAGAAACCCTATCTCAAAAAAAAAAAAAAAAAAGTCACAGTTGTGTAAACTAGAAATAAGTGAAATCTCTTTGTAAGACTTGCTCAAAGAACATCAGGTTGGCTTAAATGCTTTTAGTTTCTTGGAAATAATTTAATGACTGGATCACAGTCCTAGCACAGGCTAACCATGTCACCCTTTACTTCCAAAGGGACCGTCAGTCCTCTTGTAGTTTACTGCTGCAGATCCTAGAGAACTGACTACGGAGGTGATGTGTTTGTGAAACATCCCACTTTTTTTTTTTTTTTGGTTTTTCGAGACAGGGTTTCTCTGTGTAGCTTTGCGCCTTTCCTGGAACTCACTTGGTAGCCCAGGCTGGCCTCGAACTCACAGAGATCCGCCTGGCTCTGCCTCCCGAGTGCTGGGATTAAAGGCGTGCGCCACCAACGCCCGGCAACATCCCACTTTTTTTAATGTCCTCTCTGACACTTGGGGATGTGCCAGAGTTACCTTGGCTCCAGCGGGCACCATTCAGTGGAGTCATTTTGCACAGCACAGCTCCTTGAGTAATCTGTGGCCTGCTGTAGCAGTGGAGGCCGACAGCAGCTGCGTGACCTGTCTTACTGTGAGAGTGTGCAGTTAAATCTGCTGCCGGGCGCTGTTCCTAACAACGCGGTAGTGTAAGGGTCGGGGTGGAGCAGCTCTGAGGAGTGAGGTTGAAGAGGGAGCTTTCAGCCAACAGCAAGTCTTAGGATCTTCTTATAATGAAAATCACTCGCAAACAAAAGAGGCAATCACAGCCTGGTGTTTTCGGAGTTGTACTTCAAATGCAAGAGAAAGAAACAAGTCAAACAAATAATCCAAAGTACAGGTGGGATCTTGATAAAGTAAAATCCATTAGTGTTAATTGCAGAGCAAGCAATGCCCTGGCTGCTTCTCTAATACAGTGAAATACAAATACAGGGAAGCTAAGGCTCATGATGCCTGCAAAGGGCCCATCCACATCTAATTTATGTTAATTGCTAGCAGAAAGGCCTCCCATTTACCATATTTAATGCTCCCGAAATAATTCAGTCAGTTTGCTGTCTAGTGTTACTTTAAAACTTAAACCAGCTGCGCCTCCCCGCTTACCCTCCAACTCAGACCAAAGTGAGCGCATTTGTTCTCAGAGGACTCTGGGAGGAAAGTCATTGTGTGAACACAAACAGCAAGAGGGAGATTGACAGTGCTCTGGAGCTGCTGTGGGTGGATTGCCGCTGCTTCTTCCCTTGTCCCTGTCACAGTAGGTGCACTGTTTAGATGCAACTTTGTTCTTCCCTAATTTGACTTAAAGCGCCATCTTTGTTTTCTGAGGTCCATGTTTCCCCACAGGGCCTAGTGGTGGTGGCCCATGCTTTACACGTGTGCGCGCGCGCGCGCGCGCACACACACACACACACACACACATGCACACGTACTATCTCTTTTAGAGCCAGGTTCTTGCTATATGTCCAAGCTGGCCTTGAACTCCTGAGCCCCAGAGAACCTCCTGTTGGCTCTGTTACACTTAACTCCACAAGTAATATCTTATTGCCTGTGCACACAAGCATGTATTTTCTATGTTATTTATACTATGACTAGTTGAAAATATTTACTTGACTGCTTGAAATGGGCATTTTCTTTTAAATATTATATTAAAGTAGATATACATCTTAAACATGCACAGTTTATAAACTTACAGCCCCATGGATTTTCATACATTAATTACACCCATCTAGCATGTATGTGTACTTTTGTAATCAAAACTTTTAAAATGGAAGTGTCAGGAAAAAGTGAAAGACGTTAGGGTATTTTCAATGTAACAATGTAATGTGTTTGCCAGATGATATACTGTGTACATAATATGTGTAACTTTTTAAATAAATGACATGAAGCCTTATGAGATGCGTAGGTAACTAGGTTAATGTTCTAGGAGGTGTTAGCTGTTCTTCAGCTAGAGATTCAGGCCTTGGAAGGTGAGGTTCTGATTATATTATCACACTCTGCAGCTTTGTATATCTCTGTCCCACAGCTGTGTGGGACTTATATATTATCTCCCTAAGCTGTAGTGGGTGATAGACAGGTGGAGCACCCACTTGGGAGTGCAGGGTGTTGCAGGATTGACATGTGGAGCACCTTTGTGGTGAGGAGGGTTGCAGAGTTGTTGAGTGATAGGCAGAACATGTCCTTGGGGTACAGAGGTGTTGCCGGGTGACAGGCGGAGTGTCCATGTGGTGCAGATGTAGGTGTTGCCGGGTGACAGGCGGAGTGTCCATGTGGTGCAGATGTAGGTGTTGCCGGGTGACAGGCGGAGTGTCCATGTGGTGCAGATGTAGGTGTTGCCGGGTGACAGGCGGAGCGTCCATACGGTGCAGATGTAGGTGTTGCCAGGTGACAGGCAGAGGACCTGCATGGGGGTACAGAGTGTTGCTAGGGGCATTGCTAAGGTGCTGGGGTGTTGCTGGGTTGGTAGACAGCTTCTGCATCCAGCCATGGAGGGGTATTATTTGGCTTCCTTTTCTCAGGGAGCCTGAGGTGTTTTGGAGCCTGAGGTCTTGAGGGATGTGGATCCGAGTGCAGGCTCCTGGCTGTCTAGAATAGCACCTTCCCTGGGTTGTGTCCCCTAGGGGAAGACTTAGATGAGAAATTTCTTTCAGATGCCAGTAGAAGGAAATGGTTTTGCCTCCCTTGAGGACTGATGTTTTTCCCCTGGACTCCGTGTCTGTAACCAGCCTATAGTCTGTGGCTCCATGTCCTTAACAGTTTCTTGGTCCTGGATTTCTGTGTCAGCCGTTATTTTCCTAGCCTACCCCACATGTGCTCTAGTAATTCAGATCTGTAATGGAACCAGGGCAGAGAGAATGTAAACAGACTGACTGTCTTTACGGTGGGCCAGGAGTACAGGCTGTGGTCAGGATGTGCCTTCTCACAGCGGCTTCCTGACAACAGGCCCAGCGAGAGGTGAGCGGGGTGCTGTGGGAAATAAGCAAAGGAAGTCAGTTCGTGACATTGTGAAGCCATCAAGGGAAGAACGTGAAATTTGCCCAGCAGTCACACAAGTCATTGGCAGCGCCCAACGGGGCAGCGCCTGTGTACCAGGAGCTCACCTAGGGGCGGAGTGTGCTGTTTGCAGCAGCTCCTCTGAGCTCCTCATCTGTTAGAGCTGTACGGCAGCCTTGTGAGGCGGGTTGTAGTCCCTGTTGTAAGCTGCAGTGAGTTGAGGGGAGTCAGAGAGACCCCTGCCTGCAGAGTACTTGCCAGTGCAGGTCTGGAATGCTTGATTTCCTTGGTGGTGGCTGCGGGTTCGGGCTTCAACCCAGTGTCTGTCACTGGGCTCAGTGCTAGGTGGCTGCTGGCTTTTCAGACTGTTTTCCACGTGGGGTGACTTTCCCTCTGGCCCCCTCCTACCCCCTGAGGGTGTGGGTTGTCGTCGCCTCCTCTTCTGGCATTGGCTGGTCGGGCTCACAGTCCTTGCAAGCGCTCGCGTCCACAGTGCGCTGGCTGCAGCTGGGACGCTCGGCACACTCCCAGCTGCCCATTCTCCTGGAACAGACTCCCTGTCTGTTTATCTGGGGGCCTTCAAGGTGACATCTTGTAGCCTCCCACCTTCCTAGAGGGATCCTAGTGTCCGCCAGGCTTGTTTTGTTTTAGCAGCAGGCTTTCCCAAAGCCTGCGTGTGGATTTGAGCTGTCCTGTTTAGCCCTCCATAGCACTTTGTTTCCAGCTTTTAGGGCCTTGATTCCTGAGGCCTGTGTTGGCAGGCTCTGAGTCCTGTTGTGTCACTTCCCCTCTGAGGCCTGGGCTCCGAAGAGCTCCCACAGGCCAGCTGCTGGTTAATATTTGCCAAAGCAGATGTGATTCATATACTGGTCCAGGCAAAAGCCTCCGCCACCTCTCCCCACACCAGATAAGAAATAGTCGATAATCCACAAAGCAGATCTTCCTTATGAAGTTTACCTGGTTAACATGAAAAGAGCGTAGAGAGCTGGGAGTAGTGTGCACACCTGTACCCAGGTGCTGAGTTTGAGTCCTCTCTGGGCTACCTAGGGAAGAGAGTGTGAAGAAGCAGCCTAAGCTGTACTTGGCTTTGTGATGGGACCTGCCTCCAGTGAATCTCTGAAGTACAGGTATTGGCCAGTGGAAAGACAGCGGATTTAGATCTCACACGTTTCCTCCTCCTTCCTTTTTTCTGAAAGGGATCCCCTTTCAACATGATGCTCCCCTGACATACTAGTAAGTGGGGAAGGAGGAAAGCTGCATTTCAGTCTGCAGTGCGGGTGACAGGAAACAGCTCACAGTGGACTTTGGGTGGGACAGCTGTTGGCCTCATCACCTTCTTCTTCTAATGGCCTTCAAATCAAATTTGGCCCTGCCAAAAGGTAAACCACATACCTTTTGAAAAAGGATATTTTAAAAGGATTTAAGGGTAGCTCCTCGGCAGAGTATGTGCCTAGCATATGCAGGGCCCGGGACCCTCCCTACCCCCAGCACCTGGAAAGCCCAAGTAGATAAATAAGTAGATAAATAAAACGACTCCGAGGAGATAGAGTTCCTACCTCTCCGTCATCCCCGCTGTGCGGTCTCTCCCTAACTACCAAGGCATGCCACTTTGTGAAGGTTAGCAGCAAATAGAGGGAAGTGTAAAGACAAGAGTAGATTGCCTGCAAGTCTCCCATCCCAGTCATAGCCAGGCCCAGCCCTGCCCTCAGCTTCGGAGATCCCGGGAGACGGGATGTATTCACGGTACCGTGGCTGGAAGCAGATGGCTTGTGATTTAATGGACACAGATCTGACCACTCTTTAACATTTGCTTTAAAGTTGGGCATTGTTTTCCTAATTTAAAGAAGTGTGTATTATGTGACCTGTTAAGCAGTGGATGAACGTGTTAGACATGCTTTTCTTTCTTTCTTTCTTTCTTTCTTTCTTTCTTTCTTTCTTTCTTTCTTTCTTTCTTTCTTTCTTTCCTTCCTTCCTTCCTTCCTTCCTTCCTTCCTTCCTTCCTTCCTTTCCTTTCCTTTCCCTTTCTTTCTTTCTTTCTTTCTTTCTTTCTTCTTTTTTGTACAGCATAGTGGGCCACATTGCATGTAGTAGTTTGTGGCTAGCTCCCTCAGCTCCCATGGTCTTTTCAGTTCTGGAAACATTCCCCACCATCCTCAGAAGGCCTTAGGCTATGCCGGTCCCTGCTGTCCTGCTCTTGTCCCGTGGATTCTGTCCTCCCCCCCCCCCCCCCCCCCCCCCCGACTCCCCAGGCTGTCTTCAGCCGGTGATTGAAGTTTGAACTGGACTCCTCTTCTCTCACTACCCTGGAGTTCCTTCATAGCATTCATCAGAGCTTGTTGCCGAGTGGTAGAGCACTGTCAGCTCAGCCCAGGAAGCAACAGCTTTGTTCTAGCCACCGCTTTCTGGAACTCAGAGCCAAGCAAGCACAAAAATACCTAAAGCAAGTCGAGGGGCGAACATTTCAACATGAACATTTTCATGTCGCTTAATACCATTTTAAAACATGACTTTTAAGGCCTGCATTGTAGTCCATTGCTCAAATAACTGTCCTTGTTTTATCATAAAAAGTTGGCATGAGGCCGGGCGGTGGTGGCGCACGCCTTTAATCCCAGCACTCGGGAGGCAGAGCCAGGCGGATCTCTGTGAGTTCGAGGCCCATTCTGGGCTACAGAGTGAGTTCCAGGAAAGGCGCAAAGCTACACAGAGAAACCCTGTCTCGAAAAAACCAAAAAAAAAAAAAAAAAAAAAAGTTGGCATGAGTCGGGCAGGTGGCACACGCCTTTAATCCTAGTATTCAGAAGGCAGAGGCAGGCAAATCTCTGTGAGGTCGAGGCCAGCCTGGTCTACAGAGTGAGTTCCAGGACAGCCAGGGCTGTTACACGGAGAAACCCTGTCTCAAAACAACAACAAAAAATGCTGGAATGGCCATCCTTCTCCATAAATCTGAAAGGATGGTGCTGATTTCCTTGGTGTAACTTTTAGAAATGGAATTAGTAGGGTAAATAGCATTTTTACAGTTTTTCCTGCATTGCTGAGTTAGTAAATGATGTGTAGGCATCTATCCCTGCTCACTGGGACTAAGATACAACACTGGGGTAGTTGTTCCTTTATGTTTGAGCCTGGTAGTGGATGGGTGTGAGCAACAGAAAGTGGAGTCAGTCCTGACTTTAAACAGCGGCCAGGCGCTACTTTGTTAGAAGTACCTACTGTGTGTCCAAGCTGACCTGCTTGCCTATGCAGACCACACTTAAGGGCACACTTCCTCACCATCAGCTACATTTGTGATGGTGCAAGTCTTAGCTGACTTTGGAACCCCAAACCTAAATTTGCAAGAGAGCTGGCCATGGTCAGGTGGGTGAGACCTGCTTGTTGGGGATGAGCCAAGCTACAGGCACCCTGGAGCCATGCTTCCCTTCCCCACTGCGGCTGCCAGTGTATAGAGGTGTTCATCCTCCCAGCCCCAGCCTTTTCCCCTGATCCCTTAGTACAGGTGCTAGCGTTTTCTATGTGTGCCATAATGCAAAGATTGCCAGTGATCACAAATAGATTTACTTAAAGCCTATGTTGTCACCCTGCAGTTCTCTGTCGCAATTATGTGGTGGTCAGCTGGGCTCCCAGGCTGTGACACAAACGTAGCTTAGGTTAGGAGTCATAGCAGCCTGGCAGGAGGGGTCTTGGGGGCAAGGCTCTGAGTTCAGTTTGCAGAGCCTTTTGCCAGCAAACCATTTTGTGGTTGTAGAGTGGAGGAGGGGCTGGGGAGATGATACAGCGAAGAGCACTGGCTGGTTTTCCAGAGCACCGGATTTGATTCCCAGCACCCACATGGCAGCTCCCAACTAACTCCAGTTCTAGGGGATCTGACACCCTCTTCTGGCCTCCTCAGGTACTGCATGCACATGGTGCACAGATGTACGTGCAGGCAAAACATGGCGATTTTGTGAAGCTTTCCTTCTGTCTTCGCTGGGGTATGGGAAACTGCCTTTTGACTCGTATTCCTCAGCTCAGTGCTGCTGTAGCACCCAGCCTCACTGTCGGGAGCAAGGTGCTCAGTGATGCTCCAAGTGTCAAAGACTGACAGACTGTGGAAGCACCACCTGAGCACTCTGGCCTTGTCACTGCTGGTAATCAATCCCCAGCGCTGGGCAGCTGCAGTGGGCAGGAGGATGTGGCTGTTGTGTAGGGCCCATGATGTCTTCTTGTCCATCCTTCACAAGTGGCATCTTTTCATCCAGTGTTATGCACAGGTGGAGGCAGCAGACACTTCCACTCTACTAGCTGTTTCTTCAAGAGCTCCCCCAGGCCAGGACCTGGGAGCTGAAGAGCCTTGGCAGCAGGCCCGTCAGCTGGCACAAGGCCATTAACAGAACTGTGTGCCGTCAGGGAAAGAGAGAAGGTGTCTCTTGTTAGGAGTCTGTAGGACAGCCGCATCATCTGGCAGTATCAGCAGAGAGTCTTGTCTCTAGATTATTGAGGTAAACACTCCTGCATCATGAGCTGTCTTGCGGAGTAGAAAGAATGCCTGCCTGCATGGTGGCCGGCACATGGCTGAAACATGTTAGAATATGGTGGCAAAATCCAATACCATCTGCCATATTTTATTAACTAGTAAGACCAGTGTCCTCTGACCAGCTTTCAGGCTTCTGGTCCCCTTTTCCGTGGGATCACATGGAGAAGATTTCCTCAGACCCAGAGGATTGTGGGTTGGTGGATATACATTTGGCTGGCTATGATATTAGAAGAATTATTAGTCACCTGTTAGACATAAAAGTTGTTTTATACAAGAATAAGTGATTAACAACAAAACTTTTACCCCAGCCAGCAAGTAAACATTCAGTGTGATTTTGACATAATTTCATTTGGTTTATAAAGTTTTAATCAGCGAAAGAGCCTTGGCTGGTGATATTTGCCATCTAGGAGTCCCAAGAATGTGGTAGAATAGAACAGCTTGAACCCTGGTCAACTGTCACTCTTAGAGTGTCTTAGAGATGGCGTCAAGGAACGCTGTAGCTCTGTCACCTTCCGTCTTTGCCTCCAGTCTTCCTTTAGTCTTGCTGCTGCTTCCTGGTTTTCTGTTTTACTTTGGAAATGTTCAGCCAAGCAGCGGCAGCCTCCCGGTGGCTGGAATGAGCCAGTGAGTCTTGGCAGGACGGTTTCTGGTGGGTCATAGTCACAGCTCTGCCTTTGGGTGTCCCAGGAAAGTGGAGAAGCAGAAGCAGAGAACTTTGGTCTCTGAGATGCCATTGATGCCTTCAGGGTCTTTCCCCGACAGGAGGTTCTCCCTGCCCTTTCTGCTTCTCTCTCATGCCTCTCCCTTCCTCAAGTCCTTTTTACCCTCTTGTCCTCTCCCTGGTCCAGGAAAGTCCTGGGCATTCTTCCTAGTGTCTGGATATCCTGCTTGGTTTTGGCATTGTTCTTAACTCCAGTCATTGGGTTAACGGGGGCTTTCCTCAGGGCTGACTGCTCTTTCAAAGTGCCTTTCCAGCACGCGTTTTCACTGCCCATCTGCTCTGCATGTAGGTTTTCTCATCGTTGCCCTGACACAGTGACTCTTCCAGCAAGTTTCCAAATGCAGCATCCAGCACCCGTTTGCTGCCCTGTGTCCCTCCTCCTCCTTCATCTGATCCCACTTACCTAGCAGACTCCTGCTCCTCCTGTTACTGGTTCAGCTCTTGTACTTCAGATGGGTCTGCACACACACACACACACACACACACACACACACACACACACACACACACACCGTCACCAAGCTCTGTGACCTTATCCTTTCTAGCTTCCCTCACACTGCCATTCCAGCTGGACTGCAGTCCCCTACCCAGCCACACAGTCACACTCCCGCTGTCCTGTGGTGTCTGTGGCCTTTCGGTTCAGTGCAGGCTGGCCTCTCAGTTTTCCAAATTCCTGTTGGTGTGGGTGCTGGGCATGGAATCCTAGTAGAGTTCCTCTCCTGGAAAGTACAGGGTTCCCACCTCCGCCAGTTTGTCCACGGTTATCTGAAACCTAGGAGGTGATGCTGTCGGTGTTACACTGCATGGTACCTGAGCTATGGAGCTGGACAGCCGCGCCCAAGGGGTGGAGGGAGCTGTCCCCTCCCACTTAATACAACATCACATTCTCACGGAGGAAGATTGAGCCATCAGCCCAGCACCCAGAGACAGTTATTCTTACTTTTTGTTTTACAGAATTTCAGGAAGTCAAACAGCATAATGACGCTCCATGTGTCCATCAGCTAAGCTTTTAAACAGTATTCCCTCTGCATCTTGTTTCATCTGTCTCTGGGATTACAAAACAACAACAGGGGCTGGAGAGATGGCTCAGAGGTTAAGAGCACTGACTGGTCTTCCAGAGGACCTGGGTTCAATTCCCAGCAACCGCATGGTGGCTCACAACCATGTGTAATGAGATCTGGTGCCCTCTTCTGGCGTGTAGGTAGAACACTATACATAATAGTAAAAACAACAAACTTCAATTGAGGTATAGTATCTAGGTAGTTTAGAACCAAATACTGACATGATGTCCCTCATAAACACTTAAGTATACTACTCTCTAAGTGACAAAGAATCAAGACTGTGGGCTGGGGAGATGGCTCCGTGGGTCTAATGCTGCTGTGCGGTGATGAAGACCTGAGTTTGGATGCCCAGGACCACATAAAAGCTGAAAGGTCAAGGTCAGCTTGGGCCACATCCTGAGGCCTGAACTAAAAACCGCCATTTTCTTTACCCAGGAAAAACTTCAGCTGTGTTTGAGAGATTAAAAATGCTTATCCAAGCTGGGCATGGTGGAACAGATCTGTAATTCCAGCCCTTTGAAGTCGGAGATCAGCCTGGGTTACAAAGTGAAGATCCTATCTCAAAAATAAAAAATGATCACTTGAGAGGCAGAGGCAAGTGAATCTCTGTGAACTCAAGGCTAGCCTGGTCTACATAGTGAGTTCCAGGCCAGCCAGTGCTACCAAAAAAAAGTATTTAAAAGTTCAACTAAAAATACAAAGTAATTTTCGGGTTGGAGAGATGGCTCAACCTTTAAAGGCTAGGCTCACAACCAAAAGAATACAAAATAATTTCCTTTGTACGGTTCATGGTTTAAGACCTGACAGCTGTCACGATAGTAAACAGTTACTTGCAGGCGTGGCCTTTGATGCTCAGGATGTATGACAAGGGGACCGTGAGGTGACTCGATAGGGGGCCGAGCCTGGTGACCTGAACTTGATCCCCAGGACCCACATGGTAGAAGAAAACTGACTTCTGCAAGTTGTCCTCTGACCTCCACATGTGCCCTTGCACACACACACACACACACACACACACACACACACACACACACACACACACACACGTTTTTTAAAACGTGGTGAGGTTGGGTTGACAGTTAAGCGTGTTTCACGTAGGGATTAAGGAACGTCCTTCTCTTTGTCAGCATAGAAGAGATGGTCGACCTAGGATTCAGGCTCAAGTCCTTCTGTCCCTAGCCCTTAAACTCCGTGCCAATTGCAAAATGGATGCATAGAAGAGATGAGGAAGGAAAGTTAGTCAGCGAGGGACTCTCAGAGTGCCCTGTACGATGGCTTGTTGCCTTGGACCTTTGGTAAAGAATATCAGGGTTAATGACCATGTCTCCCTGACCATAGGGCCTTAGAGGTGTTGTCGAGGAAGGCTCTGGCTTCCCACCCACACTGGTACAGCCCAGGAGGCCTCCACTAAATATGCTCACCTTCTCTCCCTCCTCAGCACTTTATCTGCCTTGGGCATAGTTTCTCTTTGGTGTCAAAGCCCCCTCCGATCCCCACAGCTGGACAAGAGTAAATTCTGTGGTGTTGCATACTGACCTCAGCACCCACCCATGACAGTTACTATGGCTACGGTCCTGCCCCACAGCAGAGAGAAGGCTGTCTTCAGCCCTGTAACAAGTGTTTTGTTTTGTTTTTAGTAAATGCTTACATTCTAGCTGAATTCTGAGTATTTTTAACACTTGCCTCAGAGAATGCCTGGGTTTTAGAGGCCTTTTTGGTCTGTCTACCAATTTACACATCTGCTAAACAACAACAACAACAAAAAACACCCTTTCCGGCAAACCGAGTCCACATCTTCTGTGTGACTGAGCCATGAATGCAGTCCAGACAGCTGACACTGAGGTGGCCTAGCCGCTTTCAGTTTACAACTGGAATGAGATGTTTGCCACTTCACCAAAGGGCTGTCATTTTCCAAAGCCCCACTTTTTAAAGTGATTTTTATTTTATGTGTGTGGTGTTCTGCCTGCTTGGGTGTGCAGTGCTCATGGAGGCCTGAAGAGGGCATCAGATCCCTTGGAACTCAAGTTACAGATGGTTGAGTCACCATGTGGGTGCTGGGAATCAATCCAGGTCCTCCAGGAGAGCCATCAGTGCCCTTAACCACTGAAGCATCTCATCTTGTTTTGTTTTGATACAAAGTCTATTAGGTAGCCCAGGTTGGCCCTGAACTGGGATTGCACCGGGATCTTGGGCATTAGGCTGGTGTTCTATCACTGAGCTACATCCTCAGCACTGAGCAGCTGTTACATTCTGTTATTTAGTGAATAACATGATGAAAGTCCAGGCCATTTTTTTCAGTTAGCATATTCATTATACAAAACAATAGGTTCCATAGTGGGGTTTTTTGTTTGTTTGTTTTTTGAGACAAGGTTTCCACTTTGAAACAGACCTGGCTGTCCTGGAACTCACTCTGTAGACTAGGCTGGCCTTGAACTCACAGAGATCCGCCTGCCCCTGTCTCCCGAGTGCTAGGATTAAAGGTGAGCGCCACCACCACCTGGTCCATGGTGACATTTTTGTATATATGTATCGTACACTTTGATCATACCTTCCATTATCCTTTGTCTCTCCTCCTTCTGATGCCCCAAGTTCTCCTTCTACTTACATGTCTTAATTCATATTTTTAAAATTTTTAGTATATGATCTGTATTATATATGTGTGTATATGTGTCTCTACAGTGTGTATGTGCACATGTGTAGTGTTTGTGAATGTAGGCAGTATGGGCATGCATGTTTGTAGATGTCATAGTCTTCATTTTCCTTTTGGGCACATACACCAGATGCATACAAATATCGGGGCTTCTCCTGTGTCTTCCACCCATCTCCCAAGTAGCAGCACTGAGATCACAGACGTACATGCTGCTACAGCTTTGCAAGGTTCCAGGAACCCAAACTTGGGTCCTCACACTTTTACCTCAAGCATCCTCTCAACCCTTTACATTCACATATGATTAAGACTAGATTCTGCAAATGGAGAGAACATGACATCTTTCTGAACTTGGCTAATTTTGCTGCATGAGATGATCTCAAATTGCATCCACATCTTTTTTTAAACAAATGTGACTTTGTTCTTCTGTATGGCCTAATAAAATTCCTCTGTGTTTACCTTTGTCTCTTCTTATTTATTGATGGGCAGTTAGGCTGGTTCATAGCTTGGCTATGATAAATAGCACCTTAGTGAGCACAGATATGCTTGTTGTATGTGACCTAGGTTCCTGCGGGGAAACCCGGGAATGATAGGGCTGGATCACAGAGCACTTCTGTTTCTAGCTTTCCTGTGGAATTTCCACACTTACGCCCACAGGCGCTGCACCAGGTTCCATGAAGCAGCTCTGCTCTCTTTCCCATAGGAGCTGCACCAGGTTCCATGCAGCAGCTCTGCTCTCTTTCCCATAGGAGCTGCACCAGGTGACATGCAGCAGCTCTGCTCTCTTTCCCATAGGAGCTGCACCAGGTGACATGCAGCAGCTCTGCTCTCTTTCCCACAGGCGCTGCACCAGGTGACATGCAGCAGCTCTGTTCTCTTTCCCATAGGCGCTGCACCAGGTTCCATGCAGCAGCTCTGCTCTCTTTCCCACAGGCGCTGTACCAGGTGACATGCATCAGCTCTGCTCTCTCTTGACAGCCTCACCAGCATTTGTAATTTCTTGTCCTCACGATCCCCATTCTGACTGGGGTAAGTGGACTAGAGTAGCATTTGCATTTTTGATGATTACTGATGGTGAACCTTTTAATATGTCTCTACCATTTGTACTTCAGAAAACTTTCAGGCACTCACTCCTATTTCGATTGATTTGGTTTTGCAGATGTTTAGGTGTTTTGTTTTGTTTTAGTTCTTTATGGATTCTAGAAACTAAGTTCCTGTTCAGTGTATAGCTAGCAAAGCTGTTTTTCCCACACTATAAGCTGTCTCTTTACTCTGATACTTCCTTTGCTGTGCAGAAACCTTTTAATTCCACATAATCTCATTCATCAATTTTTTCTTGGCCTATTGGAGCCTTGTTCAGAAAAGCCGTGCCTGTGTCTATATCTTTTTTATAAACTGTTTTATCCTAGCAATTCTGAAGTCTTAGCTCTTCTCTTAAGGTCTTTGACCCTTTTTTTTTTTTTTTAAACAGAGCAAAGGGTAGGGGTGTAGTTTCATTCTTCTGCATATAGATATTCAGTTTCTCAGCTATCTTTTCTCCAGTATATGTTTGAGACACGTTTTTTGTGTGTGTGTGTGTGTGTGTGTGTGTGTGTGTGTGTGTGTTTTCAAAACAGGGTTTCTCTGTGTAACAGTCTTGGAACTCACTCTGTAGACCAGGCTGGCCTCGAACTCACTGAGATCCACCTGCCTCTGCCTCTTGAATGCTGGAATTAAAGGGATGCACCACCATGCCTGGCTCAATTATTTATTTATTTGAGATAGGGCCTCACTATGTAGACCAGGCTAGCCTCTAACTCACAGAGATCTGTTTGCCTGTACCTCTTAATGCTGGGATTAAAAGCGTGTGCCACTGCCCCACCAAGTTTTGGGATATTCTTGATCAAGACTGGTTGAATCCATTGATCCCAAACTCTGAAATCTGAAGGGCCAGTTGACAACTGCGCTGTCCAGTTTGAACCTAGAATGCCATGGAGCGCGTTACTAGTCACTGACAGAGCTCCGGTTCTCATGAGGGGACCTGAGGAGCCCTCTTGGAGCTTATGGCCTGGCCTCCTCCACCAGGCAGCATGTGTTGTCTGAACCTCTTTCTAAAACCAGCTTCATTTTCTTAAAGATCTTAGACCAGTGTGGGCTGTTGGAGGTAGAGGATGATGCCACTGCAACTTGTACATTTCTGAGGAAGGAGCTTTAGTTTGGTTGAATGGATGAATTTAGCCCCTCAGCAAACAAACATTCTCTCCTTTTCTTCTCTCTGGCTTTGTAGCATATTGTTCTGCCTTTCCTTGGCACTATTATGCCTATTTCCTTTTTCTTTCTCTTTTTGGTTTTCTTGAGACAGTGTTTCTCTGTGTAGTTTTGGTGCCTGTCCTGGAACTCACTCTGTAGACCAGGCTGGCCTCGAACTCACAGAGATCCGCCTGCCTCTGCCTCCCGAGTGCGGAGATTAAAGGCTTGTGCCACCGCCACCTGGCTTGATGCCTATTTTCATTGCTCAGATTGGACTTTAATGGAAGGCATGCCGACTGCAATCAGGCTTTTCCGGGAAGTGAATTTGACTGTTTATTTGCCGGGCAGACAGTCCTAGCCATTCTGACAGAGTTGAGGCTGCAGGACCTGGGAGCACTGCATGCACACCTCAGCCTTCCCTGGCTGCACACTGCGAGCATTGCTGGGAAGCCTCCCTACTGGCTTCCTGGCAGAGACGATCAGGCACATAGTCTCTGGTCCAGAGCACTTCCTTCCTGTCAGCTCCATGAGCTTGTGCTTGGTGCTTAGGTAGCATTCAGCTAAGGCAACCGTGGTAGCAGCAAACCATTAGGGGTTGGTTTAACCCAATGGCATGATGCTTTCAGTGGCTAGAATGTTCCAGTACTGGACTTTGTTTCATATAAATGGCTGACTACAGAGAATCACTGGGATCCTGACTAAATGCCCTCCTGCTGTTATGTAGCTGTGGGAAAACAGAAAGGAAAGCCACTGGATCTTGGAAGTGCCCTTCTGTGATGGTTTGAATGTGAAGGCCCATAGGCTCATCTGTTTGAATGTTTGGTCCATAGATGTTGGAATGCTGTCTGTGTGTGGTGGTTTAAATGAGAAATTTCTCCCATAGGCTCATGTCTTTGGTCCTCAGTTACTGTCTGGGGAGGTCATGGGACTTTTAAGACATGGGTCCTTGCTATGAGGAAACGCATCACTGGGAACAGGCCTGGAGAGTTTATATTTGCCCTGTTTCCAGTTTGCCCTCTGCTGCATCTCCCTCCGTGAGGGAGTCTCCCTCTGCACTGTAGAGCAGAGTAAGCTCTCGCTTCTGTAAGTCACTTTTGGTCGTGGTGTTTATCACAGCAACAGGAGCAACAAGGCAAAAAAGAGACACAAGCGAGTAAATAGACCATTCCAATAGAAACACAAGAGGCGTCCTTAAACGGCAAGAGCCAGGGACATTAACAGATGAAGCCTTCCTGGGCATGGTGCCCCAGGTACTTCTTGTGACCCAGGCATAACGTCTCTTCCCTTTTTTGGATCTCTTTTTTGTTGTTGTTTTGTTTTGTTTTGAAACAGGGTTTCTCTGTGTAGCTCTGGCTGTCCTGGAACTCACTTTGTAGACCAAGCTGGCCTTGAACTCAGAGATCAAGCTGGCCTTGAACTCAGAGATCCATCTGCCTCTGCTTCTGCCTCCTGAGTGCTGGGATTAAAGGCCTGCGCCATCACTGGCTTGCCTACAAAAAGTTGGTCTCTTTGCACAGACTTTGGAATGAATAACCAGTGTTTGTTCACTTTTAATAGACATAATTAGCATTTCCTCAAGCACATTAATTACTGCCTAGGTGGGTTGGGGTAAACACACAACCCAGGTGCTTCTGGTCATCCAGCAGCCCTGCTGGACAGCCCCGCTCTCCTTGCAGCTCCTGATGATCTGACCAGCTAAGCAGGCAAGTACTTACAAGGGGCAGAAGCTAGCCCAGCACGGGAATGGAGTGCCATGTGCAAAGAGAGTGTCTGCTTGCAGAGCTGTGTCCTCAACTTCCCAGAAAAGAGCTTCATAGTGTTTGACTAGTAATAGGTGTGTTTGCTTTTTCTTTTTTTTTTTTTTTTTTTTTTTTTGGTTTTTCGAGACAGGGTTTCTCTGTGTAGCTTTGCGCCTGTCCTGGAACTCACTTGGTAGTCCAGGCTGGCCTCGAACTCACAGAGATCCGCCTGGCTCTGCCTCCCGAGTGCTGGGATTAAAGGCGTGCGCCACCACCGCCCGGCTGTGTTTGCTTTTTTGAGACAAGGTTCAAGTTCTGTAGTCCAGGCTAGCCCTCCTGCCCCTTTGTTGCTGGTATTATAGGTGTG
Source organism: Peromyscus californicus insignis (assembly GCF_007827085.1). Classification (NCBI taxonomy): domain Eukaryota; kingdom Metazoa; phylum Chordata; class Mammalia; order Rodentia; family Cricetidae; genus Peromyscus; species Peromyscus californicus. Next base: position 66,104,049 of record NW_026294413.1, read on the forward strand.
AGGTGCCATACCCAGTTTGATTAGTGGCTTTATGTGAAAGAAATGTAGCTGAATACAAGGCAGAGGCTCTACCACTGAGCTATAACCTCAGCCCAAGATAGAGCTGAGACCACAAAGTCACTCACTGAAAAAGATGGCCCTCCTGGAATTGGCTGTTATCTGAGGAAGCCGACACTTAGAGCAGCCCCCGCCCCGTCTGCCCCCACCTCCCATCCGTATTTCTGGGTAGTGTTAATGCATTTTTTGTTTTGTCTATTTTGTTTGTTTGAGACAGGGTTTCCCTGCATAGCCCAGGCATGATTGAGCCCTGGGTCATTGTTCCTTAGCCCCCTGAGTGCTGGGACTGCATGTTGTTTTAGCATGCCTGGCTCTTGCCACTTGGAAGTGTGGCTTGTAGTGTTCATTTTTCCAAGGATGCTGGTGGGGTTGACAGCTTATTGCAACACCTGGCCCTTCCTTCATGGACATGCCTCATCCCATGGGCCCTCGTCCTCCTGTTTTCTCTGTAAGTTTTGAAGGGCTTAGACACTGCTCGATGACTGTCTGCAAAACTGTAGTAGGGTGGGGGAGGGTCCTAAAATAATGGTGAAGTCGGGACCAGCAGTAGATCGGAAGTCTCCTGGAAGAGTTGGGCACTTGGTGAACAATAGTAAATACAGCGCTCTGTCCTGGAATTTTTAGCTTTGTTTTGTTTGAGCTTTGAACTTGACAGCAGCCAGCTAGCTAGCCCCTGGATTTTTCCAGACTCGGTGGGGGGAGGAGGGGAGCACAATAGGTGTTAAAATTCCTGGAACATGGCAGAGGCTCCTAGCAGCAGCAGAGAGTGTGGACCACCCTGCAATGACTTCTCACAGGGAGTCACTAGCTGTCCAGAAGAGCCAGCTCAGAAAATGCCGTCCACTTGGAGATCGGTAGTGTGAGCTTTTGTCCCGACGGCCCCTCTTCAGTGTTGGTGGAGTGGAGTGGAACGATCCGTCGATAAAGTACTTGCTGAGCATGCGTGAGGACCCTGTGTAAAAACCAGGCACGGCAGTGTGCACCTGTGATCCCAGGCACGGCAGTGTGCACTTGTAATCCCAGCCACAGCAGTGTGCACTTGTGATCCCAGGCACGGCAGTGTGCACTTGTGATCCCAGGCATGGCAGTGTGCACCTGAAATCCCAGCCACAGCAGTGTGCACCTGTGATCCCAGGCACGGCAGTGTGCACTTGTGATCCCAGGCACGGCAGTGTGCACCTGAAATCCCAACCACAGCAGTGTACACCTGTGATCCCAGGCACGGCAGTGTGCACTTGTGATCCCAGCCGTGGAGAAGTAGAACCAGGATTCCTGGCCAGCCAGTCTAGCTGAACTAGTCAGCTCCAGGCCCGTAAAAATAAGCTGGACAGCAACAGGGGAAGACAGCTGGTGAACTGTGTGTGGGGACACGTGCTCCACTGCCCTTTCCACCGTCGTGGTGGTGGACGTTGAGGTCGTCTGGTTTTCACTGCAGACAGACGCTGAACACAGTCTGCTGCCTGTCTCTGCTTGTGTGGGACAGTCACCAAGAGGGGTGGACATGGTACCGGGACTGTGCAGTTTTGAGTGTTTTTAACTCTGGCCTGTGTTTGGCACAGGTCTCCTCTCTTTGGGGTCTGCAAGTCCCTAGCCTGAGCTCTCGGGCATCCTGAACGTAGTGGGCATGAGGCATCGCTTGTGTTTCATGGAGTGAAGTTCCGTGTTTACTGACATTCAATTTCTTTGACTATTTGGGTTTGGGTTTTTCTGTTAAGGTCCTGGGGGTGGAGCCAGGGTTTTGCCCTTGCTAGGACAGGCACTCAGCCACTGAACTCCAGCCCCTGTTTAGGTTTTGAAAATTCAGACTTTCCCTGTCTTCGGAAATGACTGCTCATACTGAGAGTCGGTCTCTTGGTTTTGAAGGATAAATGTCCACAATTTAGAGTAAGGAGAATTAGGGACCATGCTCAGTTCTTGGTTCTAAGCATGTCTTGGTCTTGAGTCATTCTGAGGAGTTCTGCTTCCCAGTGAGACCCAGTGTCTGGAACAGCTGGAGCTAGGCAAAGAGGTTTGTTGGGGCTGGCAAGACCCTCCTGGAGCTCCCACAGGAGAACCCTCTGGATCTGCAGCTCAGGGTGGAGACTGGCCGTGGCAGCTGGATAGGTGGTAAGACCACTGCCCTGTGTGATGTTGCACCTGTCTGTCAGTCCAGCTGCCCACCTCTGCCCTCTCGGGTAACTCTCCAGAGAGCAGTAGGCTTGTTTGTTTTAGTTGAGGGTGCGGAAACACAGCTCTCACCTCAAAGGGAGTAGGATATATTTATTCTGGAGCCAGAATCAGAGTGACTATGGCCCTGGAACAGAAATTTAGGTTACCCCAAATACATGTTCCAGCTTGGTAATGGTGTCATGAAGTTTTATAGTAACAGAATATAGAAAGTCATAAACCAAGGCACCTCAAAGTTCGCCGGTGGAAGCATCAGGTAGGCAGAGCAGGAGGATCTCAGCCATTGGCCTTAGATGCCATCAGATGACATTCTAAGCCTTTGGGTTGGTGGAAGTTAGGGGTCTGTTTGTACGTCCCAAGGGATTTATCATAGTCACAAGGAAGTTAGGTCAGACACAGGTGGACAAGGAATGGCAGGCAGCCAAGGGGAGTTAAGCAAGTGCACGGTATGGCAGAGGTGGCCAGTGACTTTTAATGGATGGGTCAGGAGAGGGGACAGGTAAGGGAGGGGCCTGAGTTCCAGCAGCAGCAGAGACTTGTTTGTGTGTATGCCATGGGGCAGGGGTGTGCTAACGGCACCTTTGCCTTTATTCTCTGAATGTATAAGTAATACAGGACTCTCAAGAGAGTCTCATCTGGTGTCACTGCTTAAGATCCCTGTCCCTGTCCTTTCTCCAGTCCTGAAAGCTTTCAGTGTGCCTCAGATGAAGAACTAGAGGCACTAATTCAAATATTGGTGGCAGTTGCCATGGAGGAAGCTGTAGGCAGAGCTACCCATGATTGATCCTCCTCGTTATTTTATAGGAAGGTACTTTTTATCTTGGTTCCCACACATGCATCACATCCATTTGAGGCCCCTTTAATTGTAATTTTTGTATTTTGTGTTTGTATGCATGCGTTCGGGCTTGTGTCATGATATGCATGTCAGGACAACTCTTGGAATTTGGTCTGTCCTGATGCCTTGTGGGATCTGGGGACTGAACTCTGGTCGTCAGGTCTGTGCACTAACATGTCTACGTGTGGAGCCATCTCACTGGCCCAGGCCATTATTGAAAAAGCCACTTTCTCTGTGTCTTCCCATCTCTCTCACCATACATGAGGTCTGGCTGGCTGGATTTGTCTGTACAGGCCGAGTGGCCTGGCATGCTTGTTCCCTGCCCAGAGTAAGTCTTTCTAAGTGGACCCTCAGTGTTCAGGTCACTGTTCTTGATAGGTGTGCCCGAAGGGTTCACTGGCAGCAGCAGTCAGAGAAGAGACTGACTAGTGTAGTTAGTTGCAGTCTTGAACAAAACTGTGGAAGCTGTTGCAGAGATTCCGTGCATTCGATAAACAATGGGAAGGCTGAGATGGGAGAATCACTTCAGCCCAGAGGTTCAAGAGCAGCCTGGGCGGTATAACTCCCACAGGCTCAATCTAACGCAAGTAACAAACCCTACTGATGTGTTCTCACTTTAGAATCATACTGCAGTGTTTTGAAAAAGACAGAAGAACTTAACTAGGGCCGACAGCCCGGCTCAGTGGTAGAATCCCTGCCTAGTTTGTGCAAGGCTGTGGTTCCCGTCCCTACCACTGTCCTTCAGAACCCGCTGTCCAGGTCATCTTTTAGGTGGTAGTTTGCAGGCCCACCCCCTCGCCTCCTGGCTCCTGCCTGGCTACATCCCCATCTGACATGCTAGGCTCCCCACAGACGCTGCCTGCCTGCTTGCTGTTGGGTTGTCTCTTGTGGTAGGAAAGCATGGGTGTCTGCCTACCTGGCAGGTGGTTTCTAGAACGTTTCTCGGCACTCCTTTCTATGGATCTGTCTTCCCTCTCCCTGGGATGTACCTCTCCAGTGCCGGCTGCACAAGTGTTCCTGGTGGGTTCTGTCCCTCATTGATGGTTCTGGCCTGGCTCCATGTGGATTCTTTCCTTTCCTTTTCTTTTTTTAAGAGGTTATTTCCACTGAAAGTAAGGTGCATGGTTGGTCTCCCTGTGGATTTTATATATTTGCTTTTGGGTTTTTTATTTTTATTTTTATTTTTGGCCGGAGGGGGGTGGGTGGGTGAGGATTTGTTTTGGTGAGTCATAGAGGACTGGGTGTCCTCCTTAAAAGTAGGGATGTCTTGATTAGAAGGATTGGGAAGGAGGTCAGTCCTGCTGGGGGAGGCTGTCATGTAGTCTCAGGAGTTGATGTCACCTGGCATTGTTAGAGTCAAGGACTTCCTGCCTGCAGCTGGCTGAGGAGCTGCTTTCCTGTGCCTGGAGGAGCTGGCTGTGCATTTGCCCACGTTCGTCCCCGAGTGGACCCTATGCTGTTTAGAACGTGATGGTGGTTCGTTAAATGCTGCACCAGTGACTGGGTTGGACCGGTGGAGGTCGGTTCTCCCTCCTCGCCTGAGTGGTTTTGTTGGTGCCTTTCCATTTTCTGTTGTTTTCACTTTTTAGAGATGAAAGTGCATTTTTTTTTTCACAAAAAGATTGGACATTAGTAATAGAGTTTGACATACCTTTAGAAAAAGAATGAAGATGGAACAGTGACTTTGAGGTAAGTGTTAACTCGGTTAGATACTTTAGAACCCCTAAAGACACAGACCGTCCACCCTTGAGCACTGTTTACTGGAGGAGTGTAGACTGGAATACACTGAAATGAAAACTTAGAGTTTCTGACTTCACTAATTGCATCAGCAGTTAGCATTGCATTATTGTCTTATTCCATGGTAACAATCTGTTAATAGTATCAGTCCTTTTTTTTTTTTTTTTTTTTTTTTTTGGTTTTTTTTGGTTTTTCGAGACAGGGTTTCTCTGTGTAGCTTTGCACCTTTCCTGGGACTCACTTGATAGTCCAGGCTGGCCTCGAACTCACAGAGATCCGCCTGCCTCTGCCTCCCGAGTGCTGGGATTAAAGGCGTGCGCCACCACGGCCCGGCGTATCAGTTCTTTTTAAGAAAATATTTTAATCTTTTGGGTTGTCTGTGTGTTTGTTTTGAGACAGAGTCTTACTATGCAGCTCTGGCTGTCCTGGAATTCTCTCTGTAGACCAGGCTAGCCTCAAACTCACAGAGATCCACCTACCTCTGCCTCCAGAGTGCTGGGATTAAAGATGAAAATACTTTAACCTGAAGAGCAGGTTTGAGTTTACCCAGGTAAAAACTTAGGAGATGAAATCGTTCGAATTTTAAGATCAGCAGGTGGATGTATTTCCAGATGACACACGGAGAAAGCGATGATTGTCAGTAGTCAGCGCCACGTAGTAAACCATCCTACGACTCAAAAGCGCAGTGAGCGGTGATTTATCCTTGCTCGTGACTCTAGATTGACTTGGCCTCGCTGGGCAGTTCTGCTCTCTGCTGTCTGCTGACCTTCCATGTCGCTCCGTTCCAGCTGCCCAGCTGGGGCTGGCCGTGCACAATAGCTTCACTCATGGGTCAGAGCTGCAGCAGGCTGGCTGGGTCAGCTGGTGTCCAGTTATATGGACCCGGGAAGAGGAAACGGAAGCAGCCAGGCTTCGTGAGGGTGAAGCCCTGAACTGGCAAAGAACTGCCTCATGCCAGTCTATTGTTTGGAGCAAATAGAAGAGCCTCAGCTTGTGCAGACAGAGTGGAGGCGGGGAGGACTTCCTGGTGCTCATTGGTCACTAACATAGCCAGGGACACCAGAATAGAAATATGGACTCTCAGTCCCTGGAGTATGATGTAGCTATGTAAAAGCTAGTAGGGGCTGTGGATGAGTTTCCGTCGACTAAGACCCTAGGTTCTTGTATCTGTGGTGGCAGAGATTTTCTTTATTTTTCCCAAACATCTCTCAGTCGTGGAGTTTATAGAGTTGGAAGGAACTTTGTGGCTGCTTATCTCACACTCTTCAGATTCAGTTTTAATCTGGAGAATTTTTGTGATCTGCCCATCCATAATTAGGAAATAAAACAGCATAGGCAGTTTTTGTTACAGTGAGATTTGATGTAAGTAAATGTTCTTATCTTTAACTAAAAATGCTATTACTTCAAAATGAAAGCAAATTAAGCCAGATTTATTTTCCTCATGTTCTAATTAAGCTTTGTTCACAAGCCCCCTTGGTTGTTACCAGGAAACAGTGAGTGTTCCCACCCTTGTTCACATTGATATTCTGCAAGTATCTGCTGATAGAATTGTGATTGTGGGGGCTTTCTCCACACATGTGTTTTGTGTACTCTGAGAGTACAATAATAATCAGCTTCTCCACTATTAGAAATTCAGACTCTTTCTAATTCCTCCTCCACGGCTCTGAATCTAGACTTTGACAGACAGCATTATGGAGATAGGCTTTTAAAATATGGCTCATTTAAATTAGCCTCAAAGTAAATTTTGATATGTCAGTGTTATTAATATATCAAATGTGTGCTGGAGAGAGGGCTCAGAGGTTAAGAGCACTGACCCCTCTTCCAGAGGTCCTGAGTTCAATTCCCAGCAACCACATGGTGGCTCACAACCATCTGTAATGAGATCTGGTGCCCTCTTCTGGCCTGCAGTCACATATGCTGTATACATAATAAATAAATAAATCTTAAAAAAACAAAAACAAAAAAGAAAAAGAAAGAAAAAACATTTCCCCCCAAAAATAGTATTTGTTAAAATATATATATATATATCAAATGTTACTAATATTTAAATTGTTTTGGGGGTGGGGTGTGCATGTGTGGAAACAGCCTGCTTGCACTGGTTTTCTCCTTCCACTAATTCAGGCCGTCAGTCTTGGTGGCCTGCACCTTCTCCTCCTGAAACATCTCACTAGAATAATAATTTTTTAGTCTTTATTGTTTTACAGGTTTATTTTCCGTGCACGCCTGTTTTGCCTATGTCTGTCTGTACACCACATGAGTGCTTGGTGTCGGAAGAGGGCGATGGGTCCCCTGGGACTGGAGTTCCTAGTGTTTGTGAGCCACTTTGTGGGTGCTGAGAGTCAGACTGGGTCCCCTCCAGGAGCAGCAAGTGCTCTTAAGTGCTGAGCCTTTGCTCTAGCTCAAAATTTTTTATTCTTAAAATGTTTTTGCTTGTAAGTGGCTTTATGGTTTCTACAACCTTCAAAATCATGGCTGTGAATCTATACCAGTCCTTTAGTAATTGCTAATCTTATTTTGGTGTTGACAAGCTAGAAGATACTGTCTTATTAGTGTTTTTTTGATCATTGGCAAAGCTGACAATTTTTTCATGTTGGTTTAGATTTAGAACAAATTTCTTCCTCACTCCCTACATATCAGTTACCTTTGAAAATGTGTTTTCCTCAGCAGTATTTAGAAACAGCCCCAGGGCTAAAGAAAATGGTAAGAATACTACACCTGTAGTTCCAACACTTGGGAGGCAGAGGCAGGTGGATCTCTGTGAGTTCAAGGTCAGCCTGGCCTACAGAGCTTGTTCCAGGACAGCCAGAGCTACACAGAGAAACCCGTCTCAAAAAACAAAAAACAAAAAAACACAACCCAATAACAACAAAAAAGAAGATGGTAAGATGCGTGAGCTGCAGCTTCCCCAGCAGGCTCGAGGGCTGCTGTCTGGGCTGACACGCTCCGTGTGCTGCCCAGGTGTGAGGTAGTAACTCCTTTCCTTTCATGTCCACCCACGGAAGCTGCCAAGACTGCTTCCATTTTCTTCCCTGTGATTCTGGCTTCTCTGGAGCATGTTCTCAGAGCCCATGCGGAGCCTTCTAGGCTCTCTCCAGAAAGCACAAAGGCAGGGGAGATGGGTGGGCACCCTGAGTCTCACATGGGTCCCCCTGGGGCTGTGTTTCTGGTTAGGGCTGACAACTGTCAGTGGGATACTCTGAAACACTGGGTTCCTCTGTGCTTCCAGAAGGTTCCTGGACGCCACTTAGAGAAAGGCAGAGTCAGCCTGAGAAGGACAGTGGGTGGAGCAGGAGGCCTCAGCCACCATTTGAGCATCTCTGGCATCCCTCCACTCCACCCCAGCCTGGGCAGCCACACGCTTTTCCCTTCTTTCTCTGTTCTCTCCAATAAGTGGAATCCTTCGGGCTTTGAAACAACAGTCACCATGGCCTGCAGACCTAGCCACTCTTCTCCCAACCTTGGACGAAAATCACAAGATCTGTGAGAGACCCAGAAACAGGCAGATACAGACTGAGACAAGGCCTGGAAGACACAGCAAGGCCAGAGCACTCCATTTCTAGTTTCTCAGCCAAACCTCATTGTTGGAATGTTAAAGCATGGGATATGGCTTTGCTAACGTTTGAAAAATGCTTCCTCACCAGGAAGGGGTGGGAGAGGATCTGCAAAGGAAATTCCTTCCTTCATACATAATAAATTGTCACTGAATTTAAATAACTTGCAGTCACAAGGGATGCTAGTAACACCATTACACTGTATAGCAACTGTCAGGCCAGCTTCTGCCTGCCTGTGAGCTGGGTGAACCTGTGAGAACAGATTTGCTCCTCCAGCAGTCCCACAGGCCTCACTGGTGGTGGGGAAGCGAACCACAGAGAGAGAGAGTGAGATCACTGGCGTTTCCAGGATGAGGGAGCCTCCCAGCTGGTTGGTTCCTGACATGTGGGTAGCCAGGCTGACGAGGCAGGGCTTCCCAGCCTGAGGTGTGCTTGGACAGGGAGGACAGTGAGTGATGCTGCACTTTTCAGAACAGCTCCGAAGCTGGGTAGATGCCCTCACGTGAGAGACAGTCCTGAGAGTCTGGCAGGAGGACAGCAGTCAAGAAGCAGCTGTGCCTGCTGCCTAGGAATGGTGGGGTTCTTACAACCAGGGACTCGGCCTGACTGGGGCTGCAGGGCAAGGGAGTGAAGAAACAATAGCCAGCCAGACACAGAACAACAGAGAAGCTGGCATGGGGAAGTCTGGGCTCTCAGATCGAGAAGCTGTAGTGCGTCTATTGTATACAGTTGAACAGAGGCAGAATTGTTGCATACAGTTGAGCAAGGAGATGTAGTTATTTCGTGTAGATAAACAAGGAGGCAGGGTTTATGGTGTTCAGCTGGACCAAGGGAGCAGATTTAGTGGAGTAGTCTTCAGGCAGTAATCATGGAAGGTGGGGAAGGAATCTATGGTGGACATTCTCTGTACATATTGTCACCATTCACATATGGACCAAGAGGGAAGGCTTTGCCATTTCCATGAGCCTAACCTGGGTTTGAGGTGACCTAGACAAAACCAGAGATAGGTATTAAGGCCTGGTGAAAGGAGCTCAACACATTGTCTTATGTAATTACGGTTAAAAGAATAAAATATGAAGTATTAGAGGTATTTGATTCCAAATGCACTTAAAATCAACAGACGTCATCTTTATATTTTCTACCAGAGACAAACGAGAAGTATAGCAGCTGATGTGGAAATGGCCCTGGAACACGGGGACACCAGTCACCTCCCTCGATCCCTAGAGCAGCCCTGGGTAGCTTCGTTTCCCAGATGAGGAAACAGATGCTCGGAGTAGACTTGTGAAGGCTGCAGGGCTGCTTGGCAGCAAAGAGCGGTACCTGCGCGCGCGCGCGTGTGTGTGTGTGTGTGTGTGTGTGTGTGCACACGTGTGTGCACATATGCACTGAGGAGCTTGCCTCTGTATCTGAGCTCAGTACTCAGAACATAGACGGTTCTAGATCAGGACTCAGAACACTGGCTCAGTGCTCTGAGAAAGGAAGGGGAGACGCCAGGTTCCTCTGCTGGAGTTGAGCCTGACTCAGTCCTCTGGAGACCTCCTGCCACACCCCGTCATAACTTCATATGTATTGTCCTTGCACGCTGAGACCCGTGCTCCTGGTGGACTTAGGAACAGATTCTGGGCTTCCTTTCGCTCGGGTGGAGCTCAGTGGTGGAGCTTTGCCAGCATGTGTGAGGCACCACAGAACAAAACCAAAGCCCGTCATCGTTTGGAATATGTACGGGAGCCTATTTGAGAGCTGCTGTAGAAACTACAGACTTGATAACCCTGTGGTGATGGACAGGTAGCGCAAAGGGCAGGACTGCAGGTTTTATTTATAAACACGCTGGCTAATGAGTGTCACTTGGGTTCATGATTTAAAACATGCCTGCCGCCGGGCGGTGGTGGCGCACGCCTTTAATCCCAGCACTCGGGAGGCAGAGCCAGGCGGATCGCTGTGAGTTCGAGGCCAGCCTGGGCTACCAAGTGAGTTCCAGGAAAGGCGCAAAGCTACACAGAGAAACCCTGTCTCGAAAAACCAAAAAAAAAAAAAAAAAAAAAAAAAAAAAAAAAAAAAAATGCCTGCCACTCCGAGTCTTCACCTAAGGCTTCACTAGACTCCTCCTGGCCAAGTCACAGATCTTGAAGTCTTGGGAGCTTGGCTTCATATCCAGGTGACAAGCCCTTTTCTCCTGCTGTCCATTCCCTGACTGTTGGGAAATCCTGGAAGTAAGGAGCTTAGGCAGATAACGTACCCTGGAAGAGACAGAGTCGTTCACACAAAGCCGCTGAACTCTTAGTGCCAAAGGCCTGTGGTTAGGGGCAGCTCCACTTGGCACATTTTTAGTGGGAACAAAAGACTCCAAGTGGTGTGCTGAGATGCAGTCCTTGAGAGTTGTGTAGACATGACCTCATCACATAGCTTAGCCATGAAGTAGGGAAGGTGAGGTGTCATCACCGGCTCCAGGTGAGGTGAGCTCTGCTGCCTTCTCCCCTGGCAACTCCAGATGATGAACACTGGCTCTTCCGTCAAGCAAAGTACTGCCTCATAGAATTCCCACCACCGTTTCCCAGCCTGCCTCTTCAGCTCTCACTGCTGCCCCCGTTTCTGGGTAGCGGCCCCTCAGACCTCCATCGGGGCTCGCCCCAGCTTCCTTTGGCCCTCTGTCTTGTTGAGTCCCAGATCTGGCCAGTGACTTTACAGGGAGTCCACCCCCTCCCTTTTTTTGTCCCACCACTCAGCTGTCACACAGCCAGGAACAGAGAACATGATTTAATGTTGGATGATCACATGGTGAGTAGTAAGCGCTTGGTTTGTTCTAGGCACTGTGTGAAGTGGGTGGATGAAGCTGTATAATGTGGAGATTTAGAGCCTGCCAGATTTCTCTTTTTTTTTCCCCCTAAGACAGTTTCTCTGTGTAATCCTGGCTGTCCTGGAATGTGCATTGTAGAGCAGGCTAACCTCAAACATACAGAGATGTGCCTACCTAGCGAGCCCCCATACCCAGCTGATTCCTCCCAGTCCTAAGGAAGCAGGCTGGGATAAATGATGAGGTGTCATCATGCCTGGCCAGGAACAGTGAGGACCGTGCTCTCTCTTCACAGTATTTCTCTGCTCCACAGCTGGACTGCCTACTGCTGAACATCTCTGTGTGTCCCCTGTGTCCCCTCACCCAATCCTGCCCCTTTTCGGTGCCTTCTTCCCACATTTCTCTTTTACAGTGCTTGGTACCCTCCCCCAAAGCCCCCAAAGCCTCTGTTGCTGCCTTTGCCTGCTGAGCCGTCTTCCCAGTCCTAAAGACAGGGCCTCAGCTGCCCTAGCCCTGCCCCCTCTGCTTCCTTCATCTCTGCCCTAAAGTGTCTGAAGTCTGCACCCCCAGAACCCCCTAGCTTCATCTTCACATTATGTGTGTCCCTGTTTGAAAGTTCCCTTGGTGTTGTAAATAAGCAAAACCAGGCATGGCCCCACCCTAGATGGGAGTTCCCTGTCACATCACATGCTCCTGGGTGTTGCCACCACCATCCTAGCATGCTCCACCCACAGCTGCTTCTCTGTCTTGCCCATCGTCCCTGGGTAACTTTCTCCACTTAGACTTTCCACCTTCTCCATATACATCTGTCCTTGAAAGGGCATGTTCTATGCCATGTCTTACCTTTGGGTAGAAGGGAGCTATCTCTTTAACTCAGGGCTACTTCACCTGCCCTTTCCTGCTGTGTGTTCATTCTACAAACACTTTTAAGGGACATGTCGTGTGCGAACAGAGCTGTAGGGGCTTCACGGAGACTGCTATACTCCCTAACTGCTGTAGATGGCAGAGGACATTGTCAACAGGAGGCATTCAATAAGCATCTCATAAATGACTTAAGCAGTTTCTCCCTGCTCCCATCCAGTGCATTTCCACTGATTCCAGAGTTAGCATAGAGCCGAGAAGCTGGGATCAAGGCCAGTTTCCTACTGCTATACTACTTCATTCTGGACCCACCAGTGGTCACTGAAGTTCTTTAAAGAGCCTGAGTCTCTTTCAGACCTACCATCAGAGACCCTGCACATTCTTGACACGAGTCCTTAGGGTGCACGGTGTGGTATGTGCAGATGGTTGCAACTGCTTGTGTGTGCTCCAGGTCATCTGTAACACCTGGTGGGCCCCAGCAGCCACATAGAGGAGTCACCAGTGACTTTGTTGTAGTGAAGATGGCGGCGGCAGCGGCGGTGGTGGTGGTGGTGATGATGATGATGATGATGACATCCATGATATCCCTTGCTTTCTTCCTAGGAGATGGCTGGCAGAGCTCTCAAGCAGACGGGCAGTAGGAGTATTGAAGCAGCCTTGGAGTACATCAGTAAGATGGGCTACCTGGACCCCAGGAATGAGCAGATTGTGCGAGTCATCAAGCAGACCTCCCCAGGTGAGCCCCACACAGAGAGTCAGACCTGCCCCTGAAAGTTGATCCTGGGGTGGTGGGGTGAACCACAGGTAGTCAGTCGATCCTGGAATTTAACCTAGCTGCCTACCTGACCCTCTGACACCTCTCCATGGCAGCCTGTGTTACTGTCTAGAGGGTTTATGTGTCTGTTGAATTTTTCCATCTTTAAAGGGGGAAGAAAAGAGTTCAACTTTTTAAAACCTTTTATTGGGGCTGGTCTTTGAAAAGGGAGACTTACCAATTCCAAAAACTTTTTTTCACATTTGATAGCTGGTAGCTCTCAAGGTCTGCAGCTGTGAGCAGTGTTTAAGCCTTGGGAGGGACGGGGGATGCCCACTCTGTTTCACCGGCTGTCAGGATGGTCCTCTCCTAGGTGGAGTAGATAGCCTGTGGTTCCTGGGTAAAATAAAGGATGTATGTAATCCCCTGCTTGGTGGCAGACCTGGGGTAAAGCCTCCCCGTGGTGAATGAGGACATTTCAAGGGCTTTCAAAGTGTTTGTGTTCTGGTTTCTTGAGAAAAGAAATTTCTCTCACTAGCTCTGACTGGCCATTGTTCTTGGATTCTTGGCATTCTGGGGTCTGTCCTGGAGAGCAGTGCTGCAGGGAAACAGGGCCCAGCTCTGTCACAACCGCCTTCCTGCTTGGTTGTGGTGTGCTGTGCTAGTAGCATTTGCTCAATCAGGTACACAAAGCCACCCATCACCTAACTCCTGTTCAATGCCAAGGCTGCTGGGTTACTTCTGTCGGGTATGTTAGGGGATGGCGTGGGGCTTATCCCTAGAGTGAGTAAGACAGCCTTTGGATGTCAGGGTCCTCTGTCAGATCAGAGGAATCCAAGTAGGGAAGTGAAAGGGGCCTTTGCCCTTTCCAGGCATCCACTTTAAATGAGGAAAGATTTTCAAAATGGAGAAGCCAGGGATAAGGAATCAGCCATCCACATGTCTGGGTGTTTGCAAAGAGGGACTCTTTGTGGCTTGTTGTTAAGGAGTTTTTAGAAGATTTTTATTTTTAATGGGGTGTGTGCGCGCATGCACATGCACTCAATTGCAATGTTGTGCAGGGGCAGAGTCCCCAAAAGCTGGAATTACAGGCAGTTGGGAGCCACCTGGTATGGGTGCTGGGAGCCAAACTCGGGTCCTCTGCACTCTGAACTTACTGAGCCATTTCTCCACCTCCTCTTCGTGGTTTTGTTCTTAGTGAGTGTTGGGTATATATTACCTTGTTTGTCCTTAATAAAGACGGAAACCCAGCAAATCTTTAATTTGGAAAATAGGTGAAAGGAAAATGAGTATTTGGACAGTGGGTACAGTTCTGCCCTTTGGAAACCATGATAGTATGTAAACTTGGCTCCCTCAAATAACAACAAAGTTGGCTGTCCAGGTAGTCCCTAGCATGTCTGGAGACTGACCCTGGGTGCTGTGTCCTCTTAGGGCACTGTACCCCCGACCTTCCATATGCTCTTCGGCCTTTAGCCCCATCATCACAGCATTAGAGAGACCGGTTTCTGCTGGGGCAGGACCCACCCTGTCAGGACTCTCAGTAGAAGACCTTACACATTTGCCCAACCCCAAAGATAAGGCTAGTGTGAGGACCGGCCTGCAAGTAGCAGCCCACAGTTCCCATGTGCTCTCAGGCTGACTTCTCACTCTTTCCTCTGTAGGAAAGGGCCTGGTGCCCACCCCGGTGACTCGGAGGCCAAGTTTCGAGGGCCCGGGGGAAGCATTCCCATCCTACCACCAGCTGGGTGGTGCAAACTATGAGGGCCCCGCTGCGCTGGAGGAGATGCCACGGCAGTATTTAGACTTCCTCTTCCCTGGGGTCAGCACTCACAGCACCCCTGGTCACCAACACCCTCCCAAAGGCTACAGCACAGCGGTGGAGGCAGGGGCGCACTTTCCGGGCACACACTATGGTCGTCCTCACGTGCTAGCGGAGCAGCCAGGATACGGGGTGCAGCGCAGCCCCTCCTTCCAGAGCAAGACAACACCAGACGCCTACTCCGGCCTGGCCAAAGCCCAGGGCGGCCCTCCTGCCAGCCTCGCCTTCCCTGCCCATGCTGGGCTGTACACTACTGCACACCACAAGCCGGCCGCTGTGGCGCCTGGGGCCCACCCACTGCATGTGTTGGGTGCCCGGGGCCCCACGTTCTCTGGCGACAGCCCCCCACAGGCAGTGCTAGCGCCATCCAGGAACAGCCTCAACGCCGACTTGTATGAGCTGGGCTCCCCAGTGTCCTGGGCGGCAGCACCACTGGCACGCCGCGACTCGATGCAGAAGCAGGGTCTAGAGGGCACCCGGCAGCACGTGGCCTTCCGGGCCGCCCCCAGCAGGACAAACTCCTTCAGCAGCCCACAGCCCGAGCCCTCACTGCCCGCCCCCAACACGGTCACCGCAGTGACAGCTGCTCACATCCTGCACCCTGTGAAGAGCGTGCGTGTGCTGCGGCCCGAGCCCCAGACAGCGGTGGGGCCCTCACACCCTGCCTGGGTGCCTGCGCCCACAGCACCTGCCACCGAGGGCCTGGAGACCAAGGAGGGCAGCACTGGCCAGCACCCGCTGGACGTGGACTACGGTGGCTCTGAGCGCAGGTGCCCGCCGCCGCCTTACCCGAAGCACCTGCTGCTGCCCAGCAAGGCCGAGCAGTACAACCTGGACCTGGACAGCCTGTGTACCGGTGTGGAGCAGAGTCTGCGTGGGGGCGCCACCGAGCAGGAACGGAGCGACAAGAGCCACAAGGGTGCCAAGGGAGACAAAGCTGGCAGGGACAAGAAGCAGATCCAGACCTCCCCGGTGCCGGTCCGCAAGAACAGCAGGGATGAGGAGAAGAGAGAGTCACGCATCAAGAGCTACTCCCCATACGCCTTCAAGTTCTTCATGGAACAACACGTGGAGAATGTCATCAAAACCTACCAGCAGAAGGTCAGCCGGAGGCTGCAGCTGGAGCAGGAAATGGCCAAAGTAATTTCTCACTTCCTTCTTACTCTGTTCCCAGCTTCCCTGTCCACGGTAGCAGCACCCTCATCACACGCCCTCCTCATAGACCTGGGCATGAGCCAGGCGCTGGGAGAAGCCACAGTGTGTGGTCTCCCTTTGCTTCCTTCCTGAGGACCCTGTCTAACAAGTACATCAGCAAACTGATCAGTGTGGTGTGGCCTTACTTTTGAAGAAAGTACAAGGATTGCCTGCTAATTAACATTTTAAAAGAATGTTTAAAAAAGTTTTCTAAATTAGATATTTTTAGAGAGACGTGCAATATTGGCGGTCCATTGATCCAGAGTAATAAATAGTGCTTTTAGTTTGCTTCTTTGAGATGGCATGTTCATCTGTAGCCCCCATAGAACTGGGTCTCCCAGTCCTGCCCCAGCTTCAGATGCCAGGGTTCTAAGTATGTTCCATAGTGCCCAGCCCAGGAGATAGTGTGTGTGTGTGTGTGTGTTGTTTTATTTTAGATTTATTTTCTTTTCATGTGTGTGAGTGTTTTGCCTGCATGTATATTTGCTTGTGTCTGTGAAGGCCGGAAGAGGGCTTTGGATCCCCTGGAACTGGAGTTACAGACAGTGGTGAGCCACCATGTAGGTGCTGGGGACTGAACCTGGGTCCTCTGGAAGAGTGGCCGGTCCTCCTACCACAGAGCCATCTCTCCTCCAGTCAAATAGTGTTTTAAACATCCTGTAATTGACACTGTAAAGTACTAGAGAAGGTAAGTTTTATGACATTATTTTAAATTTAATTATGATAGTAAATTACATTGCACAAGCCAGTCATTTCAAATTCTAAAACTTAAGTTTGTGTTTTCATTTCCTGTTGGTCCAGATTCATTGCCTGCTTTCTGTTTTCTTTGAACTACTGAAATACTAGATTACAAATTCCAGGAATGTTTTCCACAGATTTTGTAGTAGTAGTAGTAGTAGTAGTAGTAGTAGTAGTAGTGTCTTTCTCTGACTTTTAGAACCTAAAATCACTTAGAGAAAGAATTTTCTTTGGATTCCGTATTTGCATATATGTGTACGGATGTTCATGCAGAGATAGATGTCCACGTCCACATACAAAGATCAAGGCTGACTGGTACCTCACCTGTAGTCTGGTAGACGTAGTCTTTCTGAAGAGCCCTTGCTGTTCCAAAGTGTTCCCGCCCCACACACTTGGCTGCCGCGGGGTCCCTATAACATGACTCTGTGGCTCTCCTTGTGTGCAGGCTGGACTCTGTGAGGCTGAGCAGGAGCAGATGAGGAAAATCCTCTACCAGAAGGAGTCCAACTACAACAGACTGAAGAGGGCCAAAATGGACAAGTCCATGTTTGTGAAAATCAAAACTCTGGGCATCGGTGCCTTTGGAGAAGTGTGCCTTGCCTGTAAGGTGGACACTCACGCGCTATATGCCATGAAGACTCTGAGGAAGAAAGACGTCCTGAACCGCAACCAGGTGGCCCACGTCAAGGCTGAGAGGGACATCTTGGCTGAGGCAGACAATGAGTGGGTGGTCAAACTCTACTACTCCTTCCAGGACAAGGACAGCCTGTACTTTGTGATGGACTACATCCCCGGTGGGGATATGATGAGCCTGCTGATCCGGATGGAAGTCTTCCCTGAGCACCTGGCCCGATTCTACATTGCAGAGTTGACTCTGGCCATTGAGAGTGTCCACAAGATGGGCTTCATCCACAGGGACATCAAGCCCGACAACATCTTGATCGACCTGGATGGTCACATTAAGCTGACAGATTTTGGCCTCTGCACCGGATTCAGGTGGACTCACAATTCCAAGTACTACCAGAAAGGTACTACTTCAGGCCTTCTGTGTCACCCCCCACACCCCATGGGGACAGCCCTGCCAGGTGCCACATAGTCCTTATGGCACCTGCTCATTTCTAAATGATCTGTTGGTGGGTTACTGTGATTTGTGTGGTATGCTTCCCTTCCTAAAGGAGTGCTATGCTATGTAGAGGGTATTTCCTTTGTTAGCGGGCTTTCTTACGATATTTTTTTGACCACTAAAGGCTTTTATAAAGAACTTCCACACTGCCCTATTAAAAGAAACCTCGAAAAATAAGTCTCAAGGCTCCTGGAGTAGTTGTTCAGTGAAAGAGATCTGACTGGCATGCACAAGGCCCTGGGTTTGTCAGTGGAAGAAGTTTGTACTGGCATGAACTGACCAGAATTTCTGTTTTAAACTGTGGATTTGCTGCAATGTTGAGTATCAAAACTGATGTTCTTTTCTGCTCTTTTCTGTCACTGCACCTTTTCCCTCGGTAAAGGGAACCACATCAGACAGGACAGCATGGAGCCTGGTGACCTCTGGGATGATGTTTCCAACTGTCGCTGTGGAGACAGATTGAAGACGCTGGAGCAGAGAGCACAGAAGCAGCACCAGCGGTGCCTGGCTCACTCTCTGGTCGGGACACCAAATTACATAGCACCTGAGGTGCTTCTCCGCAAAGGTATGCCAGCCTGCTGCCCTCCTCAGCCCCTGCCTGACCGTGGAAGAGCTTCAGCAATAAGTGTCCAGGACTCTTAAGTATTCCGATTATATTTTTGTGCCTGGGGACGCCTGAGAGCTTGATGGTTTCCCTAGCAACAAGGCTCCATCATCTGGAGGGGCCTTTGCTTTCACTGTGATTAAGCCAGTATTCCCTCACCCTCTAACTGAGGAGTGTGGGTTGAGGGCTTTCCACCTCAGATCCAACAGAATGACTCTCCAATTAACTGGCTTTTTCAGAGTCAGCTAGGAGCTGGAGGCATGGCTCACTGGTTAAGAGCACTGGCTGCTCTTCCAGAAGACTCAGGTTCAATTCCCAGGATCTACGTGGTTGCTCACAGCAGTGTTTCCAGGGGGATACGATGCCCTCTTCTGGCCTCCACGGGCGCTGCACACAAATGGCACGTACACATACATGCAGGGGAAACACCCATACACATAAAAATAAATTAACTAACAAATACAGTCAACTGATGAAACTGTCTGGGGTCATAGGCACTGCCCTCTC
Organism: Peromyscus californicus insignis; assembly: GCF_007827085.1. Classification (NCBI taxonomy): domain Eukaryota; kingdom Metazoa; phylum Chordata; class Mammalia; order Rodentia; family Cricetidae; genus Peromyscus; species Peromyscus californicus. The sequence continues at coordinate 66,122,786 of NW_026294413.1, forward strand.
TAGCCCATCATTTCCAAGCTCTAGTTTACGTCTCTCTTGTCAGGCTGGGTGACTCCATGTCTGATTCACAAATTAATTCTCCGTGTTGGGCCTAAAACTCCTAGGAGGTAGTGTGTGCAAACCTTAATGGGCATCAGATTACTAGTTGTTGTTGAAATTTGTTTCCTGGATAGCCTGGACAGTGTCTGCATCAGAACTGGAGGAACCCCAAGTGTGTACTTGGTCCATCGTGACAGTGGGCAGTCAGCTTGACCTTGTAGCTAATCCAGACACAGTCTTTCCATTCCCATTGTGTCTGTAGACCTAGTCTAACCTGGTTCAGGATGAGGTTTTCCATCAGTGTGGTGGTCTGGTGTGGGCTGTTGATCCACTCAGCCCTGTACACAAAGGTGACTCCTGAAAGCTTGCAAATGCTAGTTCTGGTGCCCAGGAGAGGTCCCACGCTCCAGCCATGAGTACTGTTTTATAGAAAGCATGGGCAAGGATTATTCTGCAGCCATCAATGCCAGAGGGACTGATGAAGGTAGAATCCATGCTACAACTAGTTGCTCCTGTTCCAGAGCCTACTACCAAGCCTTGCTTGACTGAGGTGCGGGGCCCTGAAGGAATAGTTGGAAAACATCAAAGATAAATGAACCTGTTCCACAGCCTCCTTGCAGACAGCCGGACCACCCTAGGTGGGCGCTCTGGGAGGATGCTTGGCTTCACCAGTGTGTTGGTGAACTGTTAATTGTCCACTGCCACAGTGGCTACCTACATGTTCCTTATTGTTTATTTTTGCTTTTGAGACGTCAGGGTCTCTCTACATAGACTCCATGTTCTTCAGCATCATCCGAAACAGATTTATAAACTTCCCTAGGAAGTCGGCCTGCTTTCTGCACCTGCCCCATACCCAGTTGCTAAAGCACTACCAAGCCTGAGTTCAGTCCTTGAGACCCACATGGTGGAAGGAGGAAGCAGACACCCACAAGGTGTCCTCTGATCTCCAAACATATGCCATAGTGCATGCACATACACACACACTTGCTCAAATAGTTATAAAAAAATTAATTACTGTCTTGTCTTCTTACTATAAAAGCATCCTGTGTTTATGAAGACCAGTGATTAAAAATAAGAAAATCCAGCCGGGCGGTGGTGGCGCACGCCTTTAATCCCAGCACTCGGGAGGCAGAGCCAGGTGGATCTCTGTGAGTTCGAGGCCAGCCTGGGCTACCAAGTGAGTTCCAGGAAAGGCGCAAAGCTACACAGAGAAACCCTGTCTCGAAAAACCAAAAAAAAAAAAAAAAAAAAAAAAAAAAAAAAAAAAATAAGAAAATCCAAATGTCTGTACCTGTTTGCACCTTTGTGTGAGCCCATTGTATCTGCCAGTCTGAGCCCCCTGCCTGAGGACATGCATTTAAGCAGGTCTGTCCTTTTTGCATCATAGTCCATCTAAGTCTTCAGGCCCTGAGGGGAGCCTGTGCTGTGGGGCTGAGGGAATGCTGTCTTCAGGGTACACACAGCTCTGGGACTGGTGGAGTGTGGTATCTAGTCCACCTAGGTGCGCATGCCTGAGGAGAGTCTGTGCTGTGGGACTGAGAGAATACTGTCTTTCAGGGTACACACAGCTCTGTGACTGGTGGAGTGTTGGCGTGATTCTTTTTGAGATGTTGGTTGGGCAGCCACCTTTCTTGGCACCTACCCCCACGGAAACCCAGCTGAAGGTAAGCAAGGAGTGTGTGCCCGTGTGATGCAGAGCACCGTGCTTCTCACAACCCTTGGCCAGTTTTGGACCTCTCCTCTTACACTCAATAGAATAGAAATGGCAGTCATTTGTAGTGGGATTTTCCAAAGAAAGGTTCTGTTACTTTTCCTATACTCTTGAATTTTTTGATATTAAAACAAAGCTAGACCTGAGTTTTAATGTATTTTTATACCTGTAGCTTTATTTAAACCACTGCTGTCTGTCTGTCTGCCCTGGTGGTATGTCCAGGCAGGGACTACACACAGTGAAATTCAAGTGGCAGCTGTGGAGCAGCCCCCTGCCTGGTGTGTCCTGAGGAGGCCATCAGCCCTGTGCTTATGTGGACACTGTCACCGTGGTTATATTTAGCAGCTCGGTGGTCAGACTACTTGTGTGTAGTCCCAGTACTCACGGAAATACCTGAACCTATCAGCTAATCATTCAGTAATTCATTTTAGATTCACAGCCACTTTCTGAATGAGTAATCCTTAATTAGTTCAGAGTTAAGCTGAAAATCTGAACTTTTGAGTGGATTTACAGAAGCAAAAGTCTAGGGAGTTTTTTTGTCCTGATCAGTCCATGGTGGAGTGGAATAAACTGGAACAGCTGGGCGGTGGTGGCACATGCCTTTGATCCCAGCACTGAGGAGCCAGAGGCTGGTGGATCTGAGTTCAAGGCCAGCCTGGTCTATAGAGGGAGTTCCAGGACAGCCAGGGCTACACAGAGAAAACTACACTGTGTCAGGAGAGGAGAGAGGAGGGGAGGGGAAGGGAGAGACAGACAGACAGACAGACAGACAGTCTTTGAATCAAAGCTCAGTGTAACTGAACAGCACAGTTGGTTTGGCGTCTTCTGTTCACTACCTGAACTGACCACTCACTGATCTGCCTACGTGATAGTAAGCCAGATACTTTTTTTTTATTGTGACAAAATAGGTATGACATGAATTTACATTCAACTATTTTGAAGTGTATGATCTGTTAGCCTTAAGTGTGTTCACACAGGGCTCTGCAAACCATTTCTGGATATTTTTGTCTCACATAGAAACTTCGTACCCATTGAATAACTGCTCCTGTCCCCTCTCCCCAGCCACATGGACCCTTTGTTTCAGAATTTGACCAGTCTCTCATAGCTGTGGAGTTCTGCACTTACTGTTTGTCTTATTTTCACTTAGCATATGTATATATATGAATATTCATATATATATAGCATATACATATGAATACATACACACACACACACAAAGGTTCATCCCTGTTTGTGTGTGTGTAGATTCCTTCCTTCTAAGACTGAATTACAGTCCTTTAAGTGTGTGCCCTGTGTTTTGATGACCCATTCACCGGCTGACAGGTGTCCGGGTATCCCCGTCCTCTTGGCTCCTGTGACCCTGTGACTGGTGCTGCTGTGCACACAGTGCGTAGCCCGTGCTTCAAGCCCTCCTCAATCGTTCTGGACTTACACCCAGAAGACAATTCCGTGTTTCTCTCTTAGAACTGCCAAACTGTTAAGAACAACCACACTGTTTTATATGTATGTATTCATTCATCCATTTTTTTTTTGAGACAGTCTTACCATACATAGACCAGACTAATTTTAAACTTGAGACATCCTCCTGTCTCAGTTTGCAGTTTCCTCAGTTCTGAGGTTACACATCTGAACCAGGGTGCTTGGCAACAGCTGTGTTCCATTTCACTCCAGTAGTGTACCAGACTCCATTTTATCTACGTCCTTGCCGCCACCTGCTGGTGCCCATCTGCCTTCGCCTCCTGAGTGCCAGGATTGCAGGCATGCACCACCAACCCCATCATCCTTGTGGGTGGGTGTGAGGTAGTGTGCCATCAGGCTTTTCATTCCGGTTTCCCTGGTCATTAGTGATATTAAGCATGTGCCCCCGTACTCATTTACCAATCGTATAGTTTTGTGAGAATGGCCAATAGTCTTTAATCCTGTTCTATAATTCAGATTATTTGTTGGTGGAGTTCTCTATGCATTCTAGATATTAAGTCCTTTACACGTGTATGCTTTGCAGACGCGGTCTATTTGATGGGTACTCTTCATTCTTAGTAAGTTCAGTTAGTGAGGTCCCAGTAGCATATCCCTGCCTGGCCTGGGACTCCCCATGTAGACCAGACTGAGCCTGCAGCTGGCCTGCCCCGCTTCTGAAGCGCTGAGATGCTAGATGTGTGCCATCGTGCATGGCACAAAAGTTTGTAATGTTCATGAAATCCAACATACTTTTTCTTTCCTGCTGGTGTCTTGGTATCATAATCAAAAAGACCTGGGTCATATTTCATATTTTTTTTTTCCCCAAGACAGGGTTTCTCTGTGTAGTTTTGGTGCCTGTCCTGGATCTCGCTCTGTAGACCAGGCTGGCCTCGAACTCACAGAGACCTGGCTCACATTTCATAGTTTTCGTCTCTCTGATACACTTGCTGCAGATGGAGCCTCTCCAGCAGCACTCGGGTACACTGTCCAGTCCCACCCTGGGCCTAAGCCTGACCAAAGCAGATGTTAGGTTTTTCTTCACAGTGCACACGGCTTCATGACAGATAATAGTTAATGACCACCCAGATGAGGCCAAGGTCAGCTGGGGTCAGTTATCTCAAAGAAAAGAAAAATCCCAGAGGCCAGCCGCCAGCCTCAGTCCATACCAAGTGAGCACTGTGATGGCCCAACAGAAAGCCATTGCCATAGCCGAGGAGTTTGGTGAGAGGCTCAGCCCCCTCAGCTGGCCGAGGCTGCAGCAGTGCAGGCCCAGGACCTAGGCTGAGGAAGCTCTAACCCCCGCTCTGCTCCGCACAGGTCATCAACTGGGAGAACACGCTGCACATCCCCACGCAGGTGAAGCTGAGCGCCGAGGCCCGCGACCTCATCACCAGGCTGTGCTGCGCGGCCGACAGCCGCCTGGGCAGGGATGGGGCCGACGACCTCAAGGTGCACCCCTTCTTCAGCGCCATCGACTTCTCCCGCGACATCCGGAAGCAGCCCGCGCCCTACGTCCCCACCATCAGCCACCCCATGGACACCTCCAATTTTGACCCGGTGGATGAAGAAAGCCCCTGGCACGAGGCCAGCGGCGAGAGCGCCAAGGCCTGGGACGCGCTGGCCTCCCCCCACAGCAAGCACCCAGAGCATGCTTTCTACGAGTTCACCTTCCGCAGGTTCTTCGACGACAACGGCCACCCTTTCCGGTGCCCGAAGCCCTCCGAGCCGGCCGAGGGCGCAGGCCCCGAGGATGCAGAGCTGGGCAATGCCCCCGAGAGCTGCCAGCCGGTGTATGTGTAAGCGGCCCGTGGCCTCAGTGATCACAGCTCGGGAAGCTCTGGTCGTTGACAAGAAAACCCCAAACAAGATTTTTTTTTTTTAAGACAAACTCAAGTTTAGGAATCCTTCATTTCTAGTTCTGGCTAATGGGCAACAGGGAGGGTCACCATGACTTGGAGTGGGTCCTCTGAGGACCTTCACGGCATTAAAACAATATTTTTAAAAATTTAGTACCATATGGAAAGAGCACTTATTTTATGGATACCCATTTTTTTCTTACTAAATTATAAGGATTAACTTTGACAAATCATGCTGCTGTTACTTCCATTTGTGTTTTATCTGATAGCACTTGTCCACATGTAGGAAAGAAGTAAGAACTGAAGAACATGTGATAAGAAGTCTGTGCAATAAGTGAGAGAAAAGACCACGCTCCGCTCCAAGTCACGAAGACCGTGTATCCACACGGTGGCTTTGTTTTATAGCTTTCCCACATTTCACAGTTGTGATGTAATGTTTAAAAGCTGCTTTTGTGCTTCTCTTTTTCTTTGCATATTATAGTATCCTAGAGAGAGTGACACAGGAATGATGGGCGGTCCGTGTCTGAGGTGTGGAAAGTTCTGCGTGAGCAGTTTTCTATTATAAATTACCGTATCTTGCCATTCACAGCAGGTCCTGTGAATATGTTTTTAAATGAGGTATTCTAGAAAGTGTGCTGATAATGTATTGTGTGGGTGATGATTGTAGCCCTTATTGTTAAAGAAATGCTTATATGTAACTGAAGTGTGATTTTTTTTTTTTAAACATGTGTGTCTTGGATATGACTGGGTTCTTTGGGAGGCAATTGTAAACATTTGTCATATATAAAACACATCAAAAGGGATTAATTCACCTATGCCAAAACATTGGGCATAATCGTAGCACTCTGTCCACTTTTCTAGTCCAGCATGCCGTCAGTCTTGGTATGTGGAAAGCTGTAGCGGGGACCTAAGTTTTTTCACTAACGGGTTCCCACACCAAAAGGCGAGGTAAGTGTTGTTTCCTGTTTCCTCAGTCAGCCAAGGCGTCACCGTGAGACTCAGTCCTGTGATTCTCTCACAGGGCGAGGTGTCAAATCTTAAGATGGCTTACCCAACACGTTTTTCTAACTTTGTAAAAAGAAAAAAGATTCTTCAAAGTGACATTGAAGTACAAAAACAAGCCATACATTTTTTTTCTTAGACATATAGGTGTATATATAACTATAGATAAACACACAAAATATTCCTTACTTCAGATTAGTATGGTTCCTATTTAAAAGTGATTATATTTGAATACATTCAATTTCTTTTGCTTTTTAAAAGATGGAATGCATCACATTTTCATTATACTATTCCACATATCTTCCTTGAGGTTCTTAGCATAATGTATCCGTTACTTAGTATGTATCTAGGCAGAAACACTTACAAATTTATCTATGTCTAAGAAACATTCCTGTGTCCTGGTTTACATTTGTATGAATGGCATATTCTGAAGTCTGCTGTGCTTGTATTGTGACTTACAGTATTCTTGCTATTTTGTAGTAATGCCGTGTTATTTACAGCGCTCTGACATAGTTTCATGTGGTAGGTTCTTTCTCAGGAACTCGATTTAACTATTATTTATTGATATATCATTGCCTTTGAAAGCTTCTACTGGCACAATTTATTATTAAAACTTTAAATCCAAGTCTCTTCGTTGGTGGTGTTTTGTTGAAGCCTGTAAGGTCTTACATAATAAGCATTTTCCTACCGATTTACCGGCCGCCAGGTTTCTCACAACAGAGGGCAGAGAGAGTGAGTCCAAATCAACCTAAGATAGTGTGAGATCTGTAAACGGTCAAATAGGGATAAACATGCCCCTTTAGGGTTTCTGAGTGGGTTGTGATTCAAAAGAGACGATAGTAATCAAGTCATCACAGCGTGGAAGAGTGATACTGCTGGGGTGGAAGTGTGGCGTCCCCTCAAGCTGTGATGCTGTTAGAAGCAGCTGGACGGCAGGGGCTCTGCCTTAACCCAAGGATTAATCCTTGCTGCATCCTTTCACGGTACTGGGAGGTACTAGAAAGTAGGTGAGGAGGAGTAGGAAGCCCCTGAGGATGTATGCTGGGCCCTGGCCCCTTCCTAACTCTCCGCTCTGTCCGCAGCAGAGTGAGTTGTTTTGCTGAGAGATCAGCCTCACCTCAGGCCCACACGGGGAACAGGCTGCCCATAAGCCAAAACAGCCCCTCCCCTGAAACAGTTTTATTGTCACAGTGGTGAAGACTGACAAGCTCACAGCCTTTTGTTTGAAATAGTTTGCATTTGGTTTACTCTGGGGTAGTCTTTCTTTTGAATGGATCCAGTCATACGGTTTAAAAAGTCATTCATTTCTCTATAGACATCAAATGGCCATGGTGTGCATCCTGGGAGAAGTGCAGTATAAGGAGAAACATACTGTAACCCACAAGAACACTGGGGTTTTTTGTTTTGTTTTGTTTTCACGACAGTGGGTCTCAGCACGGAAACTCTTATTCTTAGCAGTGCTGAGATTGAACCCAAGGCCTCATGCATGCCAAGTGCTACATTAAGCTCAACCCCCAACTCTCTTCACTCTTTATTGTTACTCCACAGCATCCCATTAAGGTTTTAGAAACAACCTCCTCATATGGACATTCAGTTTCTGGGTTGGTTGGTTGGTTTTGATACAGGGTCTCACCATGTAGCCTTTGCTATCCAGGAACTCGCTCTGTAGACCAGGCTGGCCTCGAACTCAGAACTCTGCCTGCCTCTGCCTCCCGAGTGCTGGGATTACAGGTGTGCACCATCGTGCCAGGCTTGCCTCCGTTAGCTTTGTTAGCTTGCTTGCTTTTTGAGGAACCTCTATACTGATTTCCACGTGGCCATACAAACTTCTGTTCCCACCACCTGAGAATAAGCATTCCACTTTCTACATCCTATGTGTTTTCTTAATGATGGCCATTCTGACTTCAGTGAGATTGAACTTCAAAGTTGCTTTAATTTGGTCTCCCTGTTAAGAGCGCTGAATGTGTTTTTAAGTATTTGTTAACCAGTGTGTTTCTTTTCTATTCTGTTTACTAGCCCTTTATTGAATGTATGATTTAGCTTTTTCTTTTATCTTTGCAGGGACTCGGATTTAGGTCCTTATATTTGTGCATAAGGTACTTACTAAGCCATCTTCCTGGCCATTTTGCACTTTTTTTTTTTAACTTCTCTTTTCCTGGACTTCATCTTCCTTATTCGATCAACTCTTTTCTTCTGTGGAAGAAAGCGAGGGTGGGAAGTGGGAGGGCTCTTGAGCTCTAGTGACTTGCCCACCAGTACCGTCCACTAGGAAATAAGCATCCTGCCTTAGATCCTTGTAGACATGGCTGCGAGTGGGAGCCACCTGGTGGCCAAGGCTATGTGATGAGGCAGATGTGTCAGGTTTAAAAAACAGCCAGCTGCTGGGCTCAGCTGATGAATGGATAATAAAAATGGGGTACATTTACACAATGAAATGTTATCCAGCTATTTTAAAATGAAATTATAAAGCCAGGCATGATGGCACACATCTTTAACCCCATCCAGGAGGCGGATCTCTGAGTTCGAGGCCAGCCTGGTCTATGGAACAAGTTTCAGGACAGCCAGGGTTACATAGAGAAACTCTGTCTCTAATACTCACCCCAAAAGAAAGAAATTATTTAATTTGCAGACAAATGGATGGAGCAAGAAAAAAAATCATCCTAAGCAAGGTAACCTAGACTTTTATATTTGCATATAAAAGCAAATATTATATGCCTTCCCTCATATGTGGATGTTAGCTTTTAAGCCTTCAATGTGTGTGTTATAATCTGAATAACTACAGAAGTTAGGTACTGTCTCAGTTAGGGTTTCTATTGCTGTGAATAGACACCATGACCATGGCAACTCTTCTAAAGGAGAACATTTCATTGCGGCTGGCTTACAGGTTTGGAGGTTTAATCCATTATCATCATGGTGCATGTGACATGGTAGCACACAGGCAAACATGGCTCTGGAGAAGGAACTGAGAATTCTACAACTTGATCTGCAGGAGGCAGAAGGACACTGTATGCCACACTGGGCATAGCTTGAGCATATGAAAGCCAGGTGGTGGTGGCACATGCCTTTAATCCTAGCACTCGGGAGGCAGAGCCAGGCAGATCTCTGTGAGTTTGTGGCCAGCCTGGTCTACAGAGCGAGATCCAGGACAGGCACCAAAACTACACAGAGAAACCCTGTCTCGAAAAAGCAAAACAACAAGCAAAAAAAAAAAAAAACCCAAAGAAAGAGCACATGAGACCTCAAAGCCCACTCCCACAGTGACACACTTCCTCCAACAAGGCCATACCTCCTAATATTAGTGCCACTCCCTATGGGCCAAGCATTCAAGCACTTGAGTCTATGGGAGCCATTCCTGTTCAAACCACCACAGGTACCTAGTAAGGGACTAAGTGGGAAGTGAGGATGTCTCAAGGAAGGGAAATAGAACGTATTGTTATGGAGATAAAAGGGGAATCTACAACAGGAGGATTAAACAGGGAGGGGATGGAAGAGAAGGGTAAAGGAGGGGATATGGGAACGGACAACTAACAAGAAAGTCTGTTTGTAAAGCTATATGGAAACCTACTACTGCAGAAGCTTCCTAAATTATACACATATATGAATCTAAATAGAGTCACAAAATCATAGGGGAATTGATACCCAAACTAGACATCTTATGCCACCAAGTAAAACCTCCATTGCCAGGAATGGGTTATATCTTGTTGAGTCATTGGCCAAAGGGACCCCATGGAAACCCCAAAACATCACAAACTATTGCCAAGGTTATTGTTACTCTCTACAACTTGATGGAGAGGCCCTGTTACTGAAGACAGCACCTCCATATCTCACTGAACACAGAGTCATTGGTGCCTAACTACCAAGCTTTCTCCCTCCTGACTAGTTAGTGTTCATGGTCCTGAAAGGCATTCTGCTTGCTTCCAGAGGAGAAAGGTAGCCACCAACCCAGCTACAAACCCTGCAATCCTGACCTGCTTGCATGATATGCCGGTGCAATGTTGGCACAGATATTGTAGGAGTAACCATCCATTATCCGATAGATTTAAGCACCATTCCATGAGATGGCATCCATACCTGACACTGCTCAGGTAGCCAAGAACCCGAGACTAGATCGGTCAAAGGTCTAGGGGAAAATCAAATACTATAGTTCTGCTAAAGGTTTATCTGCATAGCAATAAAATGACTCCTAACAACATTCTGCTGTACTCATAGATCAGTGATTGCTCAGCCCTCATCAGAGACGCTTCCTCCTGCAGTAGATGGAAACAAATACAGAGACCCACAACTAGACAATATGCAGAGAGTGAGAGACTTTGGAACACTCAGTCCTACATGGAATGTCTTTATCAAACCCTTCTCCTCAGGGCTCAGGAAAATCTACGAAGAGAAAAGGGGAAAATTGTAGGAGCCAGAAGGCACGGATGACTCCAAGGAAACAGTGTCTTCCAGACACAGCAGGATTGATGCACACATGAACGCACAGAGACTGTGGCAGCACGCACAGGGCCTGCACAGGTTCAAGCCAGGTGGGGAGCCAGCACTGAGAGGGGGGAGTCAAGACTAGCTCCCATCCCTAATCAGGAAGCCATCTCCAATTAATAGCCATTTGCAAAAGAGAAATCAGTTTTCTCCAAAGGAGCTCTGCTGGGTGTATAAAACCACACTTAGGGGTAGGCCTCATGCCGAGCAGTAGCTAACTGACACTAAACAAATTCAGTGGTTTTCTTGGGGATTTTTTGCCTGGGCACTTTTTGTCTTATTGGTCTTTTGCTTGTTTATATTGTTATTCATTTTTGTGTTTTTGTGGAGTGTGTGTGTGTTCCTTTTTTGGTTGATTGGTTCTTAGATATGATATGATTGAGTGAGAGGATTGTAACTGTAACCATCTAGTCTTCAACCGCATCAAAGACCCAAGAAGGAAAATAATATTACCTGAGCAAGCAGGGAGTACAAGCAAGCAACTTCCAAAAAATACAAGGAATGACAGAAACAGCTGGCAGCCTGGACAGCCACCCAAGGTTTCTCTGCAATGTTGGGGCAACCATTTTTGGCTACAGGCCTAGAATATCTGACAGACCATTTTTCAGAAGCAGAAAATTTTTGAAAGACTGTCCTACCCTGGCTTGCCAAGGTTCAGCAGTTGCTTCCCTTGTGTCTTGCTTCTCCAGAATGGACAGCATGCTTACCGTCAGCAGTCAAGGCAAGGACAGTTCTATGCCCAACAGGCCATTTATGCCAAGAGGAAGACAAATTCTGTATGGAGTATCTGCAATGCCCAACATCCTCTTGAGAGTAGATTGGTGCTACCAGGAGCAATTGTGTCTCATGTCAACACAGTTCTAAGTTATTAAAACATTTAAATGCCACATCCTCTAGGTCTATGAAGTGTTTGAAGACTACCTATCCATCTGACATATGTTTCTGCATATCTAGGAAACCTAACTAACATAACTATAAGTATGATAAGCATAGGTGACTATTAACCTATAATGATTATCAACCTAAAGATTAAAGCTTCACATTATAAAAATAAACATCTGTAAACAGATGCACAGTATAAAGACAATGACCTCAAATTTGTGACAATATACAAAACATCTCAATCAGAGGTAGAAATGTATAATGCAATATGATAACAATATTCTTTTTTTTTTTTTTTTTTTTTTTTGGTTTTTTTTCGAGACAGGGTTTCTCTGTGTAGCTTTGCGCCTTTTTCCTGGAACTCACTTGGTAGCCCAGGCTGGCCTCGAACTCACAGAGATCCGCCTGGCTCTGCCTCCCGAGTGCTGGGATTAAAGGCGTGCGCCACCACCGCCCGGCGATAACAATATTCTTAATAGGTATCAATATGCAAATATCCTAAGCAGAGGTAGAACAAACATATAGCATGAGAATTACTTTTACATTTGTATCAATATGCAAAAATATTTTAAGCAGGGGTCGGAACATATATACAATATGACAAATACAGTTTGAATTTGTATCAGTATACAAATTATCTTAAATCAAAATATCTTAAATATATATATTGGTTTTTTTCAAGACAGGGTTTCTCTGTGTAGCTTTGTGCCTTTCCTGGAACTCACTCTGTAGCCCAGGCTGGCCTTGAACTCACAAAGATCCGCCTGCCTCTGCCTCCCAAGTGCTGGGATTAAAGGCATGTGCCACCACCGCCTGGCTTAAATAGGTATATTTAAGATAATTTAAGAAATATAATTTTACATTTGTATCAATATATAAGAATCCATACCAGGGTTGGGGATTTAGCTCAGTGGTAGAGCACTTGCCTAGCAAGTGCAAGGCCCTGGGTTCGGTCCTTAGCTCCAAAATAAAATTAAAAAAAAAAAGAATCCATACCAATGCAAATTATCTAAAACTGATAGTTTGCTAAATTAGTTTACAAGTAGATACAATAATCTACCTTATTATCCTAGCCTATCTATCCCCCCCTTTTTTTCCCAAACAGATTCTTGAGTCTAAACTTTATTGATCCACCTCCAACCCCATTAACTTACAACCAACCCCTAACAGATGACAATTATCCATAACCCAGAGAAAACAAAACCTGTTGGGAGAGGGGACGTCATTTTCTTAGAATTGCTTCCTGTTGTCTAGGGGGTGATGGTATCCCTGTGGTATCCTGTAAGAAAACTAAAACAATGGTTAAATCTCATTAAGACTAGCTGTAACATTTGTAGCCAGTCTTAGAGTAATGCACAAGGCTTGTCTGAAGTTCTGGCTATAGGTATAAGATGGTGAACCACCTCAGCCAGCCACCTTGGAATTGTCTTGAGCAGTTTGTAGTCCAAAGCTGATCTTTGAGTGGTGTTTATTGGCTCAATGGCATCATTATTGACCAGGTAGAATCATTGTTGTGGGGCCCCTTCTTCCTTCTGGAGACTTCAGAGATCGCTATTAGGAAAATTTGATTGTTCACTGTAGAATACTTAAAACATTCTTAGTATCAAAATGGAAAGTTTAAATTTCAGGATATCACTATATCTAAAGAAAGGTTCAAAAGAGTCAAGAATAAGTATGGGGAGAAATAGAATTTCAACAACTTTTGCTTTTCTTCTGTCCCACACCAGGTGGCTCTTCTGATATGAGACAGAAACTCTTAATTTTTTCTTTTAACAACATACTTGAATTTAGAGAAGGAGAGAGCCACTCTCCAACTCCAAAGCCAGCATTGATTATAATTGAGTCGGGACTTCAACTTTTGAGAAGTAAAGAGAAATTAATGTTTAAGTAGTGAGATTTTAGCTTATATATATACAGGAAGAGCAATGGAATAGAATAGAGGACCCAGAAATAAAATGACAAAGTGATGCCCACTTAAGTTTTGAAAGAAAGAAAAAAACATACATTGGGGGAAAAGATAACCTAGTCAATAAATGGTTCTGGAAAATCCAGGTTTTTACCTGCAGAAGAATAAAAATTGAATTCGTATCTTTCACTGTGTACAAAAAAAAAAAGAAAAACAATTCAAAGAGATCAAAGATCTTAACTTAAAACCAGAAACACTGAAACTTCTATGAGAAAACACAGGGATACCCTTCAAGATATTGGGGTAGGCAAGAACTTTCTAAACAGAGCAGCAACAGCACAGGAGTTGCCCCGAGTATCAATAGATAGAACCACATGAAAATAAAACCATCAGCATAGCAAACAGGATGATAGAATATCTTTACCAGCTATATTTCAGACAAGGGACTAATATCCAGCATTTACAAGGACTTACAGTAATTAAATACCAAGAAAGGAAACCACCAAGTAACAAATGGACAAGTGAATCAAGCAGTTACTTTTTTTTAAAATGAGAAACACAAGTTGCTAATAGATGGTTAAGTGTTCCATATGCCTAGCCATCAGGGAAATGCAAATTAAAGCTACTTTGAGACACTACTTCAGCGCACTCAGAATGGCTATCATCAATAAATGGTAACAAATTTTGGAGAGGTTGTGGAGAGAAAGAAATGTGTTCAATGTGGATGCACATTAATACAGCCACCATTGTGGAAATCAGTTTGTAGATTTCTCAAAAATTTAAAGACAGAGCTACCACATGACCCTGCTTTTTCACTCCTTGGCATGTATCCAGAGAACTCTATACCCTACCTTAGAGATATTTGCACCACCATGTTTATTGCTGCTATGTTCACATACCAAAGAGTTGGAAACAATGTAGTTGTACATCAACAGATGAGTAGACAATGAAAATTGGGTATAGGTAAAAATGGAATATTAAAGGCAATGGTGGCTCACTCCTTTAATACTAGCACTCAGGAGGCAGAGGCAGGCAGATCTCTGTGTGTTCGAAGCTAGCCTGTCTCTGGCTACACAGAAAAACCTTGTCTCTAAACAAATAAATAAAAATGGAATATTAAAAAATGAAATTATGAAACTTGAAGGAAAATGGATGAACTTAGAGCATATAATATTTTTAAGTGAGGCCACAAAAATCTCTGAAAGAAAAAAACTGCATGTTCTCTCTCATATGCAGAATCTATCCAATAATATTGAACATATGCAAACAAAAGTACATGTGGGTACAGAATAATAATGAGAGAACAAAAAGACAAAATATTACGAATGAGGAATACAGCTAATGAACATGAGTCCTTAAAAGAGGATATAAAGCTAATTGTTTTCCTAGTTATAACACTGTCATGGAGATTTTAGTTTTGGTGGATAAATGCATAAAAATACATTCAATAGTAAAAGTGTAAAGTCCAATGTAAAGAAACCCAGTTTCTGTTCCAAATGGCTAGCCTAACTGTGTAGAAGTTCACTGAGTTGTATAGTCTTTGGGTCTGATTACTTTCAGTATGTGGTTTTTTTTTTTTTCAATTTGCAACTTTTTAAAATAATTAAGCTTAAAATAAGATTTAAAAGTCATCCAGTCAATAAATGGACTAATGAACTGAATGTAGAGTTCTCAAAAGAAGAAAATACAGAAAAAAAATGTTACAGACAACTGAAAAGAAGAAAGAAAATACAAATGGGCAATGGAAAAGATGTAACTCTTAGCAGAGTGCTTGCTTTGCCTACATGAAGCCCTCGGTTGGATCCCCATCATTATATAAACTTAACTAAGCATAGTATCTCATACTTGTTACTCCCAGAACTCAGGAGGAGAAGGCAGAAGGATCAGAAATTCAAGGTGGCCCATGGCTATATAGTGAATTTGAGGCCAGTATAGAAAACACGAAACCCTTTCTCAACAAAGTGTTCAACATCCTTAGCCACCAGGGAAATGCCAATTAAAGCTGCTTTAATAGTCTACCTCTCTTCAGTCAGAATGGTTCTCATGAGGAAAGCAATGGCAACAAATACTAGCGCAGCTATGGGGGAAGAAGAACCCATACTCATGACTGGTGGGGAGGTAACCAGGTACTGCCACTATGGAAATCAGAATGGATGTTCCTCAGAAGACCTAAAAGTAGAACTACCATGTGACCCAGTGGAATTGGACTTTTTCACAGGGACCATTGGCTCCTCAGTAATGACACAGAGACTTCTTATTAATTATGAAAGTTTTGGCCGATAGTTTAGGCTTGTTTCTAACTAGCTCTTATAACTTAAATTAACCCATTTCTATTCATCTATGTGTTGCTATGTGGCTTGTGGCTGTTACCTCTCCTCCTGCATGTCTTGCTTGTTCTGTCTCTCGCCATCTCCTCCCTTCTTCTTCCCAGCATCCTTTCGGCCAAAAAATCCTGCCTAGCTATTGGCCATATAGCTTTTTATTAAACCAATCAAAGTGATACATCCTCACAGTGTACACAAAGTTTGTTCCACAACATTTCCCTCTTTTTGTCTAAATAAAAAGGAAAGGCTTTAACTGTAACATAGTAAAACTATATACACTAAGAACAATTATCAGGACTGGAAAGATGGCTCAGAGGTTAAGAGCACTGGCTGTTTTTCCAGAGGTCCTGAGTTCAATTCCTAGCAACCACATGGTGGCTGACAATCATCTGTAATGAGATCTAGTGCCCTCTTCTGGCCTGCAGGCATACATGCAGGCAGAACACTGTATACATAATAAATATTTAAAAAAACAAAAACAAAAACAGCTGGGTGGTGGTGGCACACGCCTTTAATCCCAGCACTCAGGAGGCAGAGCCAGGTAGATCTCTATGAGTCCAAGGCCAGCCTGATCTACAGATCAAGATCCAGGACAAGCACCAAAACTACACAGAGAAACCCTGTCTCAGGGGGAAAAAAAAGAATTCAGCTGACAATGGCAAAAGCTATTACTTGGAAGAGTCAAGAACTTTTCCAGAGGGAAGCCAAAACTCAAGGAGTCTTGGTGATATTGGCTTCTGAATGTATTAGCTGTTTCCTGCAGCAAATTTCTTGTGTGCTATTGTAGCTTTCCTATTTGATTCTTTTCCCAAGAACTTCTAACAGTGTGATTTATTGTTCATTGGGCACAATTTCCCCTATACTATTGGGGTGTTTGGATAACATCCCCTGACCGTGTTGACAACAGTTACACAGTCAAGACCCCTTTTTCAGGCCTTTGTTTTCCCTTTTAGCATTAGACTCAGAAGTCTGCCTTTCTATAATTATCTTCATTAGCAAACATCTGACCAGGGCCATCTCTGGACAAAAGTATGTTATCTGAGATACTTCTCAAACATCCAAGAACAGACTGCAGATAGATAAGCATTCAAACTATCTGCTAGTTCCTGAGATAAGGTAAATATTTTCACTGAGACAACCACCAAGGCCAGGTGGATGTTAAGTACAAAGCTTTGTTTTGTGTGCAAATTAAGCTTAATTCCTCTTTTTCCCCATAGCCCAAATATTATCCTTAGTTCTAAAGATTCCCCCTTTAGCATTAACTCAGAACAAAAGGGCTTCTACAAACCAGGTGCATCATGCTGTGATGCAGGTTGCCTAGCAACCCAGAACATGTCCCTCACCAGCAGATAGGAAAGTGCTGCCTCAAGCTAACCTCAAGCAAACAAATTCTTAACTCCTTTTACTTTCACCTTGGTTGACTAATCAGCTTATTATCTAACCACACTTAGGAATGCAGTATTAGATACGGATCCCCCTTTTCCCTTCTTGGATTTTTCCTAATTGACTCTAGGTTCCTTTCCCTCTCATTTGACCTTTTCCCTTTGAGAGTTCATTCTTGAATTGTAAAGAAAGTCTGACAGTCACTGCCTGGTGTAAACGATTATCTGCTTTTAT
The DNA here is from genome assembly GCF_007827085.1 of Peromyscus californicus insignis. Taxonomy (NCBI): domain Eukaryota; kingdom Metazoa; phylum Chordata; class Mammalia; order Rodentia; family Cricetidae; genus Peromyscus; species Peromyscus californicus. The sequence continues at coordinate 66,140,057 of NW_026294413.1, forward strand.
GACCCTGATAGAATTCAAGCCTTGTGACCTTGCTTTGGCCAAAGAATTGCTGATTATATGGGTATATAAACTGGAAACTTCAGAGAATGGGGGGGGGACAGAGAGAGAGAGAGAGAGAGAGAGAGAGAGAGAACTAAGCTAGAGCAAGAGAGGAGCTAAGTATGAGAGCAGAAAAGAAGCTGTGTAGAGAGGATTGACTTAGAAGAATAAAGTGAATGGACTAAAGAGCTAGGTGTGCATGGATTCATTTGACGTCCCTCAGAGTAATTCTTTGCTGATGGTAGCATCTTTTCTGGAGCCTGGGAGAAATCTCCACTAGGCAGGTACTGGTGGGGGAATTCAATATTTTATTACATATTTTATTTTATAGTTAAGACTAATTAGGATCACACTTCAGTAATGTAATATCTGTATTAACATAAGTATGGACTGTGTGTTCTACACGAGCCTGCCAAAGATGATTTTTTGTTTTATGTTCGAGCAGGTAAAATATATTTTACCTGTCTGGCAGTTTTTCTAGGTTTATTTCTTTATGTCTGTAGCCAAGATTTTCAGTAGGTCTTTCTGATCAAACCTGATCTTTATTTATTTATTTTTTTCTGAGATTAGGGTTTCTCTGTGTAGTTTTGGTGCCTGTCCTGGATCTCGCTCTATAGACCAGTCTGGCCTCGAACTCACAGAGATCCACCTGGCTCTGCCTCCCAAGTGCTGGAATTAAAGGTGTGCTCCACCACCACCTGGTTCCTGATCTTTATTAATCTTGAACAAATCCACAGCCTTTCATTTCCTTTGGAAACAAAAGCATAACCTCTTCCCCAAAGTAATACATGTTTTAGTTCCATTTTAAAGTTAAGGCATCCCTAAAATATTTAGGCTGGTTTATTTCAGCAGTCCCTGTTATAATCCCATGTCTCCCAACAGCTATCTTTTGCTTATCAGCAATCAAAAATTCAAGGTCGCCGGGCGGTGGTGGCGCACGCCTTTAATCCCAGCACTCAGGAGGCAGAGCCAGGCGGATCTCTGTGAGTTCGAGGCCAGCCTGGGCTACCAAGTGAGTTCCAGGAGAGGCGCAAAGCCACACAGAGAAACCCTGTCTCGAAAAACAAAAAACAAAAAAAAAAAAAAAAAAATTCAAGGTCAATACAGAAACACGCAGCATCCAGACTCCCAGTGTATTTCCCATCTCTATGTGGCTTTTTTTTCTTTACTTCTTTTTTTTTTAGAGACTTTACTTACTATTTCTAAACTTTTTTTCTATGACTGTCTATATCCTTTTCTTTTCTTTCTTAAGTCTATGCACATTTTTAAACACACTGGAACCTGTTTAGAGGTCTGAACCTGCTTCACTGTATATCTTCAGCCTTTTTTGTTTGCATGAGCAAAAAACTGCTAAGCTACCACTCGGTTCTCCCTGTGGCTTTAGTGGCTGGCTCTGTCCCACTCTTCAGATCTGTGAGAGTCAAGCCTTAAGCCTATGGGCCAGGTCAAGATGTGCATTTGACCAAAATTGTATTCAACCCCTCAGCTCTGGAATACTGGTGCCTGTGCTATGGCAGACATTCTTATTTAGCTTACTGTTTCTACATAATGTGAAAATATGGGCCCCTCATTGGAATGCCAAAATGTACCAGGCTTTTTCTTTTAGGCCATCAACCAGCTCCCAAATCATGATACAGAGACTTGCTTTTAGTTATGAATGCTCAGCCTTAGCTTAGCTCTTTTCTGGCTAGCTCTTTTAACTTAAATTAATCTGTTTCTCTTTATCTACCTTTTGCTTTGGGGCTTATTACCTTTCTTACTTCTGTGTATCTTACTTTCACTTCTTCTGTATTTTCTGCTGGCTGGTATCTGCCCGGCTTCTTGTTCCAGGCATGTCTCTTGCTCTCTCTTCCTTTTCTCTCATTCTTCTCATTCTTCCCTCTCCTAGATTTCTCCTTCTATTTATTCTCTCTCCCTGCTATCCCTGCCCATCCTTTCTTGACCTACCTATTGGCCATTCAGCTTTTTATTAGACCAATCAGGTGCCTTGGGCAATCAAGGTGAAACAAATGCAACACATATTTTCATAATTAAACAAATGCAGCATAAACAAATGTAACACATGTATACACAATTAAAGTAATATTCTGCAGCATAAACAAATGCAACACATTTTACATAATTAAAAAATATTCTACAATAAAACTCCTTATGGAGTTTCTTCAATGCCCATCATCTTCTCTGAAGTAAATTGATACTGCTAGGAGCAGATGTGGCTCATTGTCATGAAAAGTCATATGTTAACAAAACATTTTAATTGCAATATTCTATAGGTCTCTGAAGTATTTGAAGACCATTTATCTATCTAAAATATATCTCTGACCTTGAAAACATACCTGGGTACAAGTTTGATTGTGATATGTGACTAGCTACTAATCTGCATTTCTTTATTATCCATGTGACCCAGCTACACCACTCTTGGGTATATACCTGAAGGCCTCGAAGTCAATAGACCAGAGATACTTGTCTATATTTATGGCTGCACTATTCACAAAAGCCAAGAATTGGATGAGCCCTGTTTCATGTAACAGTAAAGGGAAATGGCACTCTATTTGCAAGAAAATTGATGTGACTGGAAATCATGCTAAGTGAAACAAGCCAGATTCTGAAAGAGAACTATCATGTATGTTCTTTTATATGCAGAGCCTTGATTTAAAATGAAATGTATGTGGGGAGTTGGCTGGAGAGTTGGCTCAATGGCTAAGAGCACTGGTTGTTCTTCTAGAGGATTTAGGTTTGATTCCCAGCACTCACATGGCACCTCCCAACCATCTGTAACTCCAGTTCTAGAGGATCTGACACCTTCTTCTGGCCTCCACAAGCACATGGTGCAGACACACACACAGGCAAAACACCTGTACGTATAAAATAAAAACAAATAAATTAAAAAATTAATTAAATGTGTGTGTAGAGATCATAAAACTAAAATAAAATATCATGAGAACAGAGGAAGCGATCTTAAAGGAAGAGGAAATGTAGAGACACTGACAGTAACTGATGGTAAAAAAGCAGAAGAGGTTTGGATGGGGCATGCCTACAATCCACGGCTTAAGAAGGCAGAGCCAGAGAATGGAGAGTTCAAGGTTATCCCCAACTACAAACTGACTTTCAGGGCAGCTTAGGCTATATGAAACTGTCAAAAAACAAAAAACAACAAACAAACAGCACATGCACACACACACACAGATAGGGAGACAGACAGACAGACAGACAGACACACACACACACACACAGAAACACACAGAGACAGGGAGACAGACACACACAATACACATAGACAGAAAGACAGACAGACAGACACACAGAGACAGGGAGACAGACACACACACACACAGAGACAGGGAGACAGACAGACATACACATAGACAGAGAGACAGACACACATGTGGGGCGTTTACCCAACCACCCCCACAGTTCCCCAGAGTTTTGAGTGCGAGCAACAGGAAATATTAGATAGAAGGATTTATTGCAGAGAATATCGCGGAGATAAACAGATAGAAAATAAAGGACAGCCTCGAGAGGGCCTGGAACCTATTCCAACGGGCCCCGACTGTCTCTGGGCCAGGGTTTTTATAGAGACGCCAAGGGGTGGAGCACTCCCCCAGCACAGCCAAGTGCAGACCATCCCAGACACCTGCACTCAGGCCCGTGGTCTAATCATCCTCTATTCGGACCTGCTGGGTAAAGCCACGAGGAACCTGAGAACGGGCTCCCACAGGTCCCCCTTTCTTAATATATAAAAAAATAACTAATAATGGCTTACAGCAATCTCCAAGCTGTTACACCTCCCAATATGGGAGTAGAGGATGATAAAGATGGCATTTCTCTTTTGAATTAGGTCCAAGGTGACTACAGCAGTTTTAGCTGCCTCAAGCCCTTTCTAAGCCAAAAACTCTTAAGGTGACTACAAACTTAAAGAATCCCTTATCTTCATTATTACCATTAACAGGTTAACATAAATATTGCTATACATAGTCACAATTCTCCCAATCTTACACCACAAAGCAAACTCTTAACAGAACCATTTGAATTAGCATATATGGTGCTAAATATAGTTAACAATTTTCTCTGTCTTACAACTTTAACTCAATCATATGAATTTTCTTGCTAACAGAACATAGGAAAAACTTCAATGTATTCACATCAAACTTAAATATTTCCTTAACTCCACAAAACCAGGGTGCATTAATATCAATAGGGTAAATATAATTTCTGCAAACATAATTCAACCTCATAACTCCTCCTTTTCTTTATAATTTTTTAAGCAAAATCTCAAACCTAGTTAGAAGAACCCAAACTCATACAATTCCTACAAACCCATATTGAAAAGCAATCTTCTCAATCTAACCATTAACACTTTGAAAACTTAGCAAAACATCCAAAAGCAGTTTCTTAATAAAATTCTTTACACACTTTAAAAGTAGTCTCTTAGTATACACCATTTGCAGTTCTTACTAACAAAAACATGACATTAATCCACTCAAACAACTTTTGAAATTAGACTAAGGAATATTAACTCCCCCTTTTCTTTATAATTTAAGCAAAATCTCAAGCCTAGTTAGAAAACCCAAACTTTTCCATTTAAACAGTTCCATTTGTAACACAAAACCAGTTCTGTATTTTTACATAAACAGTTCCACAAAACAATTCATGAATCACCAATTAATAAAGCATATATGCATACACAAAACTGCATCTTGATTCTAGGTAGAAATAATAAATTTCTTCATTTAAACAGTTCCTTTTTTAACCCAATTCCAGCAAACAGTTCCTAGGTCATTACTATAAGTAAACTCAAAATTGTCCCATATCAATGAAATCTCTATTGTTCATTTCATTTCTTAAGTCTTAAAATTCAAACGATAAATTCTGGTACTAGCCTTCCAAATATGAGAAATCCATAACCAAAATCTTTTTGTAGTTTTATCTCATTTTAAGTTCAAAAAGTTCAAACAAATAAATTCTGGTATTAGGCTTTCACTTCAAAATATGAAGAGACGTTTTTCAACCAAAACTTTTTGCAGTTAACAATTTTTGTTCTAACAAGCATCTCCGAACTTTTATTCTCAAATCAGAGACCTTTTTAGGTACAGTAGTATTCTAAACCGCACCGTTTTTGATGTTAGCTCAGGTTTTTCTGTGTGGCGTCGATTTTCCACGGATCTCAGCTGCGATGCCTTGTGCTGGTTCTGGCCTCCGCCATTCTTAGCTTCTTAGCGGCTTCTGGAGCTTTTGAAAACTGCTCAGACTGACTATGCAGTCTACTAGGACACTTCCTTCCGTGTCTCAGGTTCTTTCAACCATATACATTAAGAATAGACTCACACTTAACATTTACACTTTACAAACTCACATATAACATTTTTTGCCTTGCAAAGCATTTAGACTCACATTCAACATTTACATTTTACAAACTCATAACATTAACATCTACTTATTTATACTCCTTAAGGAAACTATAGAACTACTTTAGCAAATATATTTCTTATTACTTCTTATATATTTCTTATATTCATTCCATCTTATTCTTATTTAAACTTACATTTACAACTAGCATCTTTACTTCTTACAAGCTTATTACTACATGTCTTAAGACTACATTAGATACTTCTTGCAAGCTTATATTCTTAAAGGAACTCTATAGATCTATTTTACAAACTTATATAGGGCTACCATTAGCATATATTTAACTTAGCAAATACCTAAAGATTTCTTAACACAGATCTAACAAGAGAATTTTTATAAACTCACATATCTTATTTTCATCTTTTTCTATTCCTTACTCTTATTATCACTATATTAGAAAGATTCTCTTAACTAGACAGGAAGTACGTACATCATTTCTAAAGTTTGGAATTTATAGTCAGCTTTGTTATAAAGCACTGGAATTTAGTGAGTGTTATAGAATTGTGATAGTTGTTGCTAGGGGACTGTAGCATCTTCGGGACCAAGCCACACTCCAAAGTTGCCAGTTCTCTCAGCCATTCCGGACCGGCAGAGATGCACTGTCAATGGTAGACGGTTTTTAACTAGAGGCTGTCCCTTCACCCAAATTCATAGTAGTTCCCCTAAGTGCTTTAATTCAGACAAACGTTTCTATTACAGCAGTACTTTTGGTTTGTTCTATGGAAAAACTTCACTTCACGATGAGTGAAATTACCGTATTTAGCTGCTGTAAAGCTCTTCGCAGAGTACTGCACAGCTATTAGGTGATATAAAGTACTTTTCTAAAGGAGCTAGTAAGGCCAAAAGTGGCACAGCTCTGAACTCCATTTCCGCACTGTTTGCATTAACCAGTGACAAAACCTCAGAAATACTAATCGAGCCACTTTCATTCTGGTTCCTTTGTAGGAACGTCATTGGAGCTGACCTTGCTTAGTTCCATGCTCCTTACGAAACGCTCCGGTAACCACCAAGCTTCATTCCCCTCTTGTGAAAAAACACACATGTCCTCAACGCCATATTAACACAGGATCGGGACCCTTCCATAATTCCGAGCAGGGATCTTTCCATTTCCCATTACCCTCAGCTAAAGGACCAGGAAGATTGGAGTGAGCTCTAATATGGCCCACAAAGCATGGCAGCTTTCTTTTAGCGTCTTGGATTGGTTGAAACATTTTGACTGGATTGTTGTTAGTTCCAGTATTTACCAAAACTGTTACTATTCAAAAGAGTTAAGAACATAGATGTTCTTTCATGAAACATATCCTTCATTAGCTTACTTTGAGAAAAAGCATTTTCAGGATTTAGTATTTTCACTTCATTAGCTTTAACTCCTGATATTATTAGCAGCTGTAATATTTAGCATTGACTTTTATAAGGAACTTTCAGGTGAAGCAACTCTTTTGTAAGACAGCTAGATTTTCTGAAGTTTGTTTCCCATCTATAAAGCAGTCATTTCTTTTTGAATGCCTGTTTCTTATCCCCTTAATTAGATTTGCAAAAGAATCACTCATTGCAGGCTGTTGGTTCAAGAGGTAAATAATTTTTATTTTCACATAAGTTTCTTCATATCTAACACAACGTTCAGTGTATAAACTGCTCTCTTGCTTTCTTAAGGATTTTAAAGTGGCTTGTTTGCTCTTATAGGTAGCTTTTTGTCATCCAACTACCGTAAAAACTTTGCACAGCTATTAGGGTAAATAAGGCATTTTACCAACGGAGCCCCAAACCTCGAAGCACCTAGTTCCGTATCCTTTCAATTTTTCATTGGAACTGACACTTAAACTCTTAGATGATTTTCCTCCTTATTCTTTTAAAAGCTGTATTTTAAGTTTACCAGGAACGTATTTTCAAGCTGACAGAAGTGTTTCAGGGCAATGTCGCCATCTTTAGCGGAAAAACTACCTTTCCCAGAATGCATTTCCCTTATATCAGTCCATAATATCAGTCCCTTATATCAGTCTTTTATATCATTTCCCTTATATCAGTCATTTCCCATAGTTCTTTTTGGGTCTGAGAGTCAACTGGTTCTCTTTTACCAGACTTGCTTACAAATTCTTGCCCGGGAGGTTTGAACAAAGTTTTTTGCTTTTGCAACAGGAGATTTGAACAAGCATTTTATATTTTCAACTATGGCACATTGGGAGATTCCTAGTCTCTCCTCAACTGGCTTTAACAGGTGTTTCTCCTTCATTTGACACTGGCCCCAAATCAGAACTGCACCTGCCTCGTTAGCGCGCATTGAGGCTGGCATTTCTGATAGCAACTTTCCTAGGGGCTTGTGTTTGTCTTAGCCAGTCAGTGAAAAACAAGATCATTTACAACAGCTTTTCCATAGCTCCTTCAGAGAGATTTTCTCCCACTGATTTTATTCTCATTTTGCTTGTTCCTTCCTTCCCCAGATGCAGAGCTTCAGGTATCTGTCTGCGGCTCTGTTCCTCTGCTAGCTGCTTTTGGAGGTAGGGGCTTTTTTTTCTCCCCCCGAATCTGCCTCAAATTCTAGCAGCTTTTTCAGGTCATGCATTTTCTGGGGAGAAATATGTCCCTTCTCTTTCTTCAGAGTCTTTCTCCCAGACAGTATCCAGTTTGGTCTCAGGTTATTCCCTCTACCCCAGAAAGTTTCCGACACTACAGTGGCGGCTTTCCCTGCTCCTGAAGGTAGGGGCTTTTTGTCCGTTTGTTTTCAGGGTCTGTGTGGTTTGCGTACAGACTGAAAATCTAACAAGGGAGGTTTTTGCCGTTTCTAAACTCCCATTAGGACAGGTGTTTTGCCTTATCAGGCCTTCACCTGGCCCAGTCCCCCAGTGGGTTGCATTTGCTTGTCTGGGTGCTCAAGGACAGAGCTTATGCCAGAGGCAATAACTCCTCAGGGCTACACTCCCTCATCTCAGGGAGTCAGTTGAAACAAAGCTTTTCTCAAAGAGATGCTTTCTCTGACAGAAAAGAAAGCTTTACTCCTGGATAGTTCTGTTCTGCCCTGGCTGGGCTCTTTCCCCAGACAGCGTTCTGACTCAGCAGCACAACTGCTTCAGACACAGTTCAGCTTTACTGTTTTCCCAGAAAGGTCCTTACTCTGATAGGAAAGCTTTTTCTCAGATTTCCTTTTGCAGCTGTGGACCTATCAACCCGGGACTTGTAGGAAAGCAGACAACTGTGCTGTTCCTACTGGCTTTAGTTTTGTTTGTTCATTGGCAATCTTCCCCTGGGTCCTGCACCTTCCTGCCTCAGCTCTGTGCTTCAGGAAATTTACCACTGCAGGAACACTAGTATCCCCGAAATGCATTCCAACTCAGAGACTCTGACCAGTCGCCTCTGGGTTTTTGGTCAGAATGGAGGATGCAATGCTAACAGTTTGCATTGCTTCAGGGGATCTTTGCATTAGGACAATTCGGAGCACCTTTTTTCATTCTGAAACGCTCAAACAAAACCTTTGATGCCTCAGCTCGGCTGTAACTGAAAAGCTTGGCTTTTTTGCTTTTCTCAGGTAAAGTTTCTGGCCCTTTTGGGCTCTCTGTAGCTCTTTACCCACACTCTCCCAAGTGTTTCCCTCAGGGTACTCTGACCCGCTGTCTTTTACTAGCTTGAAGAGACAGCTTAGAAGAGGTTTTTAGGAACTTGTCCCTGCCTCCTGCATTGCAGGGAGAATTTTTAAAGCTTGAAAGAGAACTTAGGTTTTGCTGTCTTAAGAGGTTTGTTGTTTTCCCTTAGAGCTAATCACAGGTGGTCCTCATACTAATATCTTCAGGTGATTCTAATTTTTGTCCTTCTGAGAAAGTTAAAGGCTTTAGTTTTTAAGTTTGAGAGCTTTTGAGAAAGATTAAGGCTTTTTAAAAGAGATTTTTCCCCCAAATTTTCCAAGAAAAGCTTTATAGTTTAAGAGAAAGATTTTTTTCCCCCAAGAGAGAAAGACCAACTTTCCCCAAAACTTCCCAACTTTAAACTTTTTGGCTTTTTACACCCCCATTTTTGCCTCAGGGAGAAATCACTTTCTCCTGCCGCTTGGATTTAGCATTTCAGCTGTCCCCAGGTCAAAAGCTTCCATAGGAAACTTTTTCTTCCCCATAAGCTCAGAGAAGAGCTTTTTTACTACCCAAAAAGCCCATAGAAAGATTTTTCCCCCAGTTTGCATTCATAGCCCCCAAAGTTAGAAAATTGAAGAGTTTTTCTGTCTAGTTGCCTTACTTATTTTTTCCTACACAATCTTACACTTCTAAGTTTTTCCTACACTATATTACTATCCTATGCCTTATACTTATTTTTCACAGATAGAAATTGAGAAAGGGATACAAAATAGAAAATTTTGACAGAAGAGAATTGCGCTGCAGCATCGGACATCCTTCCAGTCCGCTTTCCTTTTCTCTCAAGGATAAAACCCCTGCCTCTCAATATATATAAAAAATATATATATTTCCATAACACCGGCATGCCTTTCCACTGGCAGGGCTGACTCAGCACTTTCGCCAAAAACTCTGTAATAAAACTTATTTTCCTTTATCTTTAGTCCCTATTACTTTGTCTTTAGTCCCTGTTCATTTGTCTTTAGTCCCCCTTTTTTTGTCCCCCCTTTTCTTTAGTCCCTTTTTTTTTCTTTTTTCTTTAGTCCCTGTTCAGGCGCCATTCTGTGGGGCGTTTACCCAACCACCCCCACAGTTCCCCAGAGTTTTCTTGAGTGCGAGCAGCAGGAAATATTAGATAGAAGGATTTATTGCGGAGAATATCGCGGAAATAAACAGATAGAAAATAAAGGACAGCCTCGAGAGGGCCTGGAACCTATTCCAACGGGCCCCGACTGTCTCTGGGCCAGGGTTTTTATAGAGACGCCAAGGGGTGGAGCACTCCCCCAGCACAGCCAAGTGCAGACCATCCCAGACACCTGCACTCAGGCCCGTGGTCTAATCATCCTCTATTCGGACCTGCTGGGTAAAGCCACGAGGAACCCGAGAATGGGCTCCCACACACACACACACACACACACACACACAACACACACACACACACACACACACACACACACACACACACACACACACACACAGGAAGAGAGAAAGAGAAAGACAGCCAAAGGGAGGATATTCTGGGGGCTGAGCAGCAGGCAGATGGGAGGGGACAGGCTCACCGGGAATGGCTATGATGAAGGGAACAAATGAGAACAAAGTGTAACAACATAAGAAAGTGTATGATGTCATAGTGAAGTCCATTACAACAAAGTGTAACGACATAAGGAAGTGTATGAATGCCATCGTGAAATCTATTACTTTTTCTACACTCCCGTTTTTTTAAAAAAAATTCTTTTTTTTTTTATGTACATTGGGGTTTTACCCACATGAGGATACCAAATCCCCTGGAACTAGAGTTACAGACAGTTGTGAACTGCCATGTGGGTGCTGGGAACTGAACCCGGGTCCTTTAGAAGAGCAGCCAGTGCTCTTAACCACTGAGCCATCACTCCAACTCCCCAACTCCCAAATCTTTCTATATGAAAGGATATATTTCTATAGGATAATATAAACAATTAATTAAACAAAAATCAGTAATTTGGCAAGATAAACAAGATGGCAAACCCTTAGCCAAACTAGTCAAAAGAGAGCAAAACCAAAATTCATAAAATCTGAGATATTACTGTTATGCCCGCGTCACGAGCCCCCCAAGCAGACCGCCAAGAAGCCAACCTCGATGCGAAAACAAAAGGTTTCTTTATTCCGTTATTCAAGCCTGGGCAGGGACTCTGTCCGACTTCTCATTACAGTGAGAGAGGGAGGAAGTTCTGAGCACTCACTCCAAGGGGTTATGTAGGAAAAGTTTGCATGCAGTGGGTTACATGTCTTAGGGGTGAGGTAGTCCTTTGAAGTTACTAGCTGAACTATAAGCGTGAGGTTACTAATGGCTAACAGGATGCAGGGTATCTACAGAGACATACATTTTTACTCCCTATATCCTGTTTTTACTGAGTTCAGGATATATACATGAACTCATGTGATTTATCATGTGATATATCATGAACTCATGTGATATATACATGATTTATCACATGAGTTCGATCTCTGATCAGCTCCTAAACTGCTGGTCAGCTCTGGGTTCATTTATAGATCGGCAGATACCTTTAGATGGGGGGAGGTGATTCTCAAGAGGACTACTGATTTTTCCCCTTCATTACAACCGACACCGATGAAATTCAAACAGCAGAAGGCGCTGTTGCTACAAGGAAGATTTGTGTTCATTTCAAAGGCCCATCAAATTTCTTGTCACATTGTTTCCATGGAGACAAAGGCAGTTTAGCACTCTGTGGGAAAACTGCATGTCTGTGTTTTGTAGGAAGGTATTGTTAACACTACACAGTCACTTAGAAATGTGACATATTTTGCAACTTTCTATTACATTCAAGTTTTCATTAGGTGCTACCTCTCTTCCTGGCTGAAATCATAACAGAATAGCTAAACTCTCTTAAATGGCATAGTGCTTTACTGTCCTTGAACTATTATAAGCATCCATATCTATTTATTTCATGTTAAAGCAACAAAATGATAGTGAGCAATGTTATTCTGAAGCATTATTTTGCACATATTGGATGACTGAAATTGAAGCCTGAATATTTGCAAAAACTACGGAGGTGTAGTGTGTGTGTACAGAAGTTGATCGCAAGTTTTGGTATGTTAAAAGAATAAAGCAAAGAGGATTATCTGGTTTGGTTACATACTTTAGGTCATTATTTTTTTTTAATTTAATTTTTGTACCGTTTAACCTCCAGACTTAGAATTTGGACCTTTGAAGAAAGGATTAACACTATAGAAAAAAATAAGTCATTGCTTCAAATACAATTCTTTACTTTGAATAAAGATAAGGACTGTCCTGATTAGTTTTATGTCGACTTGACACAAGCTAAGGTCATTTGGGAAGAGGGATTCTCAATTGAAAAAATAAAATGCTTCCGTAGATTGGGCTGTATGATGGCTGGTAGGCCATTTTCTTAATTAGTGATCAATGCAGGAGGGCCAAGCCCATTGTGTGTGGTATCAATCATGGGATGGTGGTCCTGGGTGCTATAAAAGAAAGCAGGCTGAGCAAGCCAGGAGCAGCAAGCCAGGAAGCAGCACTCCTCCACGGCCTCTGCATCAGCTCCTGCCTCCCCGTTCCTGCCCTGACTGTCTTTGATGATGAACAGTAATGGGGAAGTGTAAGCCAAACAGACTCTTCCCTTCCCAAGTTGCATTTGGTTGTGGGGTTTCATCGAAGCAACAGAACTCTGAGACAGGACAGAATCAGAAAAGCTGCTTGGAATAGTCTTTGATAGGAAGACTTGAGGGTTAGGGGATGTAGCTCAGTGGTGCAGCACTTGCCTAGGACGTATAAGACCTTGGACTTGAACTCAAGCAAAACAAGAAACCAACAAAACAGTTCCTGAAGTGGGACTTGAGCTTTGTTAGGAGAAAAGTAAGATGTGCATTTTTTTTCGAGACAGGGTTTCTCTGTGTAGCTTTGCGCCTTTCCTGGAACTTACTCTGAAGCCCAAGTTGGCCTCGAACTCACAGAGATCCACCTGCCTCTGCCTCCCAAGTGTTGGGATTAAAGGCGTGTGCCACCACCGCCCAGCAAGATGTGTATTTTATCTAGAGGCAGAGATTCTGCCATGGGTGAGGAATATAGTTCTGGAGTAGAATGCCTACCTTGTGTTAGAGCCTGTGGTGGTTTGAATGAGAATGGCCCCCATAGGCTCATGTATTTGACTGCTTAGCTCCCAGGGAGTGGAACCATTTGAGAAGGATTAGGAGGCGGAGGCTTTGTTGGAGGAAGTGTGACTCTATGGGTGGGCTTTGAGTTCCTATTTCTCTGCTCTGTTGTCTGTGGATCAGGGTGTAGCTCTCAGCAGCTTCTCCAGTACCTTGCCTGCCTGCCTCCTGCCATGCTCCCCACCAGGATGATAATGGACTCACCCCTGAAACTGTAAGCAAGCCCTCAATTACATGCTTTCTTTTTTGAGTTGCCTTGGTCATGGTGTCTCTTCACAGCAGTAGAACTACGACAGTGCCCAAGCACTGCAAAACGTTGATAAATTAAATCTCAATTTTCTTCAAGTATTCAAGCGTTTAAGTGATCAGCATAAGAACTAGGTGGCACTATGGCAGAACCCTACAATAACAGTGGCCCCCTTGATTTCAGTAACTATTGTAGGATAAATAAATAAGGAGAGTATGGAATGTACTCAGATTTTAGTTGCATCAGCTCTGAATAGAAAAAATGTCCAGTCCGTGGCTCCTGTTACCACTGAGTGTTGTATGGATGACCGGAGTCTGGACAGCCACCTGAGACCATGTTGGTGTCCAAGGGCCTTGCTGCCCCCCGAGCCATCCTGATCTGGGTGGTCTGTGCTGCCATTGGGTCCTTAGTGATGTCTGGGCCCGAGCTGTTGCCGAAGGTCATGTCTGGGTCTGTGCTTTCTGCTGTAGCTGAGGTCTGTGATGATGGGCCCGTGTTACAACAGGGGGTCATAGGAGTTAATGGTGTGAAACAGCGTGAGAGGCTTTGGCGGGTTTGGACCAAGGTGCCCCGTGGTGGGTGAGGCATGCCATGCAGAAGCCGAGGACAGTGGCGCCTTGGAAAGTTAACTCACACAGCATACTCGACATCCACGTGCGAAGTTTTTATTAACGGTGTGTGTGTATGTGTGTGTGTGTGTGTGTGTGTGTGTGTGTGTGTGTGTGCTACCTCTGGCGAGAGGTGGGAGAGAGTGAAGGGGAGGAGTTTTTTCTTAAAGGGGACTTTACATAAGATGAGCTGGGTGGGTCCCCAAGGGGTGAGTCAGAATACTAACAATAGGAACCATTCCTGTTGAAATCCGAAGGCAGTGCTGAGTTGGCCCTGCCCCTCACTGGACACTACAGCAGAAGAGCTGGTCCTGCCCCTCATTCTAGAGCAGAGAGATGGTCCCACCCCTCACCAAGAGCATGGGAGAACTGGCCCCAAAGGCATGGGTCTAGGAGAGCTGGCTCTGACTCTCGCCTCAAGGGGGCGGTCTCAGTGGCCCAGACCGACTAGCTCAGCTAACTACTAAGACTCACATCCTGGGCCTTGGGTTGGCTCATTCTAACATCTGCCCCATCTATGATCTGCTGGAGTGCGTGAAGGGATTGGCCCTGTGGAATGATAACCGCAGGGATCCCCATGATTAGTGTAACAGCAGGGTATCTGAGAGGAGTTTCAGTGAGGGTCCAGTGATGATGGTGTGCCAGAGACCTTGAACCAGACCAATGATGCATGACAGTTTTGTGGGTGGGGCTGTTTGGACTAAAGGGCATCCTACATGACACACCCGCAGCACCTGATGCCCCTAGGAGGAATAAGAGGTGTCAGAAAGATGGAAGAGCGAGGTGGGTTTTTTGTTTGTTTGTTTTGAATTGATTTTTTTGGGGAATGCTGCAGGGATACGGAGGGACTGGGTGGTGAGTGGGATTGGGGTGTATGCACATCATTGTCAGCCGCCAAGTTGGGACACCGTTGCTACTGCCGCCAGGGTCGCACACTCTACCTACTCTATGCCCTTATAAAACGCAAGCGCCTGCCGGGCGGTGGTGGCGCAAGCCTTTAATCCCAGCACTCGGGAGGTAGAGCCAGGCGGATCTCTGTGAGTTCGAGGCCAGCCTGGGCTACCAAGTGAGTCCCAGGAAAGGCGCAAAGCTACAGAAAAACCCTGTCTGGAAAAACAAACAAACAAACAACAACAACAACAAAAGCAAGCACCTTCTCTCCCTCTTTTTTTTTTTTTTTTTGGCTCTCGCTCAGAGGCCGCCTCTCCACCCCACTCCCTCAATAAACCTCTCAAGTGGGATCTGTTGCATGGTGTGACTTTATGGAATCCGAAGATACCTTTGAAACAGTCTCTCACTGACTTGGAACTCCTAACTAAGCTAGGCTGGCTGGCCAGGGAATCAAAGGGATCCATCTATCTTTATCATCTTCTTCATGCTGGGATTACAAGCACATACCAAGACAAACCAGCTTTTCAAAACATTATTTTACCTTTATTTATGTGTATGTGTGTGTGTGCCTGAGTGTATGTATGCATATTGCGTGTGAGCAGGAGCTCATGGAAGTCAGAAATGGCACTGGATTTCTTGGAACTAGAGTTATAGGTGGGGGTAAGCCACCATGCAACTGCTGTGAACTGAACCTGTGTCCCCTACAAGAGCAGTTAAGTGTTCTTAGCCACTGAGCCACCACTTCAGCTTCCTGTTTTATTCTTTCTATTTAGGGACTGAATTCAGGTCCTCATGGTTGCAAGGCAAACACTTTATGAACTGGGCTATTTCTGTTCTAGGTTGTTTCTCTGTTGCTGTGAGGAAAACCATGACCTTGAGGAAGGTGTTGGTTTCAGCTTATGGTCCATCATTGAGAAGCCAGGGCAGGAACTCAAGGCAGAACCCCGGAGGCAGAATGAGACAGAGCCCATGGAGAAATACTGCTTAGTCACTTGTTCTCCATGGCTTGCTCAGCTTGTTTCCTTATAAAGCCCATGGCCCTCTGCCCAAGGGTGGCACCACCACAATGGATTGGGCGCTCCCATATAAACCATTAATCAAGAAAATGCCCCTCTGGGTGGTGGTGGCACATGCCTTTAATCTCAGTACCCTGGAGGCAGAGGCAGAGGATCTCTGTGAGTTTGAGGCCAGCCTGGTTTACAAAGAGAGTCCCAGGACAGCCAGAGCTGTTACACAGAGAAACCCTGTCTTGAAAAAACAAAACACCGAACAAAAACGTTAGCCTTTTGTTGCTGCTGTTTTGGTTTTTCAAGACTGGTATTTTGCCTGCATGTATGTCTGTGTGAGCGTGTTGGATTCCTTGGAACTGGAGTTACAGTTGTGAGCTGCCATGTGGGTGCTGGGAATTGAAACCGGGTCCTCTGGAAGAGCAGCCAGTGCTCTTAATGGCTGAGCCATCTCTCCAGCCCCCACAACCAAGATCTTAAGTGACTGCTATATTACTATAGCCTTACGAAGTTGTCTCCATGTGCTATATTCTTTGAATCTGACACATCTGCAATGGTCTTCATTTCACAGAAGATCAAACTGTATTAAGTACTCAGCAAACAGTTCACAAGAAACAGAGCCAGGAGTGGTGACACACACCTTCACTCCTAGCACTTGGGAGGCAGAGGCAGGTGGGATTCTGTGAGTTGGGAGACTAGTTGGATCTACACAGCGAGACCCTGTCTAAAATTCAGGGAAGGGAAAAGAAAAAGAAAAGAGTAATGAAGTAGAAAGAAAAGCAGCAGAGACACAATGCAAACCTAAAGATCTGATTTGAATCCTAGGCTTTATGCATCTTCCACAAAGGATTCCCTGACTCTACTGCAGGCTCTGTCTTGGTCCTAAATCAATTAATATTTTGAGGGGTATTATTTTCCAAATCTGGAAATCCTTAAAATATTTTCAGTTCCAAATTCTTAAGAATCCTAATTTCTATATTTTAAAGTACCATTATGCTGCAAGCTGCAGAAAAATGTAATGGAATCCAGCTACTATCACAAAAGCTACTATTTGGAAAGGTCAAGGACTTTTCCAAAGGTCAAGCCATGGCTTAATAAGTCTTGGTGATATTTTAGCTTTTGTATATATACTAGCTGATTCCTGCAATGATTTCCTTATATGCTATGTATGCTTCCAAGAACTTCTAACAGTGTATTTTATCTGAAATACTTTATCAAGCATCTTAGGCCAAACGATCTCCTGAATTAAGGCAAATTAAGCTCAGACCCTCCTTTCTTATACAGCCTTAGTGGTATTTATACTAACATTATAGACTCCTAACATTTACCTAATCACTTCTAGGACTGTAGTTTGAGCACATAAATTCCCTTTTTCTGATATATTAACCAATTTTAGCTCTTAGTTGACCTCCTCCTTTACCATCCCCTTTTGGGTTGTAAAAGAAAGCCT
The DNA here is from genome assembly GCF_007827085.1 of Peromyscus californicus insignis. Lineage (NCBI taxonomy): Eukaryota > Metazoa > Chordata > Mammalia > Rodentia > Cricetidae > Peromyscus > Peromyscus californicus. Next base: position 66,157,465 of record NW_026294413.1, read on the forward strand.
GATGGTCACTGCCTGAGGAAAACTCTTGTCTGCCTTTACGACCCTGTAAGAATTCAAGCCTGGTGACCTTGCTTTAGCTAGAGCACTGCTATTGCATGGATAAATAACTGTAAACCTCAGAGACTGAGAGAGGATTTTGACTGGAGAACTAGATGGAGAACTAAAATAATGAGATGGAAGATGAGGAAGAGCCAAATGGGGAAGAACGAGATGAGAAAGATCAAGATGGGGTAGAACTAAGATGAGAGAATTAAGATAGAACTTAGAACAGACGGCAGATAAATGTAGAGAAATCAGGCAAGAAAGGAGCTAGGCGTGAGAGCAGAACTGAAGCAGTGTAGACAGAATTGTATCCCAGAGGAATAAAGTAGATGGACTAAGAGGTAGGTGTACTTAGATTCTTTTCCCAAAAATAATTCTCGCCATTCGTAGCTTCTCTTCTGGCCCCTGGGAAGAAGATTAAGGAAGGACCATAGTAATTTTAATTGTTATACACAGCAGCTGGTCTTCCCTCTTTGTACCATATGTGGCAGCAGTGGGAGCTATGCTGTTGTTTAACAAATGTTTCCAGAAAGTCATTGATTTCAGTCACAAAATAAATTTGGCTATAAAACAAAACAAACCTTACTGGTTTCCACTTTAAAAACACAAACAACCCTGTATTTCCTCGGAAAAGTACTTAGTATATTCAATTGATCACTACTGGTGAAGAACAAGCAGGAATGATTTTGGAGCTTATGGCCTGATAGGACTAAGAAAACTCTGTTGAGCCGGGGCGGTGGTGGCGCACGCCTTTAATCCCAGCACTCGGGAGGCAGAGGCAGGCGGATCTCTGTGAGTTCGAGGCCAGCCTGGTCTCCAAAGCGAGTTCCAGGAAAGGCGCAAAGCTACACAGAGAAACCCTGTCTCGAAAAACCAAAAAAAGAAAAAGAAAACTCTGTTGAAAGTACAGGGGATGAATTAGTGAAAATTTAAAATTTTTATTCAAAAAATTTTGAGATTTTATTTTTATTTCAGGTGAATGGGTGAATTGAAGAGTAGCCAGTGCTCTTAACCTCTGAGCCTTCTCTCAAGCCCTAATGTTAAATATTTTTAAAAAATTACATTGTATGTGTGGGTGGGTGCACGTGCCACAGCCCAAGTGTGAAGGTTAAAAGACAACTTGTAGTGGCTGGATTCTCTTCCCACCGTGAAGGGTCCCAGGGATCACATTCTTCAGGTGTGGAGCAATGCCCTTACCTGCTCGTCTACTGGCTGTAGGGCAATGTTCTTGATTTCACCCTTTTCTAGACTAAAAACATTGCTCATGCCTACTAACATCCACCTCTTCGATTTTAGGTCACGAAAAGCATATTAGGCTAGAACACTTCCTACCCACCCCCCCAGGATGTGATCATCATCATCATCCCCTTTTAGTTTTTCAATTCCCTTTTTTATTTTGTCTGTGCATGTGCATGCACAGGGGCTGGCACGCAGCACAGTGAGCGTGCGGAGGTCAGAGAACTCACACGCGGCTGAAGTGAGCATGCGTCATTCTGTGTGGACGGTGCTGCAGCTCAAGCCTTGTGCCTGCCAAGTGCCTGCCAGTTCTCCTTCAGTTGCACAAAACAAGTGCTTTGGAAGCTTCAAACTTTAATTCATTTATCACATTTCTGCAGCTATATAATGGCGTCGGCCAGAATAATTTTATAATCTCTTTTGCAGCTTGTTATAACTGGCAAATCTTTATTGAGCATCCATTATGTGAAGCACTAAGATAACTGCTTAGGTTCCTAGAATTCTCTAAAATAATATTTATAGCTGGTCAAATCCCAATGGCTTGGGAGGTCCCAGGTCCCAGGGAAGAACCTACAGCTATTATTTGCTAAACGAGATATTTACGCTTACACCCATATATTAGTGCTGCCCTCAACCTTGACCAGAGAAGCTTCTCTCTGTACTAGTCAGCATTTAGTGCAGACTCATAATTGGTTAAAGTGTTGAGAATAAGTGTCTATAACTCAACAGTTCTCAGTTCTAAATGGGACATCTACATCAACTCCTGTCCCCAAGGTTTAGGAACCATCTAGGAAGAGGGGCAGAAAGAGTTAAGAGTCAGAGGATCGGAAGGAAAGCTGTGAGATGCTATCTTATGGACATGACATGGTCACTGCCCCCGCCCCCCACCTGTGAGCTCACTGCAGCAATGACTTCCTGTCAAGGTCAAGTCAACAAGATCAGTCAGCATTCCAACCAGCAGCACTAATTGGACTCAGTGGACAGGGCCAGAGAGGTGAATTGGTGGTTAAGAGCACTGGCTGCTCTTTCAGAGGACCTGGGTTGGGTTCCCAGCACTTACATGGTGGCACATGATTGTCCATAACTTCAGTTTCAGGGGATCTGACACCATCTTCTGACCTCCATGGACACCACCCATACACTAGGTGCACAGACATAAATACAGGCAAATTTCCTACACACATAAAACAAAAATTTATATATATACCTATATATGATATATATAGATATATAACAAAAATACACACACACACACACACACACACACACACACACACACACATATATACAGTAAAGGAGAGGACAATGCAGGATCGTCCACAACGGGTTGGGTACATCCACATCAATCATTAATCAAGAAATGCCCCACAGACTTGCTCACAGGATAATCTGATGGCGGCAATACTTCAGTTGAGATCCCCTCTTCCTAGTGTGTCAAGTTGACAAAAACTAACCAGCGTAGTGTACGTTAAGGTTGTGTGAATGCACACAGTGTGCAGAGGTCAAAGGGCAACTTCACAGAGTAAGTTCTCTCCATGTGCGGTGCATTTCGGGACTGAGGTGAGGTCCTCAGACTTGCACTTCAAGCTCTATCTGCTGAGCCACTAGGTTCCCGCAACGCTGAACACGAAAAACAGTCATTACCAGCATTTTGGCTAACTTTGCCATCTGGTATTTCTCAAGCAATAAGACAGTCCATTAATTTCTTTCTCAAAAATAGTAAAGATGTCAAGTTCAAGGAAAAAAAAAACAAAACAAAACATCCGGCTGGGTATGCTGGAGTATGCCTTTAATGCCAGCACTGGGGAGGCAGAGGTAGGTGGATCTTTGTGAGTTCGAGGCCAGCCTGGTCTACATAGTGAGTCCTACGACAGCTAGCCAGGGCTACATAGAGAAATCTTGTCTCAAGAAAAGGGGCAGGGGCGGCGGGGGTGGGATGGGGTGGGGTGGGGGGCTGGAGAGATGGCTGGGTAGTGCTGCTCTTCCAGAGGACCTGAGTTCTGTTCCCAGCACCCACACGGCAGCTCACAAAGGCCTGTAACTAAAGTTACACATCTTCACACAGACATCCATGCAGGCAAACCACCAATGCACATAAAATAAATACATCATTAAAAAATAATACAATTTTGTTCGGAGACACAAAACCAAAAGTGGGGGAGGGGCAGATTTATTAATCTCAGGGAAAACCAACCCGAAGGCTTCAACAGAAGGAACTCACAAACGCGGATGTAGCCCCAGAAGGTAGAACAGGCACTCAGTAGCAAACTCTGGAAAAGGAGATGGGAGATGTCAGCTCAAAACAATGCAAGTACTTCACCCAGGCACCCTTTTGAACACTGAACTAGCTAATGTCAGGAGCACCCGCTTGGATACAGACTTACAAAACAGAAAATTAAAACAAAGAACAACAACAACACCCCTCAAGAACAACGGGATAGAAGACCGCGTTGCAGTTACCGTAAAACACCTTTTACTACAGATCTTATACTTAGCATCACTATTATGAACCCCTGAAGCACAAAGCTGGTGGCAGCTGAGCTCTTACTGGATTCAGGAAGCCAGGGGGTTAAGGAGAGGGTTTCAAGCAAGAAAAACCAAACCCAACCCAAAGAGAAAGAGTAGCCGGGCAGTGGTAGCACAATGCCTTTTATCCCAGCCCTCGGGAGGCAGAAGCAGGAGGATCTCTGTGAGTTCGAGGCCAGCCTGGTCTACACAGTGAGTCCCAGGACAGCTAGGGCTACACAGAGAAAGCCTGTCTCTACAAACAAACAAACAAACAAACAAACAAACAAACAAACAAAACAAGAATGCAATCGTCGGATGCCCCCTCCTCACAGCAGGAGCAGGAAACGCATGAGTCCTGGGCGTAGGTGCATCTTTAGGAGAACAACGGTAGAGCGCTGCCAAGGCTAAGAGCTCTTGCTCCACGCTGGAGAGCCTACGCGAGGGAGAAGCAGCGACCGCACCGGCGGGACACCCGTCCCTGGCCCCGCACCTAATGGTCTGCGCCGCTCGAGTTCCGGCCCGCGCGGCCCGCACGCAGGGAACCACGCATGCGCAGAGCCCAGAGCCGCGCGCGATGCCCGGCCGCGGCTGACAGAGCCAACCGCCCGGCCTCGTCCGGTGCCGGCTGCCGCCGCCGCCCTCACCGCAGCGCCGCGACCGGGCTCACGCTTCTCTCCTCCCAGCTGCTCAGGACTCGGCGGTCCCGTCAGGCCGCTGAGGGCGCGACGCCGACGGCGGCTGCGACGGCCCCGGGAGGCGCGAGAGGCGCCGGGGTCGCGGCGGCGATTGGCCGGCCGCGGCGCCTGCTCCCAGAATGCAGCGCATGGCGCGTCATTGAAGAGAGACCATGATGGCGGCGGCGCTGGGGCCCCCAGAAGTGATCGCTCAGCTGGAGAACGCGGCCAAAGTTCTGATGGTGAGAATGCCGGGCCCCGAGAACCGCGGGATCCGTGGGACTCCGGCCGGCTCTACCGCGTCAGGCCTGCTGTCCGCTGGATTGGTGGCCGGGAAGGGCCTTGGGATGAACCCTGAAGTGGTGGTGGCGTGGCGCAGGATTCTCCATCCTACTTTCCTCCTGCCTTGGTCCTTTACTTTCCAGAGCTGTCCCCTTCCCTGGCTGCCCTACTCCTCAGCCTGGCATTGGGGTGTAGCGGTGTAGGATGGAGAGTTTCCGGTGCCTCCTGCTTCGCCCTATATCTCGCTGGGCAGACTGGGTAGCAGAGCAAGGCACGGGGAGGGAGTTTGGGGTGAACCCCGTAGGACTTGGGTCAGGGTACGGTCTTGAGATTGTGTGCATGACGCTGAGGAGTTGATACTATTAGGGGAGGGATGGCATAGTCTGGGTGCTGTTAGCAGCCCGTGTGCACTCGTGCATCGGGTCCCCCTGCTCTTTGCCTGACATGCAGGCAGCTCTGGGTAACCGCAGCCGGCACGTGGACGGAGCGACAGGAAGGAGGGAGGCCAGTCTTTAGGACCAAGGTCGTTGGGGCAAAACTTGGTCCAGGACCGAGCTCCTTGTGGGTTTCGAGTTTTGGAAAACTGACTCCGTGGTACTCGTTAACTTAAGTCTTAAAACTACCAGTAAGTAGTTTGATGAGGGTGTTTGAGCAGGAGGAGTCAGGATTATAAACAGTGTTCTACACGGGGAGCAAAAGTAAGGATAAGCTGCGTTCAGCTGCTCAGTAAACTGTCCTTATGTTCGCTGGCCTAGCTTGATTTCTTTCTTTCGTTTTTCTTTTTGTAAATGATGACAACTGCGTTTGTAGATTATTATTGTTTTTGAAATTTAGAGGTTCATTTTATTACTTGAAACGATTTAGACTTTCTAAGAATTGAATGCAGTCAGATTTTTTTCTACCCTGGATTTTTTTTTTTTTACTTTTAGGTTAGTGAGGATTGTGTTGGAGAATCATCATTATGTCTAAGACTATTTTAGCTAGGGACTGGAGATCTGGTTCAGTGGAGCACATGATGCTCTTCCAGAGGACCTGAGTGGGTTCCCAGCACCTGTGTCAGGTGGTTCCAGCCACTTGTAACTCCAGTTCCTGGGGCACCTGCACTAACATGCACATACCCACACGTGGACATAAACACATAATTAAAATAATGTTAAAACATTGTTTAGTACCATCCATCAAGCTTTGTCTTCCCATACAATATCAGATGCTTTAGCTTTTAGAAAGTGAGAAGAGGGGTTGGAGAGATGGCTCACGAGTTAAGAGCACTTGTTGCTTTAGCAGAGGACCCAGGCCTGAATGCACTTGGTGACACAAAACCATCCTTCAGTTCCACAACCATGACTCCAGTTCCAGGGGATCCCATGACCTCTTTTGACCTCCACAGGCCATGTGGATAAAAAACATAAATAAATCTTTAAGAGATTATGGATTACAAACTTAAGCTTAATAAAGTTTACTAAAATCCCCAAATACAGCACCCTTGAAATACCTGAAATTTTCCGAGGAGCTAGGAGTATTGTTTTTTTTATTAGATTTCGATTGAACAATACCACATTGCTCTAGTATTTAAATTGATAGTTACTTGATAATGTTCATCAGTGGCCTGACGGAAGGTAGTATTTGTACTTGGCAATGCATCCTTTCTCTTTCCTGGTAAGGCTGGTTTTTTGTCAAATGTTTATAGGTGGATGAGAAAATGGTACTGCTATTCTGTTGATTACTAGTTTGGGTTCTGTGTTAGGAATCCCTGTAGCAGCTTTGCACTGTTGAAAGACATTGAGATTCAGAGCAGTCAGTCCCCAGACAGCCATTTTAGATTTCTGAACTCTTTACTCTTTAGCATAGGCTAGGTTAGAACTCACTGTGTAGGTAGCCCTTCGGGTGCTGGGATCACAGGTACGAGCTACATTCCTTTGAATTTTTTATTCAACATGTTGTTTCTCAAAATCAGCATATTATCCTGTTACATTTTCTTTTTTGATGGGAAATTTCTGTAGTGGTACATTTATAATCAGTCCTTTTAAGATTATGGAATAAAGTGCCAGACATAAAGTATTGACAGGTCAAGAGGGCAGGTGAGATGGGTCACTGGGTAAAGGCTCTTGCCACCAAGCCTCAGACCTGTGTTCAGTCTCCACATGGCAGGAGAAAACTGACCCTACCCTGAATTCCAGGAGGATACCAGTGGCACATTTGTGAGTACACACAAAATAAATAAATAAATAAATGTTAAAAAAATTAAGGTATTTGTAAAGTTTATAAATCTTGGCATAAGTAATGATTTTTGTCTGAAAGTTATTAATAGGAAATGTTTTCTGTAAATACTGCTTAGTTCAAGACCATGAAATTGCTTGCTAGAAAATGCATTTGAAGGTAGATGAGCTAGAGTGATAAAGGGCTAGTGTAAGTTAGTCACAGGGTATACAAGTAAAGTTGTCTGTTCTGAAAACGTTGTGGAAGTGGGACAGGGTCTCACTTTGTAGCCTTGGCCGACTTGGAACTCCCTATGTAGATCAGGCTGTCCTGCTTCTGCCACCAAGTGCTGGAATCAAAGGTGTGCACCACCACATATGTGGTTTGGTTCTGAGACAGGGCCTGACCTGGAACTTGCTGTGTGGTCCACGCTGCCCTTGAATTTTCTGTCTCCCTGCCTCAGCCTCTTGAGTGCTAGGATTATATGTATGCACCACCTTGGCTGCTTGGAGAAGTATTTAAATAAGCTTCCTAAATTCACTTTTCAGAAAGATTCAGATTGTTGACTTTTTTTTTTTTTTTTTTACATAATTTTATTGATTCTTTGGGAATTTCACATCATGCACCCTAATTCCACTCACCTCCCAGTCCTCCAATATAGGGTGTTAACTTTTGCTGAAGAAATTTAACTAAATTTTTTCAGAGGTTGGTAGATATTTTACAGAGTAAAGCCAACCATACTCTTTGCTAACATTCTCTTCATTGAGCGTTTTCCTGATGTCAAATTTAATCAGGTTACCTGAATGTGGACCTGAAAAATTGGTGTTGAAGATACACATTTTATCACTCACAAATTATAGGAGAAATACTGGAATGAATTATTTTAAAGTAAATCAATACACAAAGATTTCCCACCCAATTCCCCCTTATGTAATCTGCATAACAGTTTAAATATGCTTTGACCTTTTCCAGCACACAGCCTAAGGTTTTTCCTTTTCCTTTTATGTATTTTTGTGTGAATGACATACTATGAGTATTATACTTGACTTAAAACAGTCTTATCGATATCTTTCTGAACAGTTACCACTCAGGCTATAAAGTGTGTGATATGGGGCAATCACAAGTCTCCTAAACGCCTGTTCCTACTCTTCAGAGGTGACTGTTTTCTGAGTGTCCATATGCAACTTCTCTAGTATTTTAAAAGCATACACACAGGCCTACGAGCCAAGGTGGCTCACGAATTTAATCCCAGCACTTAGAGTGCAGAGACAGGGGATCTCTGTGAGTTCGAGGCCAGCCTGGTCTACAGAGCAAGTTCCAGCCAGAGCTACATGGAACCAAAACAAGCAAGCAAAAACTAAAAACCAAAATCAAACAGAAGACAAGCAAACAAAAGAAAATATGTCAGGAAGAATAAGGAGAATAGCCAAGAACTTTTTTTTTTTTTTTTTTTTATTCTTAAGACATAATATCTCTACATAGGCCTGGCTGTCCCAGAACTCGATACATAGACAAGGCTCACCTTGAACTCAAGAGATCCACTTGCCTGTGTCTCCCAAGTGCTGAGATTAAAGGCATGTGCCACCACACTCGGCCATCAAGAACATTTTTAAAGCAAAAATGGTTACTAAAGTGTGTATAGAAACTGCAATAATTGAGCTGCTAGTGCGTTAACGTGGAAAAGAATAGCAGGTTGTAACAGAATGGTCCATAGCAACCAGTTACGATGGTGCTTCAAGTTGTCAGCATAAGGGGAACTAGACACTGCTGCAAGTATACAATAGGACAGACACGTTTTGAAAACAAGTTTAGTATATGTTCCAGAAACCTTAAAAATTGATAAAGTTTTTTGGCCCCAGCCTTTTCACTTCTAGGCATTTATTCAGTCTATACAAGTAAATTGGTCTTCTATGATAGTTAATGAAATTTTATGGAATTTAAAAATGTAGATCTAAGCCGGGCGGTGGTGGCGAATGCCTTTAATCCCAGCACTCGGGAGGCAGAGGCAGGCGGATCACTACTGTGAGTTCGAGGCCAGCCTGGGCTACCAAGTGAGTTCCAGGAAAGGCGCAAAACTACACAGAGAAACCCTGTCTCGAAAAACAAAAACAAAAACAACAACAAAAAAATGTAGATCCAATAATTGTAGTAACTTTAAAAGTTTTTTTAAACGATTTATTTATTTGTATTTTATGTGCATTGGGGTGTTTTGTTTGCATGTATGTCTGTATGAGGGCATCAGATCTCCTGGAACTGAAGTTACAGACACTTGTAAACTGCCATGTGGGTGCTGGAAATTGAACCCAGGTCCTCTAGAAGAGCAGTCAGTGCTTTTAACCACTGAGCCATCTCTCCAGCCTGTAAGGTGTTTGTTGGTTTGTTTGTGGGGATGGGGTAGTTTAAGACAGGGTCTCTTTATGTGGCTCTGGCTGTCCTGGAACCCCCTATGCAGATCAAGCTGGCTACAAATTCACAGATCTGCCTGTGTCTGCTTCCCTAGTGCTTGGATTAAAGGTGCGTGGCACTACACCCAGCCTGGTTTTGTTTTTTTTTAAGTGGAAAAATCTGAGTGGATATGGAAAGATGTTCAAGATAAGTGAGATAAAGGTACAGAAAAGAATTTATGACCTATTTTGATTTATTAAAAAAAAAAATCTAGCAGGGTGTGGTGGTGAATGCCTTTATTCCCAGCACTTTGAGAGGCAGAGACAAGCGAATCTCTGCGTTTGGGGCCAACCTGGTCTACATAGATCAGTAGTTCTTAACCTTCTTCAACCCTTTAATACAGTTCCTGTTGTGGTGACCTCCAACCATACAATTATTTTTGTTGCTATTTCATAACTGTAATTTTGCTACTGTTATGAATGGTAATGTAAATATCTGATATGCAGGATATCTGCTATGCAACTCCTGAGAAAGGGTCGTTCACCCCCAATAGGTTCTTGACCACAGGTTGAGAACCACTGACAGAGTTCAGGTACAGCCAGAGCTACATAGTGAAACCCCCACCCCTAAGGGAAAAAGAGGAAAGAAAAAAGAAAAAAACCTGCATATGTTTGGTATACTTAGAACACAAGTTGAAGGTCTGCAGTGGCCTGTGCAGAATAACACTGGATGGGAGTGGTATGGCAGGAGCCCTCAGTTTCTGTTTTAACATATAATTTAAAATTTTTATAGTATAAAACATTACTTGAATCATAAATATTGTATCAGTTTTATAAATGGATATTGTATATTTTATAAAATTGCTTGTTTTTTTCTTTCAAGACAGGGTTTCTCTGTGTTGTACTGGCTGTCTTAGAACTCTGTAGACCACGCTGGCCTTGAATTTGGAGATCTACCTGCCTCTGCCTACCAAGTGTTGGGATTAGTGCACCACCACACCCAGCTAAAAGTGCTTTCTTAAATGTCTTACAGTTATTTTTATTTTCGTGAGCAGTTTTTAAAAATGTTTGTCTTTATGCTTACTGATGTATTTGTTTCTGTGTGTTGGTATGTGCATGTAAGTGTAGTTGCCACAGTGGCTAGAGGTATTAGACCCTCTGGAGTTAGCAGCTGTGAGCTGTATAATGCCGGTGCTGGAACTTGAGCTCAGGTCCCCTGCAAGAGCAGCGCACACTCTTAACTGCTGTACCGTCTCTCCAGCCCCCAGAATCTTTTTTAGTTGGCAACTGTATGTATTTGGGGGGACCAGATGGTGTTTAAATACACACACACACACACACACACACACACACACACACACACACACACACACACACACGTATATTGTGTGATGTTCAAATCATGTCTTTTATCTTAAAGAAAATTATAAGTGTGCCATAGCTCACTAAGCTGGGTTTGTAGTTTTGTATTTGTAGGTCAGGTTATTCTATTTCCACAGATTTGTGTAATTGTGCTAGTTTACCATAATTTTGTCAACAAATAAAGAGAAAATGCATTTCAAATGAGAAAAAGTTAATAGAAGAGAGATGGGGATTTATTCTCTATTCACTTGTAATTGTTGGAAAAGTTAGGTTGGCTCTAAAGTAACAATATTTCAGAGTAGAGCCTTTCAAAGTTTAGAATGTGTATAATCAGTCTTGGGGTGACTGTTAAGATTGCAGATTTCATTGCCTTGCCTAAAGATATTACATGAAATCCAGAGTCTGCTTAAGGGGTGAAGGAATTTATTAGGGAGGAAAACTCACTGCAGCATGGGAGATTTATTGTAGGGTAGCCCCGAGCCACACACTGGGGCAGGTATTTCAAGGTCATAGGTAGGTAGGACAGTTAGTTACCTGCTACCTAGAGAAGTCCTGATTAGGTAGGCAATATTTCATTCTATTCCCTGATCTTCAGTGACTGAAAGCCTTTAGGTCTAAAAGCTTAGCAGAGATGTTGGCCCTGCTTTACATTCCAACTGTTCCCACCAAGAGTCTTGTTTTTCTACCAGGGCTGCCTACTTAACTGGCAGGGCCCAGTACAAATGAAGATGTTAAAAAGGAGGTTGAAAGTGCTGCTACAAGTTGTTAAATATTTTATTATGAAATGGGTGGCGGGAGATGGCTTAGTTGGTGAAGTGCATACTGGGGAAGCATGAGGACCTCCATTCAGATCCCCAGAAGCCAGATGCAGAAGTGCATGTCTGTAATCACAACACTGGGAAGACAGACAAGCAGATCCATGGAGCCTGCTGGCCAGCCAGCTTAGCCAATTTGTGAGCTCTGGGTTCAAAAAGAGACCTTGTCTCAAAAAGACAAGGTGGAAAGCAGGTAGAGGGAGGCACTCAGCATCAACCCCTAGCCTCCTCATGTACATTTGGTAGTCGTTTGAGGTGACTGCTGTGTTTGAGAAGACTGTGCTGTAGAGGAAGGCAGGTAGTCCCTCTCAGTCCATGGGAGAGTCGGAGAGAGATTTCTCAGGTTTGAACAGACCCTTTTTTCTTCCAAAGGACAGCGGCAGGCTTTGGGTAAATGATGGCTTGCCAAGCTTCTTCGTGCCCTTCTCCCACTGCATGTCTCTCTGGCCACTGCAGTTTTCTTAGTTCTGCTGTTTTCCATCCCCACACAAGGCATTTCCTATGCAACTCCTCTGCCTGAAGAATGTTCTTCACTTTTCAGGGAAGCCTACCTTTGTCAACCTGGAAGGTGAGGTTTACCTGTGCTATACTCCCCTGCATTCAGAACTGCCTATGTGTTGTTTGGTGAATGCTAGTCTCCCTTGTTAGACTCTTAATACACATTTAGTTTGGGGACCTTGCTTGCTTTCCCTTGACAGTTTATACCTAGCATCTGGCACAGGCCTTGTCATAGAGCAGTTGTTTTAGTATACGTTGAAGAAAACGAGTGACTCAATGCAGAAGGGAGTAGGTTGTTGTGACTCAGGAAATTGCCACCATGATTTCCTTGAGTTTGCCCGTTGGTGGGTCTTGGGAGTTGTGGAAGTTGTGAGACTGTTGAAGGTGGTCAACAAAGGTGATGAGAATCTGAACAAGATTGGGGTAGAGAATGTATTAGTTTTAATTTTTTAATGCCAGAATAACTGTTGAGAGAGAAATGACTGTATATATATTTGGGTAAGTGGAGAACTACTTCCCCAAACAGGCCTAGGCTTTATTTTCTTGATGTTCATGTTAAAAATTAATAAAAACTTTATTGTAATCTATAATACAGCCATGTTTAATTATAAAATTATTTGCTTTCACCTACCAGGTGGGCTCATAGAAAAGTCATACGTGTGTGTGTGTGTGTCTAAGCACATGTGGATAAGTTATTGAAATCATGGAATTGAAAGACAGTATTGTAAAGGGTCTGGAATATCTGGTTTTTTGCTCCAACAATGATGGTCTGTGTGATATTTAGCAAGTCAGTTAACATCGATGTCTGCTAAAATAGAGTAATGAATGGGACTGGAGACACAGCTGAGTGGCTAAGAACAGGTGCTGCTCTTTAAGAGGATCTAACTTCAGGTCCAGCACCCACGTTAGGTGCCTCACAACCTCCTTTAACTCCAGGATCCTATCCTCTCGCTTCCAAGGGCACATGTACTCACATGAACACACCCACACAGAGACCCCTCTTATACAAATTACAGTTAAAATGAATCTTACAAAATTAAATAAATCAGGGCAATGAAATTTTGAAGAATGGAACAGAATTTGGAGTCAGCGCAGCAAGTAAATGTCCAGCCTGATGACCTGAGTTTGATTTCAGAGACCCATGTGCTGGAAGGTAAGACCCAACTCCTGTAAGTTGCTGTGCTGAGGTGTACACACACACACACACATACACACACACACACACACACACACACACACACACATATAAATAAATAAATAAAGGTGAGAAAATTAAAATTTAAAATGTCTTGGGAGTTAGAAAAGATTAAACAATTTATCTTAAGAGTGCTTAGTATAGTGTCTGGGACATAGTAAGTGCTTTATAAATGATAGCTGGTTTTTGAACCTTAATATATCATAATAACCTCACATAAAAGCATATAAAGTCAAGACAACCTTAGAGTACTAAGTATTTATCGACTTACTTAACTTTCAAGTATTGTGACCTGCTGGAATTTGCTTTGCTCTCCAGTGTGGCTATAAGGGGCTGTTGACATTTGCAATGGTACACATGGTATGTGGGAGCCCGTTCTCGGGTTCCTCGTGGCTTTACCCAGCAGGTCCGCATAGAGGATGATTAGACCACGGGCCTAAGTGCAGGTGTCTGGGATGGTCTGCACTTGGCTGTGCTGGGGGAGGAGGTCTTTTGCTCCACCCCTTGGCGTCTCTATAAAAACCCTGGAGCAGAGACAGTCGGGGCCCGTTGGAATAGGTTCCAGGCCCTCTCGAGGCTATCCTTTATTTTCTATCTGTTTATCTCTGCGATATTCTCCGCAATAAATCCTTCTATCTAATATTTCCTGCTGCTCGCACTCAAGAAAACTCTGGGGAACTGTAGGGGTGGTTGGGTAAACGCCCCACAATGGTATGTTTGACTTGGGTCCTAGAACCCTGGCTAAGGAATGGGGGGAATGAAGGACAGACACAGTACAATGAAGCTAGGGTCCAGTGGGGTTCTCTAATGTTTCCATTCTACTACCAGTTCAACCTGGACCTCAGCATGTTTATTAGGTATAGAGCAGGGGGAGGGGCTAGCTAGTTTGGGTAGGAGGTCTCTATAGGTGAGCAGTGTCAGGCTGTAAACACCTGAGAGGAGGAAGCTACAGTACCTGGTTTGGCACACATTGTTCATAAGCCATATTTGGACTCCCCAGACTGACCCATATGGGTAATGGCTTTGTCAGTTTCCCATGGACGAATTGGTCTTGGAGTCTGCAACTGTCTGTGCCTATGTCAAAGCACACAAAACTCACTCAGGACCTAACTCAGGGCTTCCTTTTGTACCCTCCAGTAGTGACTATGTGCTATACAACACATGTCTTTGTGTATCTCTGCATTCATCTTCTAGTTTGTAAATTACTGATCCCTATTTGAAATATGCTGACTTTATTCCAGTTGTTGGCATTCCCACTGTCCAAATGCACTAGTAATGGATTCTAGACATCCGTTTTAACAGGCCATGTCTTCTTACTCTGGTTCCTTTTCTTGGTCTTGCATCTTCAAAACATAGCACTTTATAAAATATCAGTAGTACACATATTGCTAAAGAGAAGATGGACATACCTGTTGCTTTATGAATATAAATTTCATTTTTAGACTTATAAACACCAATTAGAACGATCATATAGGCTGGGTATGGTGTGCATACCTTTAATTTCAGCACTTGGGAGGCAGAGGCAGGTGAATTGTGGGTTTGAAACCAGCCTGGTTTAAATAGTGAGCTCCAGGCCAGCCAAGCCTACACTATAAAAAAAAAAATAAATAAAAAAATAAACAAAACATAATGTTCAGTGATTTTTAAAATTGATTAAATGATTAAAAATAATTTTTAAAATAATTTTTAAAAAAATCATTGTTTAATATACATCTACTTTTAGCATATCTTTATTTTGAGACAGTTAATCAAGTATGAACTGCTTCAAAGTTGAAAGCATGTTATCACATTTGTGTATCCATTTGTTACATTTATTTATTTTGAGGCAGGATCTCACTATGTAGCCTTGGCTGGTGTGGAGTGTGAAGAGATTTACTTGCCTCTGCTTCCCCAGTGCTGGCATTAAAGGCATACACCACCAGGCCTGGCCATGCACTTGTCCTTTGAGAGACAGTCTCCTATCAGGACCTAGGACTGATTAGGCTGGGCTGGCCGGCCAGTGAGTCCCAGAGATCTGAGTGTCTCTGCCTCACAAATGGAGGATTACAAATGTGCTCCACCACAAGTAGCTTTTGTGTAGGTGCTGGAAATGGAACTCAGCATTTTACTGAGTCCTTTCTTCAGCCTTTTAGATACCATTTTAGCAAAACAGGTTGCCCTGTATTCTTGACACTGAAGTAATTATGCCAGACTGAATAAGAATGCTCGTTTTGTTGAGAGAGAGAGAGAGATAGATTTTTATTTATTTATTTTGTGTGTGTGTGAATGTATACGTGTGTGCAGGTGCTTGTGCAGACTAGAAGAGGGCATTGGATCCTCTGAGTTGCAGGCAGTTGTTACGGGTGCTGGGAAGTGAACTCTGATTCTTTCTGAGAGCCATTTCTGTAGCTCCCATTCTTTAATTGGTTGTATGATGTGAGATATATTTGTTGTTTTGACCTACTAGTCGATCCACTGCTTTTATGTGATTTTAGCCAGAGAGTTGCTTAAGATATGCAGTTAGCTGTTCGATGGGGAGGAATACAGACAGGGTTTCAAGTTAACAAAAAAGCGTGTAGACTCTGCCATACCCATGTGCCCAATTTCTACATAGCAGATCTTAGTACATTTGGTTTAGTCTTCCAAAAAAGTATAACTGAAGCTCCCTTTGACATACTCCCTAGCTTGTGTTTCTTCTTCCACAAAGGTACATAGCTTTAAAGTTACTTATCAGCTGTGTGTGGAAGTGAACACCTAAAATCTCAGCATTTAGGAGGCTGAGTGGTGTGTTAACATTTTCAAAGAAGATACATTTCTGCTCATCCTGGATAGGTCACAAAAGACATACTAAAGAAATGACTCCATCCAAGTGTACCTTGGAGAACCAATGGGTTTAATTGGAGCTACTCAGAAGCATGTGTGAGACACTACTAGGAGCATGGACAACTTTTGGCTAGCTTCATAAGTGAGAAGTCTATCTCCTTCAGCAAGTGCTAGTGGTTTTTGTATACTTGAGGAGGGGCAAGGCCTCATGTATCTGGTGAGCCTCCGGTGAGCTGTCTGTAGGGCCCTTGTATGAGTGTTACTTGTGAGCTGCCTTATGGACCTACCAAGTCCTCCTTCCACAAGGGAATGATAGTGGGCCTTGTCTTGTGAAGATCTTGAGCAGGTAATTATAGGTGCTCGGATTTCAAGAGGACAAGAGCCTTGTCTAGCCCAGAGCAGTTTGCAAAACACTGAGGTAGGAGGACATGATCACACTGTCGTTCAGGCTGGCCTTGAACTCACTGTACTTCTGCTTCAATATCCTGAGTGCTGGCATTACAGGTGTGTGTACTACTATACCTGGATTTGAGTGTGTTTTTGTGTTTATTCGTTATTTTTACTTTCTACTCTTAAGTTGTCTAGCATATGGTTATTAGTCATTTTCTTTTGCATTTTGATTTACTTGGATTGAAGTTGACGGTGTAGAACACAAAGCCCTCAAAGAACAATATCTTCAAAAAGATAGCCTTGGGCTGGCATGAAGACTCAGTGGGTAAAGACGCTTGCCACCAAGCCTCACAACCTGAGCTTGGTCTCTGGGACCCACTTTGTGGGAGGAGAGAGCTGAAGACAGCTTTACTTTTCTTTCCCATGAAGCCTGGAGTTAGTATCAGTGTTGGTGTAGTGATTCTAGATGTCAGCAAGTGCTCCAGATTTTTTTCTGTTTTCTTAATTTCTGGGAGTGGGGAAGGGAGTTCCATCTTCTAGCTTATGACTTTAGGAAGTGAGTAGAGCTGCACACATCCATGCCATTTCAAGGGAGGAGTAAAAGGTGTATTTGCAGCTGAATCACTTCTAGAGAATTCCATTTACAAGTTTGCTAATCTCATATTGGCTAGAATGAATCTTATAGCTGCTCCTAGGGAGGAGAAGTTCACTAGGAAATATAACTTAGCAGGGTGTATTGCTCTATAACTAAAGTTAGGGTTGTCTTGTGGTAGGAGAAAAGGCTCAGATATGGAGGACATAGGTGTCATCTTGTTAAAATAAAAAAAACTTCATTACTATTTATTTAGTGTGTATGTATGTGGGCATACTCTTACTTAGGGAGTACATGTGGAGGTCAGAGGACAACTTGGTTATTTCCTTCCATCACGTGGGTCCTGGGGAATCAAACTCAGGCTGTCAGGCTTGGTGGCAAGAACCTTTACCCATTGGGCAATCTCACTGATCCTTAAAAAAAAAAACAAAACAAAACAAACTTACGGCTGGGCAGTGGTGGCGCACGCCTTTAATCCTAGCACTTGGGAGGCAGAGCCAGGTGGATCTCTGTGAGTTCGAGGCCAGCCTGGTCTACAGAATGAGATCCAGGACAGGCACCAAAACTACATGGAGAAACCCTGTCTCAAAAAACACGAAAACAAAACAAAACAAAAAACTTAAAAAAAATTACGAAGTATTAGTTTTTGTTATGTGTTTTTTACTCTTGTGAGAGTTTTCAATTTTTGCTTAATAACCCAGTGTTAATTTTAATGCAATCTGTATCTTGTAAAAATCAACTGATGTTTCACTTTACTTACAGTGACTTCAATATTTAGAAGACTAATTGTGATATAGTTGAACTTACTAATTTTAAAAAAAGAATTTATATTTGTTATTGTTTAAGAAGCTTTTCACTGTCCTGATAAACCTGTGGTTTTTTGTTTGTTTGTTTGGTTTTTTGGTTTTTCGAGACTGGGTTTCTCTGTGTAGCTTTGCGTCTTTCCTGGATCTCACTCTGTAGACAAGGCTGTCCTCGAACTCACAGAGATTCTCCTGCCTCTGCCTCCCGAGTGCTGGGATTAAAGGCGTGTGCCACCACCACATGGCAAACCTGTGTTTTCTTCCTAAAGTTTTCTGTTTCATTTTTAAATCTCAAGTTTTCCTATGTATAGAATATATCTATTACTTTGTGCGAAATAACGTAGGTTATCTAGTTGTTACTGCCCCAGCAGCCTGGCCAGTCTGACCTTTCACTGATGTGTCTTAACTTAGGTCATGGTCTATTCCTGGGGATTCTCTCTGCATGTTTTTCTTTTGCTTCAGAATAGGGTGTGTGTGTTAAAAAAAAGTCTTTGCTCTAATGCTTTTTTTAAATTTTAACCATTCTTTCATAAGTGTCTGTCTGGGTTGGCAAGCTTTTGGCCCTTTTCATGTGATTAGGACTGCACAGCCCTATAAACCTTGCTGAGATTTTAACAGGATTGTATTATATGCTTACTTTTAAGTGTAGGTCTTATGTCATTGGCTTCTCATTGCCAGTGGGAACCTGAAATGCACATAAAATATCTATCCTTGAGATTTCTCTTTGACTGTGCTGCTGAGATGGAACTAGGAGCCAGCTTCTCTGATTGCATATCCCATTCTTGCCATCAAAGTGAGATATAGGTTGTGTAAAGGGGTTATGAGATAATGTAGAACTGTCTGCAATCAGGAAAAAATTAAGAGGGAGGAGGAGAGATGAGGAAATCCATAAGGCTGTATGGGAAAGAGGAGGGGACCCAAGTCAAGAAAGTTGTGAGGAGTATTTTGCAATGAATTGGAGAAGATGGTAAAAGATGAAGGGAGTCTTTTTTTTTTTTTAAACATTTTATAGAATCTTTATTGACAAATAATTCACATAGTATACAATTTGCCTGTTTGCACAATTTGATAGACTTTAGTCCAGCATCCTTATAGGCCCATGACACAATCACCACTTTCTATTTTAGAACATCACTGTCTTCAGTTTTATACACACATATAATGTATGGTCCACCTTATTTTTTAAATGAACATAATATTTGCAATTGTAACCATTTTTAAGTTCACAATTCAGTGGCATGAATTACATTCAAGATATTAGTTATACTCATGATATTCATTAATTACTCTCAAAATATTAATTACATTTGTGGTATTCATTGATTAAATTTTCAATATTTATTCAATAACTATATGATAGTCATTAATTACATTAATTGTATTGATTTATTACATTCATTACTGTCCATTTGTGGGGCTTTTCCATCACACAAAACAGAAACTATACTTAGGAAATCATTGCTCTATGTTCCTTTCTTCTCCGTCTTGAGATAACATCTAATCTTTCTGTCTCTATGAATTTGTATATTCTATATATTTTATGTAATACAATTCTATAGTATTTGTCCTTTTTTAATGTAAAAACATTTTATGTACAACTGCAGGAGAAATAATATACAGATAGCTTGAACATAAAAACAGGTTATAATTCAAAAGTCCAGGGTTATTTGAAACTGGAAAATATTTTCTCTGTAGGAAATAGTAAAAATGATAACATTTCCCAATAAGCTCTTTTAAGTTAAATAATAGCTGAATTATATAAATATTGATTAGATTCTGGGGTACAAAAGAAACACGTCTTTATCTGTTCAGAGAGCTATGTTTTACTTAAGTTGTGTGAGATTCCTATTCATCTTCCCCTTCACTGTTTGATTTATGGCAGACATTTTTCTATAGGCTAATCCATAATCTAAAAAGATTTTAGTCTCCCCTCCTGAAAGTACAGCCAGCATATTCTTTTCATTAGCTTGATACAGTACAAATTTTTATCCTAATAGTGAAATGTTTTACTAAAGCTTGGCCAGTGATTGGACAAAACCAAAACTTATTATAAGCCACGGTCATCCTAGGGTCCTCCCTGCTAGGTAGCCTCCCTGGATCTGTGCGTTGCAGTCTTATTGTCCTTTGCTTTGTAAAAAGATGAAGGGAGTCTTGGCAATGGTAGATACATAGAGAGAGTTCAGCATCCTGGGAGGCTTTTAGACACGTCTCATTATTGCCAAGCTTGGTTCTTGGTATGTGGTCACTTTATTTTTTAAACTTTGAAAGTAAGAATAAGATCATTTCTGGGAGAAAGTCTGTCTGAGAAGAGCGGTCTGAGAGATAGGACAGCTTTGGAATATGTACCAGGGCCATCTGGAGAACTTCTTGTAGAGCACTATGGAACATGGTTAAGTAAGTTTATTATTTATTTAGTTATTTGGGTTTTGTTTGTTGTATTTTTGAGAGAGGGTCTCACTATCAGGCTGGCCTGGAACACATAAAGATCCGCCTGCTTCTGCTCCCTAGTGCTGGGAAACGAGGTCTCTCGATGTAGACCAGGCTGGCCTAGAATCATCTGCCTCTGATTCCTGGGTGCTGGGATAATAGAATAAATGTAAAGTATCAAAATGTATCATCCTATATAAGTAGCTTTAAATTTAGATACGAACAGTTGTAAGAGCCAAAGGTTCAAGAAAATGTGAAGGGATACTAAAAGTTGAACAAATTCTTCTTGAAGTCTTCACCAATTGAGTCAAAGGCTACTGATATTTGTGTGTATTTTGTAATTAGAACATGAAGCCATCTATTAATAAAGCTAAGGAAGTGTTAATTAGATTTTTATAGTGTAACTTCCAACCGTGTTTTCTCTTCTACTCTCATAGTGTGGTTTTCTGTCAATAAATAGTACCTGATTATTCAGTCTGACTTTCGTGTTCCATCTTTCTTGACCTTTACATAATGATATGTATAGTAAGAACTCCTCATTGTGTACCTCTAGGATAAGCTCTAATGTCATGTGTACTTGAGGTCACATTTTGGTTATGACTCTTACTGACTTGGCTATCTTGGAGATTCAACAATTTCCAAATCTTGGTTTCTCCATTTAAAAAGGGGGAGCTAATTCCTACAAGGATATTCCTGGAATTAATGAACTAATATGTGAAAAGAATTTAGCATTCTACCTGACAGTTTCGTTTTGTTTTTGTTTTTCGAGACAGGGTTTCTCTGTGTAGCTTTGCGCCTTTCCTGGAACAAACTCAGTAGCCCAGGCTGGCCTCGAACTCACAGAGATCCACCTGCCTCTACCTCCCGAGTGCTGGGATTAAAGGCGTGAGCCACCACCGCCCGGCTACCTGACAGTTTTATAATGATTATAACTTTGACTATTACTGACAGTTTAGAACACTCTAAACTGAAGGTCTGTAGAATGGGGATTGGAATTGGCGGCTGTACTGAAGAAAGGCTTAGCAGCATGGTAGTAGTAGCAATTAGAATGAATTGGTGGGTGCAGGGTTTATGAATGTGATTGGTTAATTCTGGTCTCGTCTTGTAGAATCATGTAAGTGCATTACTAACTCTGGCATGGTGCTAAGCATATAGTCCTTCTCGAATACATTGTGAATAGAAGCCGTTCAAAGACTTTAAACCCCCTTATATATTCAGCATGCTAAAAAGCTAAGCATGTCATTTAACCCCTGCAGAGGTAAATAATCTCCAGAATTCCAGTTTTGAATTCTTCTGGCTCGAGTCACTGTTGCTGTTTACCAGATTTTGTAAACAGATAACTGCTTGTCTGTGCTGGTAGGATGGTGAAGTTGGAGACAGGAGCATCATCTTTTGTATTGGGTTTTGTGAGCTCTGGGTCTTGTGATAGCCTGGATTCATAAGAACACACTCAGTTTTCTTCCATGCAGGCCTTTATTTTCCTGAGGATCTGGGATTGGTCTCCTGCCTATCATCTCTACTGCTGCCTCCCCTTACTTCCACTTCTGATACCTTTTATTCCAGATCTGAAGTTGCCAAAAGGTCCCCTTATCCATTCTCTCCTGAACTTCACATCCCCATGTCTGAATTGGTGTCTTCTGTTGCTCTCTGCCTTGTTACCTTGAGATACTGAACCTGGAGCTCACTGGTTCAGCTAGGCTGGCCGATTGAGGAGCTTCCAGGACCTGTCTCTCACCCCTCTAACCACCTCCATAAGTTGCAGTATACATAGTCATGCTTAATTTTACATGGATGCTGGGGATTTGAACTCAGGTCCCCATGCCTGCATAGCAAGTGCTCTTACCCATAGATCCATCTCCACAGGCTTCTTGGAATTTACTATTGGAGATAATTTGCTATTTGGAAATCAGTTGCCAAATCATTTTTAAGCACTTTTACAGTCGTTGAGTCTACCTTTCCTTATATTATGAGTCTGCACTTGAACTCTTGTTCTCAAATAATCTTTCTGCCAGCCTGGCAAGCACCTGGGACCATACAGAACAACAGCTTTCTTTCAAGAAAGAATTCATAGTTCTGGATTTAGGAACCTAAAATATATTCTGTCCTGCCACATATGTTGACCTGGTGGTTTTATTTGTGTGTTTAATATCCAAATAGGTGTTGAATAATAACCTTTACATTATTGCTATGCATTAATATATTCATACCTTTACTTTTTATAAAGTATATTGAGTAGTGGAGTATTTTTGCACCATTAACTGAAGAAGGAGTTTTTATTTATAGAGTAACTAGCATAGGATCATAAGAGGAAAAATAATCTAGACACTGCCCAGGTAGCCCAGTGTTGATTTGCATATACAACTGTGTGAGTGGGTGGTATTTACTAATGTGCAGTGTTAATAATGGAAACATTGAAAAACACAACTAATTCTGTTCTTCTGGTGAGAATAAAGTTTGCAGATGAAAGGACAAAACTTCTAATGTAGCGAGCTGCCCAGTATTTTGTTAGTAAAACCTAATTAAACTCAGTTCTGTTATAGAAAGTTTGTTTTTTTTTTCTGGAGAACTGTAGAGGGTGCTGTAACCTTAGGAATAATGTGCACTGGTTTTAACTAGCTACAGGAATTCACAGAGCGAGAGTGTCACAGTGTTTAGAGAGACCAATAATACATAATGTATTACACTGCTTATTTGAAAAATGTGTTTTCATCTTTGAGATTCTTTGGTATTGTTAAAATTACGATCTCTCTCTCTCTCTCTCTCTTGAGATATTGTCTCACTGTGTCAGTATGTGTCCTTGGCTGGCCTAGAACTTGTTCTGTAGACCAGGCTGGACTCAAACTTAGATCTACCTGCCTCTGCCTCCCTTCAAGGTGTGCACCACCACACCAGCATGATAGCCTTTCATTGTATCATCCAGGTAGATTGTAGAACAATAAACTGTTATTTCCAATCTCATCCCCTTTCCTTCATTTCTTATTTATATTTATATCAGAAGGTAATTAAACTATGTAATGGGACTATATATTTTAGCTAAGTCTGATTCAGCAGAGAAACAGCTTTGGAAGACAAGTTATTGCACCAAAAGGGAATTTAAAAATCTGGGCAAACTTCAGAAGTTGTTTTGATAAAGTAGATATATTGCTTTTTGGCTGATTGAATGTATTATTCAGAGAATTTATACAGTGTTCTATGAATTCCAGACTTTTAACATTTACAGATCTTTAGTAACTTGGATTCAGTTTCCTCAGTATTGAAGAGTTTTGCCATTTGAAGTTTGTTAAATTAGTCTGAGTGGTAGATTTTGAAGGAAATGATGAGGTTACCTATCTTTTTAAAAATGGTATCGCTGAGTAGCTCCTTTTATAGATTGTAGGCAGTTTTAAACAGTTTGGAAGCAAAGCTTGTTTCCTTTTTTTCTTCCTGAAACTATATTTTATAGATTTATTTGGAAGTTCTGTACTGTAGTTCCTTAACAAGTTAAGCAAAGTTTTCCCTTCTCCCCTCTCCTCAAAGTGAAAGGTTTCTCTCCCCAGTAGGTGAAAGGATTGGTGTTGTACAGGCTTTCTCATTCCATTGCTCTTTGTTTTTACTCTAAAGGCACCACCTTCCATGGTCAGTAATGAACAACGCCAGCATGCAGAGCACATATTCCTATCATTTAGGAAATCCAAATCACCATTTGCAGTTTGCAGGCATATTTTGGGTAAGTTTTCTCTTTATAATGTTTTGGCATAGTCAGATGTTTTTTGTCTTGAATGTTAGTTGTTATAAGTCCGTTTTAATGCAAGTAGGTTTGTGCAGTTAGTCACTTTCACTAATGATTTTCCTATTGCAGTTGGTGTATTTAAAGATATTTTGTGAAACCAGAAAGAAAGCTTAGGAAGAAGGATCATCTAATGTTTTGGTTTTTCCTTGTTTTCAGATGGTATACCATTATAATAGAAATTGTAATTAAGTTCCCTAATGCTACTTTGAAAATTAAGGTTTGGGGGAAGTTACATTATTTTCTCTCTTTTAATTGTTTTCCAGTTTTTCTTTTTAAAGACTGGTTTATACTCAGCTTCCTTAGCCAAATTAGTCACTTCTGGGAAAGTTATCAATATAAATAAATAAAGCAGTGGTTTGTACTTTTTACAAATTATTTTATGAGTTCTTATGTCTAACACGTACACAGAAGTGGTCTCTTGCAAACAACTATAGGGATGATAGTTCTCTTGTCCAAGATGGCATTTTCTAAGAGATATATAATATGTTGCCATTCACCTCTTCTATACTTCTTGATAATAATAAAAAGGGAGATTTCATTCATTGTTTTTACTTATTTATTTATTTACTTACTTACTTACTTATTTGGGTTTTTCAAGGCCCCTCTGTGTAGCCCTGGAACTCAACAGAGATCCATCCGCCTGCCCCTGCCTCCCAAGTACTGGGATTAAAGGCATGCACCACCATGGCCCAACATTGTTTTTATTTTATAACCTGACTACTGTTGGCCTTTTTGCTTAGTTGGAGGTATCTTTCATATTGCTCATACTTAAGGTTCTTAAAAACTTTGAGTCCATTTATTGCTACAAAATTGATTACTTGATAGGCGCTAAAACATCTGACTGTTTATTCTTGTGATTTTGGTAGGGTTTATCTGTTGCCAGTACTCTGGTTTCCATACAGAAATCAACTATAATGATGGTCATCTCTTCTAAAATGTTTTACATATCAGGGCTTATAAAGTGAGAGGTCTTGAATTATAATGGAAAGAGTTCTGTTGAACTATGAGATGTGACTGCCAGTGGTGCCTGCTGCACATTGTCAATTTGAAGAGGTCAGCTTCTTTGGGCCTCTGTCATCTGTGAAATGAGAATGATGACACCGTTTGCCTTCATGGGCATGGCTACCTTAAGGTCTTGGGAGATGCTTATGTTGTCATATATAAAAAAGGATTGTGTGGACAATAAAGTAAGCATAGCCACATTTCTTTATTTACTAGGGTTTTTGTTTTTTTGAAGATCATCTAAAATACACGACTGTTTTGGCTGGCAGGAGCTAGCAATAGTAGGAAGGTAGCTGTCTCATCCAGGAGATCTTACCTTTAGAGCAATAGCTGCAACAGTGAGGCCATTTTATGGACTTCTCTGTGGTTGGAGTTTTATACTTGAATGGATTTGTCTGTTACTAAGAAATTTGTTCTTTTGCTCATACAGTATATTTAGTAAATGTTAAATAAAAAGAACTAAAACATCAGCCTAAAGAGTTTAAAGGGGATAATACCTCATCCTTACCCTGAAATTATTCCAAATTAACAGATCTGAGAGACCATTGTGTTAAACTGTTAATCTAAAATAATTGGAGTTTGAGTTTCATGACAGATACCTCACCTGCCTGGTCTAGGGTTCCCCAGTGTTTCATCTGACTTTCTGATGAATGCAGCTGTGGCTGTTGACAAAGTTATAAGCACTTATTTTCTAATAGCACTCTTGTTTAGGAGCATGTGTATTAATGATGTACGGTGGCTTTCATAAGGGCTGAACTTGTCTGGACTCACTGTAAAGAGCAGTATCCCTAATTCTAGTTGTGCTTTCAAAGTCAGCTTGAGTTTCACCTGTTAATTACTTAAAGATGGAACACAGCAGCAACATGCACTATCTGTCACTAATGTACTGCAAAGCCCTTGGTTACATACGTAATGTTTGCATCTAAACTCAAAACTCTTTTTAAACCTTACTCAGTTGCCACCAGCACAGAAGGGTAAATTCCTCTAAGAAGACTTCTCATACAAGTGGCAGTCAATCACACCTCAGAATTTTCACATTCTTACTTAGGAATTGTATGTCAGTTTGTAGAATGTCTGGGAAATAGATTCTGATAAAGGGGAAATTTTTCTCTTTGATACTTCCCTTTTCTGTCCTCTTAAAACTCTTCCTTTTACTTCTGGCTTCAGTTTTACGTTTCTTGTTTTTCCTCATATCTTTTCTTATCCTTTGGTTTCCCTTTTAGTTTTAGCTTTCTTTGCTTGCTGCGTGTGTGTGTGTGTGTGTGTGTGTGTGTGTGTGTGTGTGTGCCTCTGTCTCTGTGTGCACGCATGTGTGTGCATACTGCATGCTTGTGTATTTCCTCACAAGTGAACTTTTAGACTATTTCACCTAAGAAATCTTTAGCACTTAGGAACTTACTTGTTTTTTAGGGTTAAACGTTTCTTTTAAAAACAAACAAGCTTGAGTTTAATTCTGGTTAATAGATAACCAAGAAATGTGAGTGATTGGCTTACCACTTCTGAAGTCATCTCCGTAGCACTCCTTTGCCCTCTCAGGGGACATGGATCCATTCACTTATCTTAGGCAGCTAGCACCAAGTGAAGCAAACCAGAATATCCAATTGGGTTAGGAGACTTGACTTCTGATTTGGAAAATTGTCTTTGGTAAAGCTGCCAATTTTATCTTCTTCCAACTGAGACTTTACTATTATTTGGTAGGTGTAGACGTCATTATGCTAGAAGAGCTGGCATTTCAGAGTTTAGAGCTGTATGATTTGAACAGAAACCTTTCAGGTCAGACTGCAGTGGCTGATCATCTACAGTAGACTTGCTTTTGTTTTTAGGACACTTTTTTGATTCCCTTTATTGTTAATTTTACTTCAGTTTTTCTCCAAAGGGTGCTGTCATGTTTCAGATAAAATATAATTTATTTTTATCACAGGATAAAAATAATTTATAAGCCAGGGGTGGTGGCAAAGGCCTTTAATCCCAGCACTCAGGAGGCAGAGGCAGGCAGATCTCTGTGAGTTCAAGGTCAGCCTGGTCTACAGAGTGAGATCCAGGACAGCCAGGGCTACATAGAGAAACCCTGTCTCAAATGCCCCCCCCCCCCCCGAAATGGTTTATAGGTCCATAATTATTGACGTTACTGTGGTAGTAAAGAAAACATTCTGCAAAGTAGCCTCAAGTAGTTTATCGTAGTCCTGTCATAGCCTCAAGGAGTGTAAGACATTGTAGCTGAGTTGTGAGTTCAACAGGAAGACAGACTTGCAGTGTCAGTCATCTTTAAAGAAGAGTGAGACTGAGGCTTGCATGTATGCAGAAGCTCTGCTAGTGAGTACTGGCCAGCGTGCAGAGCGCTTTCTAGCCCCTCTTACACATTTATGCTGTGTGTAAATACACTCTTTGGAGGCTAGTAGTAGTGTTTATCAGAAAATGCAGTACTCTTTGGAAAAGTCCTACTTTTCAGTTTGGAACTTGGCTTTCTCTTCCAGGATTTCTCCATCCTTAGAGACAGCTTCTTAGTAAGTTAGAGACCCTCATTGCCTGCCATGTAGAGGTAGGTGTTGAAGAGAAGTTAAAATGTGTCTCTTGAAAACTTTGAAATGTCTTTCTTATATAGGACAGAAAAAAGACTAGGGTAGAGGCATACATAGTTTAAAATATGGGTGTTTCAGGGCTCCTGACCAACCAGAGGGGCCTACTCAGTCTTGCCTTTGGTTGCATGTGCTTAGCACAGATTAGTGTTACTTAGGGAGCCACATTTCTTCTCTGTTGGGGCATCAGTTTCTGCAGCTCTTAAGATGCAGCAGTTGAAGACAGTGATCTTTGCTGTTTCTCACATTCCGTGAGGCCATCATATTTTACCTTCTTATTAAAATCCATAATTAAGGATTCATTGTAGATGGATGGGAGGACAAACCATCCTCTCAAAGAACTATAATGAGATTATTTAACTTACCTTTATCAGACACAGTCATATTTCTTCTTAAGTGAGATAGATAGAACCTGTTTTTGGCTAAAATTGTTTGAATCTTAGAATAAAATCTAACACCAACCCTCACTCTTGGAAAGTTAAGCTTTTTTTATAATGAGATTGCATTTTCAAAAGTTTTTTTTTTTTTTTGTTTTTTTTTGTTTTTGTTTTTCGAGACAGGGTTTCTCTGTGTAGCTTTGCGCCTTTTCCTGGAACTCACTTGGTAGCCCAGGCTGGCCTCGAACTCACAGAGATCCACCTGGCTCTGCCTCCCGAGTGCTGGGATTAAAGGCGTGCGCCACCACCGCCCAGCTCATTTTTTAAATTATTCATTTAATTGTATTTTAAAGTTTCTAAATTTTTGTGACTTCTAATCATCATCTCAATCAATTTATTTTAAGGTAGCAAAGACTAATCAAAACGTAGAAACAAAAAGCCCAGATTGGTTCTTTCTACTTTTGAAGTATTCAAATCTCCTGTCTACAGTGACAGGAGTACAGGGTATACCTTTCCTCCCATATTTTCATAGGTAATGTGTTAAGAACACCTGTAACATTTTTAATGACCCAAGCTTGAGTTAGAAAAACAGTGCCTGTCTGTACTTCCTGCCTAGAGTTTATTTCTTGTGGCTTTCAGATACTCATACTTAGTGATCTTGGTACATAATCGGAGTCTGGTCAGACTTGGTTATTTTTTAGACCTTCAGAGAATTTCTACTTTTTCTTGACTTCATTTTGACTGTTTCTCCCTTTTAATAATGCTGTTTGAAAACTGTAGCAGTATACATTAACAGAAAAAATAGAAAATTAACATAAAATATTTCTTAAGTATGTTAATTTTCTATTTTTTCCCTGGTTCAGGTTTTAGCTCAGCTCCTCTGACTTTGCCAGATAGGCTGTAGCCTCGGGATTACTCAGTTTGATCAGTACTGCAATCAGAAAAGTAAGGAGAACTTCTCACCTTGTGTAAATGTGGCTCATTGTCCTTAACCGTTTGAGACAAAGAGGTTGTTTATTTCTGAACTTACTATTGGGGTGGGTCATCCTGCTGAAGGCTTACTTAAAAGCTGCAATGTTTTGGCAGTATGGCTCATCATAAATAGTAATGTTCAAAGTCCAGTTTAATAAGGTATTTTTCCAATAAAATGTTCCAGTTTTACACAGAGTGAGAATCTCTTAGTACACTTTCTGATTGCTTCATATTTTTATTTTTACTTTTTAAAGCTGTGTTATTTTTTAGTTCTTCATGCTTTGGAAGTAACAGTTGAAGAGAGGTGAGGAAAGTTTGTGAAAATTGTGATCGGTGATTAGCTGCCACCTGCCTGAGGTGTCTTCTGAGAGGAACTAACCTCTTTGTGGTGCTAGAGCAAGGTCACTGGATTAAAAACAGAACAGGTAACCATCTTATTCCTTGTCTGAAAAGTTCTGTCTTAAAATTAATAAATGCAAAATACAGAAGGTAATATGAAACTACTGTTTAAAGAGAATTTTTAATTTTCTCCCCAGAAACCAGTAAAGTGGACTATGTCCTTTTTCAAGCGGCCACAGCCATAATGGAAGCGGTTGTCCGAGAGTGGGTTCTCTTGGAAAAAGGCAGCATCGAGTCTCTGAGAACATTCCTCCTAACCTATGTCTTGCAAAGGCCTAAGTAAGTAATGGGTTGGCACTGCTAAAATACCTTTGTTCAGCCTCTATGATCTGTCCTTGCAGAGATCCCTTCTTTTGAAAGGTGATGTTAATGGGCAAGCTCTCTACTAGGGCTTGTAGTTTGAAAATTCATGCACAGGATTGTAGCTTGCTTTCATACTTGATGAAAATCATAACTTTTACTTAAGTTTCTGATACTAAAGAAAGTACCTTCTATAAAATTGTTGTTAAATTTTGAAGAATTTGGTTATAAATACAACTTGACTTTTGACTCTGTCAAAACTTACATTTACTTGTTCTTAGATGTGTGGTAAGGTGTTTTATTTCTTTTAATATGTTTAGGAAGTTTAGCATGGGCTAGGTATTATAAGATGTAGCTGCATATCCCCAGAGAGGAAGAAGAAGAAATTAAGCCATCAACAAGCCAAATGATACATATATATGTACATAGAAAATATTTTAGAAGAAAAAGCACTAAATTCTTTGTTTACTTTGAAAAGGTCAAATTTCAGGAGTGATGTAAAGTGAATTTTCTTTAATGTTTAAATATTTTTACAAGACTATACATTTGTTCTTGTATGGAATTGACACATTTTTGCTTTATTTTACTAAAAATGATGGTTGTTTTGGTCTTTACTCTGGCAAAATAATTTGAAATAAATTTTGATAATGTATTCTTATGGTTAAAGAGAAATTGAGAGAAATCTTTGCGTTTGTATTTATATAATAAAAGGAACTTAACATGAAGGTCTATGTTTATCAGTATCAAGACTTTAAGAAATTAGAGGCTGATAGGTAGCTCAGGTTTTTTTGTTTTTTTAAAGCTAAGAGCAGTACATCATGCCTCTAATTTCAGCATTTCGAAGGCAAGTTCAAAGCTAGAGTGGCCTACAATATGACTGTCACTAAAAACTGGAAGGAATAAAAAAAAGAAAGGAAATATTTGTATGCCACTAGTAGCTTTAGTATTTAGGCCCCTGTGTCTCAAGAGCAGCCTTTGTATCACCTGCTCCCAGGACTAGGTATTGTCATAAAGCCTCTTTGTTTTTCTGGGGTTTTGTCCTCTTTTTACTTTCACAGAACAGTGATTTGATGACACTTTTCCTGTGGTTGAGTCAACTGTTGTCACACAGTGGTTTTCCTAAGTAGTCAGGGTCACAGTAGAACTTCTGGCCTCTTGAGAGCCTTTCTTTTCCACTGCGTTCCATGAAACCCAGAACTCGGCAAGGCTGCAGTAGACGTAATGGGGGAGATATTCCTTGATGCTGGTATATGTGCTTTTTTTGTGCTATCCAAATTCCATTCTTAAATCATTTTGAGTAGTTGAGAAGCTATTTTAGAGTTGATTACAAAAGGTTCTGTATTGAAATATTCCCTTGATTTTTTTTTTTTTTTCTCCCTAAACTGTGTGTGTTAGTGCTGTGAGTATGGCGTCAGGTGGAACCCAAGATCTCATGATAAGCACTGCCTCCTCCCTACACTATTTTGAAAACTTCTTAAAACTTCTGGAAAAGATGACACAGCAGCACAGTGAACACATACACACCCCTGTCCTGGTAAAAGTTCAGTTGCCTTTTTTTTTTTCCTTGGTTTTTTTGAGACGGGGTTTTTCTGTGTAGCCTTGGCTGTCCTGGAACTCCACTCTGTAGACCAGGCTGGCCTTGAACTCACAGAGATCCTGCCTCTGCCTCCTAAGTGCTGGGATTAAAGGTGTGTGCCACCACTGCCTGGCAAACTCACTTAACATTTTGTCACATTTGAGCAAATTGCCACTCACACTACAATGCTTTCATCTTAAATAGTTGAGTGTGTCTCCCCTGAAACCACACCGTCAATATTCTAGACCTAATTATCACATTTATATCATTACTTAATATCATTGTATATTCTGAGTTCCTCCATTCTTTTTTTTTTTTTTTTTTTTTTTTTTGGTTTTTCGAGACAGGGTTTCTCTGCGTAGCTTTGCGCCTTTCCTGGAACTCACTTGGTAGCCCAGGCTGGCCTCGAACTCACGGAGATCCGCCTGGCTCTGCCTCCCGAGTGCTGGGATTAAAGGCGTGCGCCACCACCGCCCGGCCTCCATTCTTTTACTAATGTTAGGTATATCTTCCCACCGTAGGTTATTTTTCTTACTAATATACAGTCTGTGTCTTTGGCTCTGTTAATGTTTGCTTTCTATAGTTAAGTAAAATATGCTGTCTTTTAGTCCAGGATTTAACTACAAGTTAGATGTTATTATGTTCAGTTATCATGCCTTTTTTTTTTTTTAAGTTAAATGTGCATGAGTACTTTAATTTTTATTAAATGTATTTATTTTACTTTATATGTATGAATTTTTTGCTTGCCTGTACATCTGTGTACCATATGTGTGCCTGTGGAGGTCAGAAGAAGATGTCAGATCCCCTAGAACTGGAGTTACAAATGGTTGTGAGCCACTGTGTGTGTGTGCTGGGAACTGAAC
The DNA here is from genome assembly GCF_007827085.1 of Peromyscus californicus insignis. Taxonomy (NCBI): domain Eukaryota; kingdom Metazoa; phylum Chordata; class Mammalia; order Rodentia; family Cricetidae; genus Peromyscus; species Peromyscus californicus. Next base: position 66,189,505 of record NW_026294413.1, read on the forward strand.
CCATGTACTCTAGAAGAGCAGTGAGTGCGCTTGGCTGCTCATCTTTCCAGTTGCTGTGTAAGGGTATTTTTTCCTGCATGTGTGTATTTGCAACATGTGCATGCCTGGTGCCCCAAAAATTCAGAAGAGGGCTGGAGTTATAGGTGGTTGTGAGTCACTGAGTAGGTGCTGGGAACCAAACTTAAGTCTTTTGCATGAGCGGCAAGTACTTTTAACCACTGAGCCAGCTCTCCAGCTCCTGCTACATCTCTTTAAAGCCAGAGTAATTCAGCCACTTTTTTGTCTTTAATGGCAAGGGCATTCTTATTTTATAGAAACTAATAGAATTTATTTGTCTAATCCACTCATTTAGGATTAGGGTCAAGTAGCAAATTTTGGTGTACTATAGGTAGGATTATACAGATTATGTGGTACAGTCTAGTGTACATAGGGATTGTGTATTTGGTCCTTACCACTACATGTACAGGTTTTCTTTTCTGACATTCTAAGTGAGGTAAAATTTATATCCAGTTTGATACATTGTGCCTCCTTTTCAAGAGGCAGGTAGCATAATAGTCAAGAAAGAAGTATGCATTCCCATTCTGCCACACTTGACTCTGTGACCTTGCCTGATTTATGTGACTAATCTTTTTTTGCTAATTTTCTGATAATTAATGGAGTTAACAGTGTTTCTTGAGCATGTTCATTTACAGAAATCCTTGCATAAGACTTAGTAAATTTTTTAATTTTCTAGTATTTTCTAATTCTTTCCAGTAGAGACTTTTTGTTTTTTTTTTTTCTTTTAGTCAGGATCTCACAATGAAGTCCTGGCTGGCCTGGAACTTGCTGTGTAGACTAGGTTGGCATCTAGCGGTCCAATAGCCTCTGCTGGTATTAAAGGCATGTGCTACCACCCCCACCCGAAATCTGTATTTTGTAGGAATATTTTGACTTTAGTCTTGATGCAGGGACACATGCTTGGAAATAAATATTTACTAAATACCTTCTATATGGCAAATCCTGAGTTTTACATATGCTAGTGTGCTTAGAGTGGGGTGGTTGATCTTCAGGATAGAGTTTAGTAGTAACAGATAAGTCATGTCACATGTTGGTACCTTGGGAGCCTCTAGTGATAACTTTCTGGAGAAAGTGACATCACAATTTGGCAGAAGGAATAGACGTTCGTAGGCCTGGAAGTGTAAGAGTGTGGACCCAGGAACTGAGGAGTTCCATATGCCCACCGTACTGAGTGTATGGAAAGAGTGATGTCAGAGAGCAGAGCAGGCACTTGGGTGTCACAGGCTTGAGAACGCCTGACCATATGTATAACTTATGTCCAAACTGGGACACCTTTGAAAGTCAGAGTAAGCATTATTCATAACTACTCGGGATGACAGGACATTGGAACTCTTCCAGAAAAGCTGTGTTCGGTCTTGTTGTCCACGGTAAGGGATGTGACTTGTCCCAAGGGTACAAGGGCACATCTTTATGACATTTGGGAGGTTATAAAGTTCGTGTTTTTGTAGCCTGACCTTTAAGAAGGGGTTTCAAAAAGGCATTTAAGTCTCTCTACCCTTGTGATCGGTAGGCTTTACAGAATGTTTTGGCTGGGAATGGGTGTTTCTGCTGTCACTCAGAGGTGACACCTGGCTTAGATAGGACCTTGGAGAGCTGGAATTTGCCTTTTCTCATTAAATGGTAAGGGTTGAGATACTGCTGGTTGGATGTGGATATCAAATCAGAATGACCTTATTTAGTAATACCCCCACCTTAGGTACTCAACAAGGAACTGAGTTAGCATGTATTGGACACTGCTTAAAGCATTTAGTATGTGTGTAGTGGACACAATCCTAGGGTAGAACATGTTTTGTGTTTGTTTGATGTTTTGTCTTTTTGAAACAGTGTCTCGTGGTATAGCCCAACCTGGCCTGAAATTGACTATGTAACCTAGATTAGGGTGGAGCATTAGTTTTTACAATAATCCCGACTATTATCTCCGTTTTAAAGAAGAGGAAAAACCAAGACTGTATGCTGGGTTGCCCAGGGTTACATAGCCAGTAATAACAGAGCTGAGCAGATCTGTAAGTCTCTGTGTAACTTAGGAGATTATACTGCTCTCAGGGGTAGGTGGCATTATTAGTAGTTTCTGGTGTATTTATAGTAGACAACCGTAAATGTTTTCACAATTTTTATGTTTTGCAGCCTCCAAAAGTATGTTCGGGAACAGATTCTATTAGCAGTAGCAGTAATTGTAAAACGAGGATCATTGGATAAGTCAATTGACTGCAAAAGCATTTTTCATGAAGTCAGCCAATTGATAAGTAGTGGCAATCCCACTGTGGTAAGTATGCTAACTGCTTGTATCTGTAAATGTTTTTTATTTTGCCTATCATAATAGCATTCTGGCAATAGTAGTATAAAAGAAAGGCATGCAAACTAATGTGCCAGGCAGTTTTATTTGTTCAGACATTTCTGCTTCTCTTTAAATATGTGTGTGTAATATAGATAAAGTATATTTAGCCTTTTTCATTTGATTCTGTGTTTTTCTGTGTTGCCACTGTGCTCATAATCATTTTAATTGATTGTAAGACATAATGAGTTAATACACCTTAATATTCATTTTTCTGTGGGTGGAGAGACTTGGGCTTAGTATGTACCTCTGGCTGGCCTGGAATTCAAAGATCTGCCTGTCTCCCTCTGCCCCTGAGTTCTGGGGTTGAAGACATGTGCCCCCATGGTTGGTTTTTCATTATTATTAATCATTTCTATTGAACATTTCCCCACCCTCAGTTTTAATAAGCATTAGAAAGTACTGGTAATTATAGAAATGGCTGAGTTAAATATAAATGGTATCTGGCATAATATAAATTGTTAACTACTCCATGACTTTAGGTGGTTCTCTCAGGTGAGCAGATGTCAGACTATTGTTCTTGACCAAATTACCAAATCACAGTTTATTTTCTTGAACTACTTGAGAGCTATCTGTGTGAGGCTATACAGTTCTTCGGGGACCCTTCTATAAGAGATACATATGGCACTTACTTATTTGTCATGATGGCACTTGGACCCAGACCCTTGTACAGTCTACTGAGCCACACACCAGCCTCATGTATAGGCTATCTGTTTCTGATGTAGCCTGAGCTAGTGTTAGAACAGTTAGAATGATGATCAGATCACTCGCATTGACTTGCCAATGTTCCTTTTCATGGTAATGATTGTGTTCAGCCCTTGTGGTCACTACGCTGGACGCTCCCCTTGTAGATTTTGCTTTGGGACATCTTGTTGCAGTGGACAGGATTAGACTGGAGCTGTGGCATTGAGGCTGTGGCTAATGCTCCCTGGGTTAGTTTGTTGGTTCTTGCAGCTGGGGCTGTAGTGCAGGGGTCTGTAGCTTGCCCTTGCCCTCCTGCTTGTCTCTTGGCACTGGGAGAATACAGCACAGGTAAATTGTCCTGCCTTTCTTAGGAATGAGCACCTGGTGGGAACTGAGTTTTCTTCTCCTTCCCCCATGGGTAGATTTGATGTAGCAAAAAATGTAGTTCATGGCAGCTTGACAGTTAGACTTGTTTGAGCCACCAAAATAACTGTTCTGCAAGTGACAGAGCAGACAGTGCGGTTGGAGAACATTGTGCTATATTTACAGCACATACATTTGGAAAGGTTTAATATCCTTGAGATTCTTGAAGTGGTCAAAGTAGACACCCCCATACATACATACATACATACATACATACCCCACACATACAGTTTTTGAGTCAGAGTCTTGTTGTGTTACTGACTAGTCTGGAACTCACTGTGTAACAGCCTGGCCTTGAACTCTTGAACTTTTTCGTTAGTCTCCTGTATCCTAGGATTGAAGGCATGTGCCACCGTATGCAATAAGATTTTCTTTTTAAAGTAAAATTTCTAAATAACAGGACCAAGGAATTCTACAGTATTAGCAGTTCAGTATGTTGGAGGTAGAACCATTTTCAGTGATAGGATGAAATGAATTTGCTAGCCACATTGAAACATTAAATTTAAAAAACAAAAAGCCTCTATATTCAAACAAACAAAAAACAGCTGAGTGGTGGTGGCACAACCCTTTAATCCTATCACTTGGGAGGCAGAGGCAGATGGATCTCTGTGAGTTAGAGTCCAGCCTGGTCTACAGAATGAGTTTCAAGACAGCCAAAACTACACCAAGAAACTTTGTCTCAAAAAACAAACAAAAATTCTCTATGTTTATTTGGTGAGTGAGAAGCACACATTGTCATTTGTGCTTGTCCTTGCAGAGTGGTATGAAACCAGCTCATTCAGTAGGTCCAGAAAATGAGATTGCAGACCAGTGAAATGTTTTCATGTATCTTCCTCTTGGACGGTGAAGAGTTTGTGGGAATGGTTCAAGAATTTAAGGCTTCCTTAGACTTAGAGACATGAATAACCTCAGCAGAAAGGAGCAGAGCTTTGGTAGGAAAGGAGCATGCTGAAACAATCAGTGGCCAAAACCTTCTTTATATGATGGTTGTATGTGATATATGAAGAGGTGCCAGTAACAGAAATCATCTGATGGCTTTTTCTTTAAAATCTTTCATTTGCCATTATATGTATGTACATGTGTGTGCGCCATAGCACATGTGTGGTTAAAGGACAACTTTTGAGAGTCAGTTCTCTTCTTCAACCATGGGTTCCAAGGATGGAACTCATGCCAGGTTCGGTGGCAAGTGCCTTTACCTCCTGAGCCATCCAGCTGACCCTATTTGATGGTTCCATGGATCTTCACTGGCCAGAAACTATAGCTTGGCTGCCTCCCTTCAAAATATCGCTGTTGGTTGTACTAGTCTCACGAACCTGTTTACATGGGTTTTAGGGCAACTTGCAATTGTGCACTGATTTTTTTATTCATACTTAATTACAGCTCTGTCAATTACTAACTACTTAACCAGAACAATAAGTACTGTACACTCTCTGGGCATGAGTTCCTTAGTATGGAAACCCAGTGTCCTAACGTCTGTCAGGCTGCTCGTGCAGTGTTTGCCCCGTCTCCCTAGCAGCCTCCCAGCCTTCCTTTGCAGAATCTTGGGAGCATAAGCTCTAATAATTCACCCTGTATAACTAACTACTCTAAGTGTGGAGACACAGAAGACAGTATCTGCTAGTGAAAGCTAATAATCTTGTATTTAAAATATAATACAATGCCTGTACTTTAGCTTTCCTTTTAATGTTTTAAAGGATTATGATGTGGTTTCTTGCAGATCATTTTATAGAAAGTTTCATAAACGTGTAAAACATTGGGAGAGGACATTTAAGTGTAGTGCCTTGCTTTATCACTGTAAAGATATAGATTTCAGCCTTCATATAACCTTTTTAAAAAATTATTTTTATTTATTTATTTATTTTTACTAGAAATAGATTTTTTTCATACAATATATTCTGATTACGATTTCCACTTCTTCAACTTCTCCCATATTTTTCCCAGCCACTCAAATCCACACCCTTTCTTTGTCATTAGGGTACAATTATCTGACCTGACGGTGGTGGCACACGCCTCAAATCCCAGCACTCAGAAGGCAGAGGCAGGCGGTTCTCTGAGTTCAAGGTCAGCCTGGTCTACAGAGCGAGATCCAGGACAGCCAAGGCTACACAGAGAAACCTTGCCTTGAAAAAAAAATACAGTTATCTAAAAATAATAAGATAAAACAAAAACAAACCAGAGTAAGACATAAGACCTTTTCTAAAGAGCATTTATTAGCTTTCCATGTGCCATAGTATATTGTTGGTGCTTATACAGTTACGAAATATATCTTTCCATGCTCATCCTTGTGAGCAGGCTCTTATGGTGCTTGTGATGGGTGCTGTGTTTATTTCATCTCAGTTGGGAACTGTCAGGCCTGCTGTCAATACTAGTTTGACAGAGATAGGGAAGTTCTTCCTAGAAAAGTAGCTTATGGTCTTTGTTTGTTTGTTTGTTTGGTTGGTTTTTGGTTTTTCAAGATAGAGTTTCTCTGTGTAACTTTGGAGCCTATCCTGGAACTCGTCCTGTAGACCAGGCTGGCCTGGAACTTACCTAGCTTAGGTTATTTTTTAGGCTGACATAGAAACTAGAATTTTAATCTATTTCATATTTGCCTTATTTCCTTTGGAAGTAATAAGATAAGCTTATGTTAAATCATTTTGAAAGATAGTTAATGCAACATTTAAGCCTCCTTTCTTCCTGTTTTTCATGTTGGCCAGAAGTGGGTGAGAAATTCACTTGTCTATCCAGGGCTGCCCCTGGATGCGATAGCCAAGTTAATCTCCCTTATCGCAAAGTCTCATTGATGTTTTCTTAGAAGAACAGCTGGAGGTCTGCTATATAGTATGGCAACCTTTCATACAGTTTATTCTTGGTAATAAAGATCCTGAGGCAAGAGCCAGGCTATTATAAGAGACAATCCTCCCTCTGAACTAGAGCATTCTATTTTGTCAGCTGGAGTTAGTGTCTTGTGCTTGTGAACTGGGAAGGCAAGCTGTCTCTGAGGGTGTTGTTTTCCGTCAGCATGAAATGAAAGGCTTGGACAAGAAGTGTGAATGCTGCTGTAAGAATTTTAGCATGAAGACAGTTTTTTATTTTTTAAATTGTCAGCTAGTGAATAAACTTTTGAATTTCCAGTACTTTAGTGAGAAGCTATATTATGAAAAGTTTTCCTTTGAGAGCAGGTGTCATGTATCCCAGGTTGACCCAGAAATTTGGGATATAGCCATGGATACCTTGGACTTCTGATCCTCTGTCTCCATATCCCAAGTACCAAAATGGCAGCCATGTACCCCAGCACTCAGTTTTATGTAATGCCTGTGATCTAAACCAGGGCTTCATGCATTCTAGGCAAGCACTCTACCAGCTGAACTACATTCTCAGCTCATGAACACTTCTTTTTGTGAGATTGAGACCTTATTGCACTGTCTTCCACTTGCTTTAGTGATCTGAATTTATAAACAACAGAAATGAGAGTGGGACTTAAGAGGGATTACTCAGTGGTTAATAGCAATTGCTGTTCCTGTAGAGGATCCGGGTTTGGTTCCCAGCACCTACATGGTGGCTCATAACTATCTATAACTCCTATTCCAAGAGATTTGATGCTTTCTTCTGGTTACATACATACATGCAAGCACTCCTACACATAAAAATTAATCTTTTACAGAAACATTAGGAAACATGCATTTATTTTCTAGCAATATTTAATGATCCTCTTCTATTTCTAAGTGATAATTATCTTGCATTTCTAATTTGACAGAACTAGATGGCAGTCACGAGGTAGGACCAAAACAACTCAATTTTATGATAATTATAAAAACACTACCTTCACTCTACCTCATTCTAATTGCTGCATTTACATAGTACTTACAACACATCATTTAATTTGAACCCAGGGTAACTAGATTAGTAGGGCAGAGAGTAGATGAGACTTTATCGGCATGATAAATGAAATGCCTTGCCTCCAGTTAAATGGGAAAGAGACTGTTTGAATTTACATTTTTCTGTTTCCCTGGTCTACACAGTAGACTTCTTGTATCACTAAGGATTCCTACAGAGTATTTTTATTCATAATGTATCTCAGACACCAGCACAATGGATTTTGTTACTTGCTTTCTAAATTAGCAAATGAGAATGATCAATAAAGAACTGCCTGCTGGTGGTTGTCATGTTGCCAGCCTCAATGAACCACAGTGAATCATAGGCTACCACAGAGGCCACTTGAGGGACCCTGCCTGTGAAGTCGACATAAATCAGCAAGCAGGAGAGCTGATATCCCTTTGTCCAAGGACCTAAGGCCTGTTTTCTTGAGTGGCTTCCAAGTAGTCATTTATTGTCATAGAGTTGATATAAAAGGGCTTCTCTTAGAAAAATGTACAAGGTGTAAGTTTTCTTTTCAAAATGTTTTTGTTGAATTTAGAAAGTAACAGATATGGACTTGTTCTTTATGATCTAGATAAATGAAGCGTTCTTATCATAACCTCTTAAAACTGAAAATTTGTGCTTGTGGTTTCGGTCAAATCCCTCTTTAGTATGAAAATCTCCTGTTTCTCAGTTTTCATCAGATTTCACTGAAATTCCTAACGACAGCTTTTGCTTCTGACCCTCTTGAGTATCAGAGTCGCTGTCTATAGTATAGAATGCTATCTGGCCGTGACTGACAAAGGGCAGGGACAGCACTTAAAAGTGCTGGTCGTTGGAGGGGGAGTAAAAGGCACTGCAGTTGTGTCCCCTGAGCACCGAATGCCTGAAGCAAGCTGACAGGAACCTTCTCCAGGGGTGAGACCCAAAGTTGGTGCTCTCTCCCAGGCAGGGAGGACAGTTCTTCCTTCTGACCTGGGAAACTCTCCCTGGGCGCTGCTTTTTGCTTGGCTTTCCTGTCGTCATTAAGTACTGAAAGTGAGTAAACATGGGAATCGAGAATCTTACACAGTTATGATATGCTTAGTTGTCTTGTGACTAGGGCGAACTACTTTGTTGATATATAGCAGAGTACTTTACTTTGTTCTTTTATTTATCATCAGTCTTTAGTTCACTTTCTCCAAGGAATGAGTTTATTCATTTGGCATCCTTTAGTTAGAGTAGTATAGTCCAATTAGAGTTTATCATGCTAATCTCATATCCATACAAGATTTTCAAATTAATGAGAGATTGAATTCTTGGATTTTTTAGTATTTGGAAATATCTTACTGAATTCAGTTCTTTGAGAGGTGATGATTTTAAGTATGGCTCAAAATAGCATTTGATATCTCCATATTTCACGTATTTCTTAAGTTTCTAAGTGATGTAATAAAATAGAAAAGTTTTTACTTAAAGATTTCTTTTTGTTTTAAAACTAAAGTGGAAAAAGGAGTATAAAGTATATAAATTGTTAGCTATTCTATAACTAATGTGTATACATGCATTAAGAAATTAAAGGAACTATAAATAACTATTACAATAATAACCCCCAGACAATAAGATTATAGGCAATTGTATTTTCTTTGAACTTTTTTTAACCTTCTAGTTTTTCTTAGATTAAAATTATACTATATTATTTTCATAGGCTGAAAAAATAATTTAAAAATAGTATATTTATGTTCAGAAAGGCAAAGCTGTGACGAGAACGCATTTGGTTCTTGATGATCACGGATTGAGAATAAGGGCTAAAGTGGTGCTCCTCTTTAGGACCCCTCCCACCGCAGGAGTCTTCCTCACTTTCCTTAGGAAGTGTGCGTTCACTTTGGAGAGTGGGCTGGCGTGGGAGAGAGAGAGTGAGGCTCTGTACTCACTGGCCTTTATGGGTTAGTATGTTCATCCTTAACGTGAGCTTGCTTTGTTGGATGGCTCTGTTTCTTGATGCAGCTGGCCTCTGTCTGCTGAACTCTCCTGTGTAGCTAAAGGAAATCTACTTATCGAAATCCTCAGTCACCTAGCAAGGTTCTCACTAGCTTTGCCTTGGGGTTTTGTTTTTGTTTTGTTTTGTTTTTCTCTTTTCATTTGGCTCTTAATATGAGCTTAGAAAATATTTATTTCATGTGAAAGCAAATCTTTATTGTGAATATATGTTTTAATAATTAGACACTGTACTAAAAATCTGAAATGACCATAGTTTTGAAACTATACCACTTTGTGAAAGTACCAGAAACCAACCTGTGTTATCAATTACTTGTGAAAAGTATTTTAGAGCATTTTTTGCAAGGATGATGGCATTTTGCATTTAACAAGCTTCTGGATTTCAAGTGTCTGTGTTTTCGTGTAAGTTCATGTGTGAACTGTGTTCTGTGATTGATATGTGAGATTCTGGAGTTAATTTTCTTGTTTTAAGAAGATATGTTTTCAAATATTTTATCTTCATAATATTATAATCAATAAGGTCTTATTTAGAAAGGATGGATAAGATGCTAAGACTAAGAGTTACAAAAATGTAGACTACTAAAATTGTCTTTAGAATTATAGAGTCTTAGAAGTCATTAGGACTTGTGAGTTAATATTTTCCTCCAAGTTTTATTAATTTAATTTAATTTTGCTTATTATTTTATTTAGTATATTCCCCCACCAAATTTCTCATAAATGTACACATAATCACATTTGAAGATGATCAATTTTATTTAAATGTATCTGTGAAGTATTGACTGCTGGTGCTTTTATTTCCTTTTTAACTTTTTGGGGAGTGTATTTGAGGCAGCGTCACAGTGTGTGTGTGTGTGTGTGTGTGTGTATACATACAGAGAGAGAGAGAGAGAGAGAGAGAGAGTCTTAAGCTGGCTTCAAATGATCCCTTTGCCACAGCTTCCAAATAAGGAGGATTTGGAGAACTATGGACTGTGCCTCTACACTCCGCTGATGACTGGCACTTTAATCACCTTTTAAAAGGAAGCCATTTTAAAATGAAGATTATTTTACTTGATAAATGTCTGAAGTCTCTTTGAAGAGTAAGACAGGGATAATTGCTCTCTATATGAGGTGTTTGTACCTCATTTCTCAGACCGTCTTCCTCAGTCTCACAATGGTATTCAAACAGGCATGTATTTTTCTTCAAGATTTGGAGCTGAGGGAACTTTTGTATTAAAATAAGTGTATATTTTGAAGTAAACTTTGAGTATGGGGACAAGGCTAAGTCCATTTCTGATGAGGAGCACTTGCCATATGACTATAATGACCTGGGTTCAACCCTTAATACAGCTAGTTATTAACAACAAAAACCTAAGTATATATGTGTGCACAAAAACTAAACTAAGAATATCCAGAGGACTTTCATCATTGTAGAAGGCACCTTTCATAGATAACTTCTGGATTCTCCAGGCAGCATGAAGTTGAATACCTGTGCTTATTTTTATTGAGATTAAGAAGGAAACAGTAACTACTTCCTTTTAAATTTTTAAAAGACGTTTTTAAAGGAAAATTTTAAGTGCTTTTTAAAAAAGTAGTATATAGTTCATCCATGTAACTGTCATTTACCTTGAGCAAATATCTGCCCTACAGTCTTTAGGAATTTAACCTTATATGTGTTTGCTAAGATTTGCCAAGCTAAGCATCTGTAAGGTCAAGGTACTAACATCAGAAGCATTTCTGAACAAAGATGCTGCAGTTGGTGGGGTGGGTCCCTCTGTGGTCAGCTGTTGTATAAGCTTGCAGAAATAGTATCATCTTGACTTTAATCTTGCGGGGGTTCAGAGGTAGTGTGCATATTTCTGTTTAACCCCTGGGGATATGCCAAACTAATTCATATCCTTATCTCCATCCTTATTACCTTGACTCTAAATAGTCTGTGAATAAGATTAATGACTTGGTATTACTATCTGGTGGATCCAGTGAAAAGGAAAAGTTTCTTTCTTTGATTTAAAAAGTTGTGAGGTTCTACCTGTTTGATATTTTGGAAACTAAAGTCTGTGTTGTGTTTCATCTGTTTGAAAATACATTTTACATTCATCAGAACATAGAATGGGAGACACGAGTCTGATTGTTGGTGGCTTCCGGTAATCACCTACCCTCTTCAAGTCATGGTTCTTTCAAGCATAAAATGAAACAGGGCATTTAACAATTATTGAATTATTTAAAATGTCAGTTGAACTTTAGGGTTGAGTAGACTCATGCCCTGAGTTCTAGTCCTACATTGATTGGTGTAACTTGAGGCGAGGTGTGCTGTTAACATTTACCACATTACTTTGAAAAGAGAGCCAGTCTTCTTAGCCGTACCCAGGTCTCTGCTGGGGAGTTAGAAGTTCTAAAGCTCAGACAGACAGCATACAGAGAATATGTTTGAGCAAAATCTGTTGAAACAAAGCTTTGAAAAAATGAATGCCTTATAATTATATCTTATTGAATATAGCAAACTCTGGCCTGTTCTATTCTGACTGCACTGTTGAGTGAGTTCTCAAGTTCAAGTAAAACTAGCAACATTGGACTGAGTATGGAATTCCACGGGAACTGCAAACGAGTTTTTCAGGTATTGATATCTTTGTTTTGTGTTTTAATTACTGGATAGTCTACTTTTTGCCCAGTTTGTTCCTAATGGCAAGAGCATTTGTTTCGGATGTTTGATAGCTTATGCCTGAAGACTTGTGCTGAGATTTCATAGGCTGTATAGTAAATTGGTAAATTTGATTACTGTAATTGATAAGTTGAAGTTAATTATTCAGTTCTCATCTTTAAACAACAAAAAAAGAATATTATAATAAATATTCCTTAGTTTATCATTATTCATGTTTAGATATAGCTATTTCAATTGATAGGATTCTGCTGGCCTTAAAAATAGGACTGGCACAATGCCAAAGAGGGTCATGTATTTAAAATGTTATTGCAGATGGTGTGGGCTCTTTGTCTCTCTCATGTATTGTTTGGCTCTGGAGTAAAGTTATGTGAAGGCATTGGCTTGAGTCCTAAGTCTGTGCACTATAGCAACTGACTCTGCCAGCTCTACAGTCACATTCGCCCTCACAGGCTTCCCTGCATGGAGGAGCACTTATATTACAGTAAATGGTGTCCCTTGAAAGCACACTGATGTCATTTTGGTTAGCGGCCTCAAGATGGAAAACATTCTTAAGGAAGTAAAGCAATCTGTTGGAAACCTTAAGGTTCTTGTTGTTTTATGATTCTGAAAAGGAATGCATTTTGAGTAAGTGTCATGCAAAACTTGGTGTGATTTTTTGACCATAGGAAGAAGACCTTCGCCAAATCTTCATGTTAACAGTTGGAGTTCTGCAGGAGTTCAGCAGGCGGGAGAACCTCAGTGCTCAGATGTCCTCAGTGTTTCAGCGGTACCTTGCACTAGCCAACCAAGTCCTGAGCTGGAATTTTCTCCCTCCAAATTATATCCTTTTAACAATGGGAAGGGTTGTATATGTGGTGAATTTGTAGAAAACTTAACCATGAAGCTCAGTCCTTTATGTCCTTAGCTTTTTTATAAAGCATTCTGTTGAATGGAAGCTTTTTTTTCTTCTTTATGGAGAAATGGAATTTTATTAAACCATAGTACAGTAGACTATGTAGAACTACTTTGTTGAAGAGGATTGAGTGTGTGAAAACATTTGGTGTCTAATAAGGCTGTTGCTAACTGAGGAAGAAGATAGCATTCCTGGGAAGGAAAAGACAAAATGTGCAAAGTGTGTTTTTATACCGCAGTAGAGCCATTTGCTCCTTGGATATGTGATTCAGTTATATTTTTGGGCTGACTTTCTTTAGTTAGAAAAGCTCTGGTTTTATCGTTATGAATTGTATGTGTATGCAATAAGTTAGTGATAAGCTTTCTGTCTAGAGCATCTGCTGCCGAGTGTCATGTTGTGCCTTACGGTACTGGAGTGCCTGCTTGTAGCATTGTTCAGTCAGTCAGACCTGGGTTCAAGCCTCAGTTAATCTCCAGCAAATTGCTGAACCTTTCTGAATCTTAATTTTTCCAAACAGAAAGAGGATGTTGGTTGTTGACTAAATTAACTGAAACAGCATTGTTAACACATTCAGAGTTAGCTGCTTTTGTGTAGCTCTTGGCATCTCTGAATAAAATAGGCCTACAGTTAACTCCCCGTGTCATGCTCCTTTTAATCTAGTACAGTTGTGGCTGGTGTAGAAAATTCAGTATGGCCTGTTCTAGATGTCTTTAATCAGCTCTTTCTCGGGGCTTTAGGAGTGTCTGTTTCAGAGAAAAATGCTGCTTCTAAAAAGATTAAAAATGGATGGTGAGTTTTATCAGAGCTTTAGGATGAGGTTAATCTTTGTTCTAACAGTTAAGATCTGCTGCATTCATATACGTAGGTTTGAGACCTGTAAAATTGTGAGACTTACGATGCATGGTAAGCTCTGATTTCCATTTTCCAGTTACTATATTTACCTGCTAGAAAACTAGCTGTGAAAGGCGGGTGCTATGACATAAAGTGAGCCACTGACTCGTTAAACCAGGAATTCTCCAGGCTTCTTTGCCAAGGACAGTCACATTAGAATGAAGCCTGCTACCAACTTAACCGTGTTCTCCTTTTATGCCTATCCTTATCTTTCACCCATTAACCAACTTTATGTCTTTAATATATAAATTTAATTTTTTAGAGTTGTAAGGGGCACATACTTTCTTTCTTGTTTCGTATTTTTGAGATAACTGATACTGTATACCTGGCTGGCCTTGAGCCCACAACTATCCTTCTGCCTCAACTCTCCAGTATGTTAAAATTTTAGCCCTGAGCTGCCACCCCTAAACACGGGCTTTCTTAACTTCATTTCTAAAATATCTTCTTTTTAATATTATATTGCATGCTTCACGTTTTATTTTCTTTCTTTTCTTTTCCCTCCATCCTTTCTGAGGTAAGACAGAACCTCAGAATCTACCAGTCTGGTCTTAAACTCATGATCATATTTTCCTCATTCTTCCAAGTGGTAGAATTACAGGTGTATGTCCACCATATCCAACTTGGTTTACTTGTTTGTAAAAATTTTTTAAAAATTTTACATCTTTATTTACTTTTATTATATGAATGTTTTGCCTTGCATGTGTTTCTGCTCACTACACTTGTGCCTGGTCCCAATGGAGCTCAGAAGAGGTTATCAGATCCTCTGGAACAGGAGTTACAGGTGGCTGTGAGCCATTGTGTGGGTGTCAGGAATCCAACCCAGGTCCTCTGAAAGAACAGCCAGTGCTCTTAACCGCTGAGCCATCTCCCAGCCCCTTGTTTGTTTTTAAAAGATGGTTTGGCAGACTTTATTCAAAAGAGTCTATTATTACAGTTTAAGTAGCAGGATCTTGTCGTGAAGACAGATTAGACAAGTCCCTGTCCTAGTTTTTTTTTTTTAATTAAAACAAACAAACAAAACAACATCAACAATTGAAGTGGCAATCACTAAGCATGCTTAGGCCTGTTAGGTCCTCTGCAGATATTCTGGTTGTTAGCTTGCTGTTTTTGTTGAACTCCTAACAGTAGGAGTAGAGGTGTCTCTGACTCTTTTGCCTGCCCTTGGGATCCTTTTCCTCCTACTAGGTTACCTCATCCAGCCCTGATATAAGGGTTTGTTTAGCCTCTTATTGTAATTTGGTTTTGTTGTTGTGGTTGTGGTTGTTTTGGTTTTTCGAGACAGGGTTTCTCTATGTGGTCCTGACTGTCCTAGAACTAGCTCTGTAGACCTGGCTGTCCTCGAACTCGCAGAGATCCACCTGCCTGACTGCCTCCCAAGTGCTGGGATTAAAGGCATGTACCACCACTGCCTGGCAGTCTTATTGTAACTTGTTATGCCACGGTCAATTTATACCCGTGGGAGGCCTGCTCTGTTCTGAAGGGAAATAGGAGGAGTGGATCTAGGGGATATGGGAGGTGTGGGAGGAAGAAGTAACTGCAGTTGGGGTGTATTGTATGAAAGAGGAATAAAAAATAAATAAATAAAATCAAAAACAGGGGTGGAAAGATGGCTTAGCATCTTCTAGAGGACCAGGGCCCAGTTCCCAGCACACAACCATCTAACTCATTTCAGGAGATCTGATGCCCTCTTCTGGCCTCCTTGGACTCTAGGCACTCAAGTGGTGCACAGACATACATGAAGGCAAAACTCCAATATGCATAAAATAATACGTATGGAGCCGGGCAGTGGTGGTGCATGCCTTTAATCCCAGTACTCAGGAGGCAGGGGCAGACAGATCTCTGAGTTCGAAGCCAGCCTGGTCTACAGAGCGAGTTTCAGCACAGCTAGGACTACACAGAGAAACCCTGTCTTTTGGGAGTTGGAGAAGAAGACTTGGTCATGTATGGTAGCACGTGCCTGTAATCACAGTATTCACTTGGGAGACTGAGGAAGGATTACTGTGAGTTCAAAGCCAACTAGAGTTACATAGCAAGACTGAGTTTCAAGAAAACCAACAAAACAGGAATACATTGAAAAAACTTGGAACAGATTTTAAAAGTACCAGTCCATATGGAGCTATCAAAACATTAATTATGTATGTAGTGAAATCAACAAAAATTACACTGCATATATCATAGCCAATTCTAAAGTGTCTGTTTTAGGGGAAAATACAGTTGGCAGAGAGTTACTGTTTTGAAATGAACAGTTCCTTAAGAGTTTGGAAACAAAGTTTGTCTGAAAGATACACACTCATAAAATATTTTATGAAGTCCTTAGATAAAGCATTAGAAAATAACTACTGCAGTGTTACCAAAGGAAATAATTCCTCTAAAGGTCTGGAGGGTTGCTGGGTGAGGTGTGAATACTGTAATCTCAGCCTTCAGGAGGTAGAGTCAGGAGAGTCGTTAGTTCAAGGTTATCCTCGGTACATAGTGAGTTTGAGGCCAGCCTGCAATACACGAGATCCAAAGGAAAGGGACTGGATCAGAAAAGATGGCTAATCTGGTAAAACTGCTGCTCTTCCAGAGATTCAAGTTTGGTTCCCAGCACTGATGTTGGACAACTTATAAGTGCCTGTCTGACTCCAGGGGATCTGTTATCCTCCTTTGGCCTCCATGACACCCATACACACATGCACAGACACACATATACATAAATGATACTTAAGGGGGGGGGGCTGGAGACACTGGCATTGAACTCTCAGTTCTGCCTCAGCTTCGAAAGTTCTTGTATGTCTCACCATGGCTAGCTCTTGAATGTTTTTTACTTCATGCTAATGAGTGAGTATTTATGTGACCAGTGATTAGTATAGTTCCATATATTGGTGGGTGGGACTATAACTGAATACTCCTTTGAATAGATAAGTTTCAGTTTAAGAAAACTTGGCAATGGAATTAAACTAAGATACAATTTGGACATTAATTAATGGAAATCTTTCTTAAAGAACCCAATTCTGGCTAAGTTATAATTTTGACAATTACTTGGAGATCCATCTATCCATTCATCATATTCAGTTGGTAGGGGAAAAACTGAAAAATTATTTAGATTTGTACCATAGAGAGGATCAAATAGTGAAGCTTAATTAAAATGCATATTGATCACTTTTAAAAAATGATTATCTTTTAGGGAAAACAAATGGTAGTAAACAGGCCTTATAAAATGTCTTTATCTTGTGTCAAATGCATTTGATCATTTAGAATGATACCATGCTAAATAAGGTTGTGTTCATTAACCTATGTAAATCTTTTTGTTATTGTTTTTGTTATTTCACCTATATAAATCTTGATGTGTAGTTTTATAGTATATTTTAGTTTTTAATCTTTTTATTTGATGTATTATCTGTATAAACTGACATAATCACTCCATGGTGTGATTAAAGGGAAGGTTTTTATTGTAAATATGAGGGAGAAAAGAACCAGAGGCATCTGGAAGAGTTTGGAGCAGAGACAGATAGCACTAGACTGAACATGGCCAGCAGACTGGACCTGCCCAGGAGAGCAGGAGGGAAGAGAGAGAGAGGAGAGAGGGAGAGGGAGGGAGGGAGAGAGAGAGAGAGAGAGAGAGGAGTGAGTATCTGGTGGCAGTTGGGGGGATGAAGACAAAGAGAGTGGGCAAAAGAGAGGATGCCAGTGCAGCTCTGAGAAGGAACAGGTCCTTGTGTGATACTGAGGACACTGGCAGCAAGCATGCTCATTGGTGTGCTAATAGATACCACAGATAGCCACTTTTTCTTTCTGCTAGCAGTAAGGGAAGGGACTCCTTTGGTAGAGGGGAACAGACTTCACAAATTCCCGAGGACTGCTGGCTTTTGTCTAACTGCCAGAATTCGGGAAATGAAGAGCTCAGACAGCTCCCCTGTGCTCTTCACTAAGATTGCACTGATTCAGACCCACATGGCAGCTCATAACTGTCTGTAACTCCTGCTCCAGGGGATCCAATACCCTCATATAGACCTACCTGCAGGCAAAACACCAATATATATATAATGTGAATATAAAAATAAATTTCACAAAAAAGATTGTACCTCCTCTTAACATTTTATCCCATTCTCTCTCCCCTGTCCTCCCTTCACATATAGGGGTAAGTAATGTTTAAACACACAGTTAAAAAAAAAAAATCATCACTTACCTCTGAATATTATTGTGTATTTTCTTATTGTGAAGGTACTAGGGACTTAGCCCAGTGGTAGAGTTCTTGCCTAACATGTGCAAGGCCCTGGGTTTAATCTCCAGCGTGATAAAAAATGTTTTAATTGTACTAGGAGTCATATAGAGAAAACTGTGATACCATTGTCAGTACAAGGAACATGCCTTTAATCTTAGTGCTTGAGGTACAATCATAAGGATTACACAATCTGTATATAGTGAGACCTTGCTTCAAAACACAGAAAAACAAGAAAAATTTAACATTGATACAATATTATCTGATCTGCATTGTGTGTTTACATTTTGTCAGCTACCTCAATATGCAATTTCTGTAAATGACCTCACATGATACATGGTCTTCTGTGATTGACTTCTTTCACTTAGTGTAGTGTGCTCAAAACTTTGTGTTATGTGTTCTAATTAGAGTGCATAGTCAACTCCTATGCAGAATGTACATCTTTAGTCAGCACTTCATTGTTTTTAAATTTTCTTACAATATTTTGTTGTGTGGCATACCAATTTTTATTTATCATTCCTCAATTGGTGAGTAGTTGTTTCAATTTTTGGCCCCTAAGAACAATGTTGATGGGTCTAGGATTGTAGCTTAGTGATAGAGAGCTTGCTTGGAATGTGAGGGTTAAATCCTTAGCAAAAGGAAAAACATGTTGCTACCTTGTTGTGATGGTTAATGTAAATTGTGAGCTTGACAGACTCTAGGATCACCTAGGAGATGGCCCTGGGCATGCCTTGGGGGGGATGATTATCTTGATTACATTAATTGATGTGGGCAAACTCCTTCTTTTTTTCTTCTTCCTCCTCCTTTTTTGAAACAAGATCTTACTATGTAGCCCTCATTGGCCCAGAACTCCATATATAGACCGTGATGGCTTCAAATCCACAGAGATCCTTTTGCCCAGTACTCAAATTAAAGGCATGTACTGGGCTATATAAATGGAGAAAGCAAGGTGAGCCTTTGCTTGGAGGCATTCATGCCTTGCTCCTTCAAGCTCCCGCTGCCTTTATTTCCCTGCCATGAGGGACTGTTTCTTGAGCTGTGAGCTAAAATAAACCCTTTCTCCCTTCAAATGGTTTTGTCAGGGAAAGGTCCTAAGACCCATAGGCACTCTTTATGCACGTGGTCTCAGTTGTGCAGGAGGCTTTGACAGGAAGATGGCTTGAGCTCAGGGTTTGAAGCCATCTGCGCCATATACAAAGACCTAGTTTCTTACACAAGAAAAAAAATCATGTTTCCATGAATGCTTATGTATAATTTTTGGATAGGATTATTTTCATTTCTCTTAAGTATACTGAGGAGCTAGACTGTTGGATCATAAGCAGTTCTGTATTTAACCTTGTAAGGAATAGCCAAATTATTTTTCTAAATCAGCATTGTCTGAGGGACTAGTTTCTCCATAACCTAAGATGTGAAGTGTTTTTTGTGATGGCTCTTTGTTTTGTTTGGAGGCTTTTTGAGATAGGCTATCACTATGTAGCCTTGGCTGACCTGGAACTCACTACCTAGGTTAGGCTGGCCTGTGACTCACAGCTTCTGTCTCCCACGTGCTGGGATTACAAGTGTGTACCACTATATCGTGCTTGCTCATGGGATTCTTTTGTGTTACGTTTTTGACATGAGCTACACAGAAAGCCAACAGCCCTTCTGCTTTATCTAGTTGCTGAGCTGCTTAGTTTTTTGTCAGCTTGACACAAGCAAGGGTCATTTGAGAAGAGGGAACCTCAATTGAGAAAATGCCCCCATTAGACTGGCCTACGGGCAGTGCCGCCTTAGGTAGTAGGTCTTGGATTGTTGAAGAAAGCAAGCTGAGTAAGCCATGAGAAACAAACCGGTAAGCCAGCACATGTGGTTGGTTATAGAGGTCTTTACTTTTTGTAGTATCCTTCAAACAGAAATTTATAGTTTTGATGATGTCCCACTTGCCTAACTTTTAAAAATGTGTTATTGTATGTCAGAAACAGTCTGATCCATGGTGACAAAGGTTTATATTCTGTGATTCTGTATTTTTTGATCCACCTTGAGTAGCTTTATATGTATAGTACGAGGTGATGAGTCACTTGTATTCATTTACATGTGGATGGATATTCAGGTGTCCAGCAGGTGATTATTGACTACAAAGATAGAAGAGGCTGGGGCATTGCCTTATTGGTCAGTGAATGGTTGGCGTCTCTGTAACTATGAAACCAACTCTACCTACTCTTCAGTTTGGAGTACTGATGGATCAGTGTGGGAGAAACTATTTCCTGAAACCACTGGTTTATAAAAATAAATATGCTTGTTCACCCTACATGTGTGATAGGGTGAGCAAGCCACAATTGTAGTTCTATTGGCAGTTCATGGGAAGAGGCCAAGGATACTGGTAAACTCTGAAGAGTACACAGGAAGCCCTACAGCAAACAGTTATCAGGCCCCAAGCATCAGCAGTCCTCTAAACAGAAATGTGCACATGAGTGTTCCCAGCAGTATTCTCCACAAAGTGGAATCAAACCAAAGGTCCATCAGCTGATGAGTGAATAAATGAAATATGGGATATATATATATGTGTGTGTGTGTGTGTGTGTGTGTGTGTGTGTGTGTGTGTGTGTAGCTATATATACACACACACACACACACACACACACACACACACACACACACACACATATATATATATATAATGGAATATTATTTGTTAGTTAAAAGAAGTGAAGTGCTTAGATGTGCTAGCACAGGTAAACTTTGAAAACATTGTACTAAGAAAGAGTATTTTGAAAGAAGCCATTTAGAGAGTACTTGAATACATGCTTGCATTTATATGCAGTGTTCAAAATGAGCGAATTAGAGACAGAACACACAGTGGTTACCTAGAGCAGTGGCGTGTTTGGGAACATAAGAGATGACTGCAAAGCATACCAAACTTCTTTCTGGACTGATGAGTCTGTTCTAAAATTAGATGTGTTCATGGTACATAACTGTGAGTATAGTAAAACTATTGAGTCACTGAACAAATTGTATAGTATGTGAATTATGTCTCTGTGAAGCCTTTAAAAATATCTGGCATGCCAAGGTTTATTATGCTGCTTTACTGATTAGGTACATCCCTCCAC
The DNA here is from genome assembly GCF_007827085.1 of Peromyscus californicus insignis. Classification (NCBI taxonomy): domain Eukaryota; kingdom Metazoa; phylum Chordata; class Mammalia; order Rodentia; family Cricetidae; genus Peromyscus; species Peromyscus californicus. The sequence continues at coordinate 66,210,520 of NW_026294413.1, forward strand.
GCTCCCTGTTGGTAGAGCTGTATTGTGGGAAATGATTTGGAGTGAAGATAGAATTGGGGAGTCATTACTGTAATGTGGGACATTGAAATTAAGGTAGTGGTATCAGTCCTGCAAAGAGTGATAGAAAGCCATGGTCTTCAAACCAGAAAGAAGCCAAGGAGACTGAGAAGACCAGCTGAGTACATGGAGCAGCAAAGCTGCAAGTTTCAAGTAGACAGTCAGCGCCTGTGTCGGGGTACCTGGGAGGTGGTTTTCAGTTGCATCTCCTGTCTTTAGACTTCACTGAACCTGTGGAAACCTGTTTGAGGGAGAAGGGCAAACCCTTAGATGCTGAGTCATGCCTAGTGAGGGTAGATACCACAGATTAGGTCAGCTGTGCTGCCTCCAGACCAGAAGTTTGAGTCAGGGCTGGTGCACTTGTACTTGAAGTATTGCAGAGGAGAATATTTATTGTCCGTGGGGAGAGGAGAAGTAAGGATTTAGGAAAGGTGTGATGTTGTGGTGGTAGGCCAGTGGTAGAGATGTTAGGATAGCCTGGGCTCAGCTGAGGTAGTGAGGAAGATAGGAAGCCATTTGTGGGGTGCATGCCTTCATGATACAGGGTCTCACTAAGTTCTGCTTGGATCAGCTCCAAGTTTGTTTGAAAGTGGAGGAAAACAGTGTAGAAATTCTGATAGAATATTTAAATACAGATATAAAGTAGGGTTGTGAAGTGTTTTCTCCTGTCCTCTCAGAGTACTTAGTTTCACACCAACTAATGTTTCTTTGGCTATCTGGTACGATGCGTTGGAAAGAAAATAGGTAAAATGAGTAATCAATATTTGGAATTACGTGTGCATTATCCATTTCAGGGGTATTTCCACATTATTAAAAAAAGGTATCCAAAAAGAAACAGCAGAATTTCTGACCTTGTGTCATTGGGAGGAAAGAGCCATTGAAGAGCAAACTCTTTAGTCTTTGAGCATAGTTAATTTTGCTGACTGTAACCTGTCTGATTGTTGAGAAGATTCTGTGTAGTTTTATAGCTCTTGGACATGTTGTTCCTGCCTGCCTTTCCCCCCTGTCCGTGCTGTGTCCTGTTCTCCCCTGGGTTCTATATTGTGCTGTACCACACAGTGCTTCTATGTCATTCATTGCCATGAGTATGCTCAGGCTACAGAAGAGGCTTGCCTCTAGCATCTTCAGCTGTGGTGAAAAGGTCTGGTTGGACTCCAATGAGACCAATGAAATCATCAATGCCAACCCCCGTCAGCAGATCCGGAAGCTGATCAAAGATGGGTTGATCATCCAGAAGCCTGTGACTGTCCGTTTCTGGGCTTGATGCCAGAAAAACACCTTGGCTCGACAAAAGGGCAGGCATATGGGCATAGGGAAGAGGAAGGGTACTGCTAATGCTTGAATGCCTTAGAAGGTGACCTAGATGAGAAGGATGCAAATCCTGTGCTGACTTCTCAGATACCTTGAATCCAAGAAAATTGACCGCCATTTTTATCATATCCTGTACCTGAAGGTCAAAGGGAATGTCTTCACAAAGGAGTGGATTCTCATGGAGCACATCCACAGGCTGAAGGCAAACAAGGCCTACAAGAAGCTCCAGGCTGAGGCTCATAGGTCTAAGACTAAGGAAACACAAGAGCGCCGGCAAGAGCTCATCAAGACTGTCCAAGGAGGAAGAGACCAAAAAAATAGATCTTTCCTCATGTCTGTTTATAGTGGGCTGCCTTTGGCCTCAGGTGGATCAGTCATTAAAATAAAACAAACCTTAAAAAAAAAAAAGAAAAAGAAAAAAAAAAACTTAGGCTGAAGGAGTCTTAGAAACTGAAGCTTGCGTTTGTGTGTCGGTGACAGCATTGTTTGGTACCCCTTACCTTTTAATTCATTTATTCAGATGTCAGTTTGGGCAAGTCTGATTTATCTGCTATAATACTTCTCACTGGAAAATGATTTATGTAAAATTATTTAGCCCTTGTAAGGAATTCTGTCTGCTGAGTTCTTAATTCCATGAGCCAGCCTAGGTTATTTCGGTGTCGTCATTCTCTATGAATGCCACAGCAAGGCAGTCACGGAGTGTGCTCTGCAGCTTAGAGTGTAGTGTTGCTTCATTTGGGAAGTGATGGTGGTGGGAATAGAGCTGCCCTCTGAGTTATAGAGGTCTTCCCTGCTTTAAGTGACAAGTGAGTCATGAAGAAATCAGGACTGTGTGTGTGCAGAGCTTTGCTTTATGATTCCTAAAGTGGACCCTTGAAGGTCTTTCTGTGCATTTTAACTTAGGCAGCAGAGTCTTTGTTTTTAGAAAGCTGGTATATAGAAAGCACATCATAACCATGGGAGTTTAACCCTTTGAGTTCTGTTGTTGTTGGTTTGTTTGGTGTTTTTTGTTTGTTTGTTTGTTTGGTTTTGTTTTTTGCAAACAGTATCTCTGTGTAGTCCTGGCTGTCCTGGAACTCGTTCTGTAGACCAGGCTGGCCTCGAACTCACAGAGATCCACCTGCCTGTGCTGGGACTAAAGGCGTGCACCACCACTGCCAGGCTAGATTTGGGTTCTTAATTGCATTAGTAAAATTGTCTGTACAAATTGATTGCCACTAATGGAAAAATTACTGGTCCACTCAGTTGAACATACAAAGGTAGTTTTAAATGTTCTTCTGACAGTGCTTTTGATCGTGTTGTATATTTTAGATAATATACAACCACAGAGAGAGCTTCAGTGATTTGGGTTAACCCTGTGATAAGGGTTAACAGTGTGGTCCTACATCTCAACCTGAGCTGTTTATTTGTTTGTTTTTAATTCCTTGAAAGAGTGAACTTGGTGATTTGGATGAGATTGCCCCACACCCCATAGGCTCATATACTTAAATGCTTGGTCCCTAATTGACAAAATTTTGGTAAGGTTTAAGAGATGTGGCCTTGATAGAGGAGGTGTCACTGAGCAGTGGGCTTTGAAGTTTCAAAAGCCCATACTATTCCTGGTTATCTCTCTTTCTGCTTCATACTTGTGAATAAGATATAGACTCTCAGCCACTGCCCTAGCTCTATGACTGCTTGCCTGCTGCCATGTTCCCTACCTTGATGATAATGAACTAACCCTCTGAAAGTGTGAGCAAGCTCCCAATTAAATGCTTTTTTTGATAAGTTGCCTTGGTCATGATATTTCTTGTTGTAGAATATATTTTAAGATGTGTTACTTTTGTTTACACTGTGGAACTTGCTTTAATGATGCAAAGATATGTTGCATTTAACTCTGTGAAGCTATGTTACTTCGCCTGTCTAAAACACCTGGTGGTATAATAAAGAGTTTGACAGCCAGTAGTGAGGCAGCAGAAAGGATAGCGGCAGGCAGAGAGAATAAACAAGAGTAGAAATCTGGAAAAGAAGGAAGGAGCAAGAGAAGAAAGAAAGGTATACAAGAATAGAGAATGATAAAAGCTCAGAGGCAAAAAGTAGATGAGATAATTTAAAGTTAAGTAAAGCTGACAAGAAACTAGCCAAGCTAAGGCCGGGCATTTATAATTAAGAATAAGCCTCCCTGTGTGATTTATTCGGGAGCTGGGTGGTGGGCTCCCCAAAGAGTAAAAGAGCTAAGAGCTAGAGTTAAAAAATAACCAACAACAGTTTCTTCACTTCAATAGGAGAGTAACTAAGACAGTGAACTATGCTTTTTCATTTCCATCCAGCTTTGATGACTAGCCCTGCTAGTCCAATTCATGAAAGGTAGTCAGTGTATCAGAATGAAATGTAGAAGAAAGAGTTTAATGGCATAGAAATCTCTGAGCCAACCTCCAAAGCAGCATCCTTGTCATCAGTACCCAAATGTACAGGACTTGACTGAATAAAAGTAATGGAAACGTCATTCAATTGGGTGAATGTTGTTGAAGCTATTTGAACATTTGCTCTTACACTCTTATTTTTAAAATTCACTTAGGGTTGCTGTGTTTTTGCATGGTTTCAGGAGTTTGCCTGGCTGGGCCAGTGAAGGAATGAAGAAAAGACACAGACAAGCTGTAGACGGGTAGACTGGGCTTTCTAATGGAGAAACTGCAGCACTTGGGAAGCTCAGCAGTTACTACATACAGTTAACAGGGAGGCAGGGATACTGCATACAGCTAAACAAGGAGACAGGATTTATGGTATACAGCTGAATTGAGGAAATAGGGTTAGCTAATCTTATAAGAGCAGTCTCATAGAGGACAGTCTTCAGTTCATGAACATGGAGGTGTGGGGGAAACTAGCTTGGATATTTTATGCACATTATCAACACTATCAATACACTTGAATCAGGAGGGAAAGCTTTGCAATTTCCTGTGGGTCTAAGGCATTAGGGTCCTTGACATGGCTATTCTGATGTTTTTGTTGTTTTGGTTTCTTTTTGAAGACAGGGTCTTATGTAGCCAAGGATGGCCTTGAACTCCTAATCCTTCTCTACCTACCTCCTAAGTGCTGAAATTACAGGTGTGTGCCCCTCCTGGTTTGGTATCAGTTTTGATCCAGGTTCTATAGGATCATTTTGATCATCTGCATTGTTTCCTATAGCAGCTGTACTATTTTGTATTATCTTTGCAATGTACAAGACTATACTGGCTCTTCCATGTCTTGTATCCTCATCAGCACTGTGTCTGTGGCCATCCTTCTGCCTGTGTCTGCCTAGTGCTTGGATTATAGGCTTGTGCACCCAGTTTATGGAGTGTTGGAGGTTGAACCTAGGTCTGCATGCATGCAGAATAATCACTTCACCAACTGAACCACATCCCCACATTTTTTCTTTCTTTCATTATCACAATATGATACAGTTATTGAAGGTGTTAGTAAATGAATAAGAACTTCTTTGCACATGTAAGTACCCATGTATTTTCAGAGTATTTCCAAACTACAGCCCTGCCCTGTAGTTGAGATGGATGTTCTTGCTGAGAGCAGTCTGTTGTTGAAGAACTTGACACAGAAGACTTAATAGGATTAGCCAGTGAGAGTCACTAGTAGAGAGTGATTAAACTTGTCCTCTGGCTCTTGGCTTAGTGTGTGTTTGTCTTGCTCCTGTAGTTACAGAAGGTGGTGTGGATGTGCTTTTGATTTCTCAGAACTTTGTGAGCTTTCCTGTTGAAAATTTGAGAGGCTGCTTGTGGAGAGGAACAGGGAATGTTGAATTAGTTTCTGCTCCAAGCTACAGTAGAATTTACATGTAGCTCTGGCTGGTTTTCCAAGGGACTAAGATGGCTGAGCTTAGAAGACTGAGTTTAGCACCTCACCTTGATCCTTTGCTTGAAACCTGGCTGAGAATTAGCAGACCTGTGCTTAGTACAATGACAGAGCCCACACGCTGGGTCGCTGTTGCGTCTTAATGTGGTCAAACATGAGAAAAGGAAGGTTAGATGGGGTTGACACAATTTTAAGAGACACAGGATTATTAAAAATAGAATGCAGCTCTATAATAATATCTTAGTTGTAAGGTTATATTTTGTTAATTACAAATGAATTATTATATAAAAGGTAAATCATGTAGATGTTTTTAATTATGGCTCAAGAAAATTTGGGATTTACAGATTTTTTTGTTGTTTGTTACTACTATCATGATTCTTGTGCTCCATAAAGTCTGTCTCTGTGTGCTACATATAATGAAAGATTGCTTAGTAGCTGATCAGTCATTAGCAGACCACTCTTATTGATGACATGTTTCTTTAAAGTAGTCAGTGAGAACCAAAGCTTTTCAATCCTGTAAAAGAGCAACTATTGTTTATTGAAGGTATCTTTTAGTGAAATTTGCTTTATTTAACATTCAAATAGTTTTTTGCTTAAAAGAACTTTATTGTTATATAAGAGAAAGCAAGCATGAGCATCTGCTGTCTTGGCACAGAGCTCAAGTGCCTTGGTACACGTGGAGGTCAGAGGACAAAGTTGCAGAACGGTCCCCTTCTGCCTTTAAGTGGATTCCAGAGATTGAGCTTAGGCAGGGCGTCAGACTTGCAAGTGCTTTTACTTGCTGAATGATCTTGCCAGCACGAATTGTTTTTGTTTTTGTTTTTGTTTTTGAGATAGGGTATCTCTATATATAGTCCTAGCTGTCATGGAACTCACTCTGTAGACCAGGCTGGCCTCAAACTCAGAGATCCCCTTGCTTCTGCCTCCCAAGTGCTGGAATTAAAAGCATGTGCCACTGCATCTGACTCATTATTTTTTAAAACATTGTTTTAAGAGTAGAAAAGTTAGATTCCTAAGTTCTGGCCATAGTAATTTTATCTGTTTTTCTTTTTTAAAAACATATTCTACATTAAGAATTACTTGGAGGTATAAATAGTATTTGAAATATCTTTGATTACAAAAATATTTGAGAATTACAAATAAAAAATTGAATTACCTTAGTTCTTTACATTATTTTGATATGGTCTATACCTTCATGTACATGTTCCCCTCACGGTGTCATGTCATCTCTGTGCTATACTCATCACACCATATTGCATCATGCAGTAGTTAATAATTATGTTTCATTACTGACCTTTCACATAATAAAAAAAATTACCTTTAATAAAATGGCACTAAAGCTAGAAAAAGATAAATGAGTTGCTTTTCTGTTTCATGAGGTATAGAGCCTTTATTTCTTTTCCTCAGATGATCTGTTCTGAACACTGAAAGCTCTCCTACCTGCTTTATTATGACTTTCAAAGTCACATAAAAGAGAATAGCCAGTAGGCTATTTTTGAAGTAAATGATAATGTCATCAGTCAATCTTTCCATTTGTTTTCTGAGAAGGTAATCAGCCTTTCAGACAGGTGCTGTGTTGACTGTAGCTGGTGCCTGTGAGGAGATGAGTTCACTCACATTGATGACTCTTGGTTGTCTGCTGCTTTTTCTTTGCACTGTTCAGGCTACCTTCCTTGGGGTTTCATTCTTTCTCTCCACAAGGGGGCAGGTAAAGGAAGAGGGACATGCTAAATGAGCCTGTTCAGGGTTTCACTTTTGCTAGTCAAAATTGCAGTTTGGGAATGACTTCAGAAGCAGTGAGTTCCTTTCTTAAGACAACTCAATGCCCTCTCCACCCACGTAAAGGGTTTCTCTGTGTAGACCAGGCTGACTTTGAACTCAGATCCATTGCCCTCTGCTGGGATTAAAGATGTACACCACCACTGCCTGGCTGACAAAAAAACATTCTCACAAGCAACCATCTTTTAAAAAATGGTTACCTCCAGGCAGTGGTGGCACACGCCTTTAATTCCAGCACTTAGGAGGCAGAGAGGATCTCTGTGAGTTCGAGGCCAGCCTAGTCTATAGAGCGAGATCCAGGACAGGCACCAGACTACACAGAGAAACCCTGTCTGAAAAAAAAAGTTACCAAAACCTTGTTACAGTGTTACAGCCTTCAATTTTCTCTGCAAATAATTTCTCTCTAAAAATACTGAGTTGGGTTTAAAGAAATGATAGCATTTGAATATATGCCTGATTTTTTTTTGCAGAGTGTCATCTTAGACACGTATATCAAGATTTCTCACTGAATGAGAATTTTGCCTAGTTCAGACTTTGTTTCCCAATGGAAGGGGCAGAACTTACTGTCTCCGTTGAAGGGAGGCTCTCATTTCTTTTTTTTTTTTTTTTTTTTTTGGTTTTTCGAGACAGGGTTTCTCTGTGTAGCTTTGCGCCTTTCCTGGAACTCGCTTTGGAGACCAGGCTGGCCTCGAACTCACAAAGATCCGCCTGGCTCTGCCTCCCGAGTGCTGGGATTAAAGGCGTGCGCCACCACCGCCCGGCTCATTTCTTAAAGCCTCAGTTACTATGGCCATGCCATTGAGTAAATTACATTCATCATCATCTACAAATGTATATTTATGATGGTTAATTTATTTACAGAAAATTTATTCTATTTGAAACATATTTGATGTTGAATACCTCAACATCTTATATACTGTTTGAGTCTATGGGAAATTTTGTTTATTCACTTTGTGTGTGTATATATATATGCTCATGTATATTGGTGTACATGTGTATATGTGTATGTTTGTGTAGAGGACAGAGAACAACTTCAGAAGTCATTCCTTGGGAGCTGTCCATATTGTTTGAGACAGGGTCTCTCACTGGCCTGGAGCTTACCAAGTAGGCTAGCTGGCTGACTAATGAGTCCCGGGGATCCAGGCCTTTTTGCCTCCCTCAAGCCTATGAGGATTTTAAATAAACATCTGTTTTCTGTCAACTGCTTAATTCTTTGTTTTGACTTGATGTTGGGCTACTGTGATCTCAGTTTTTCAGCGTGAGGCGTAGTTACTCTTTCATGTTCTTTTACTGTGAACAAATGTCTCTTGGGAAAACTGCTGTTTTTCCCTATAATCTGTGTGAGACACATTTTGCTGTTTAAGATATTGGGGGAAGTGATGGAACAAATTTGCAGACATTGATTCTTTATGTTTAGCTTCTGGTGTCTGTTTTTAAGTTGTGTTTTATTTTCTGTTGCCTCTATTAAGATCTCTGATTGTCAAAGTTTCTCTATCCCCACGGCGTGGTACACATAATGACTAAAACAGTTATCTTACATTCCTATAGCATTCTTTTTTTCAGCACTTAATGCCTTTTATTCCTTAGCTTCATGCATGAATTATGTAGCATATGTGAAGAGGCTTAAACAGTTTCCATTGCATTCTTTCTGGCTAGCTGCTGTTATATTTAGGGTATACTTATAGTTTAGACAAAGTAAGAATGTTATTGTTGTTGACCTTGACACTAGATAACTGGGCAGACATTATATAGCTATGTTCGAATCCTCACAAAATGTGCTGTTGAAGCCAACAGAGTCCTGGCGGGAGACTCTTCTGGACAGCAGAGTTATGGAACTTTTCTTCACAGTAAGTCCTAGGCTTTGTCTCTGGCAGCAGGGGACAGGATAAGAGGAAATGCCTTTGTTTTCTTAAGTGAAACAGGACAGATTTCTTTGGTTCCTGTTGGTTTTCCTTCTCATTAGCTGACCTGCTGAAGGAGAATTCTATGACAAATCTTGCTAATGTACAAATACTATCCCATTATGAAGGACTTAGGTCCCACAGCAGAACTTCCTAGACTTGGTAATCGCAGGACTCCTTTACACTCTTAAAATTCAGAATTTCCTACTAGCTTTTGTTTATGTGGGTTATATAGCTGTTGTTGTATAATATAGCTATTATCCCATTACAAATTCAAACAGATAGAAGCAAAAGAAGATAATGGCATGAGTTTGGTCTTTTTGACTAAAAAATAAACAGAAAATTTCAGACTGAAAACTTTAAAAAATACTTTATTTCGCTAAAAATACCGACAAACTGTTACATTGTAATATAAATAACTTTAGTGAATAAATACGTTAAAAACGAGTATAGTAAAAATGACTGGGTTTTGGTTTTGTTTGCTTTACATTTTTGCAAATCTCTTTTAATAAAAGACAACAAGATTTTCCTGTTTTATATTTCATTCAGTTGGAATTTTAAATCATGTGACCCCAGGAAAAGCTGTCTGTGTGTATGTCTACATAAGGAAGAGCAGAAATGCATTAGTGTTCTTATGGACACTGCGGCAGCTTAGGAAGTGGAGAGTTCCCTGGACTACACTTTGAAAACTGCTCCCCTAGTGGGCTATACTCATAATTTGTAAGACCTGAGCTGAGTTAATATTTAAGAGCAATTTATCTTAAATATTTCAATTATAACTTTAAACAGGCCTCTTAGTACCTACAAGAAGCAAGCAGTATATTCCCAATGTGCCATTGAGTTTTAGAATTAAAAAGTACATGTATGTGTGTATTGGATGCTAATTTGCAATTACAGAGTAAGTGTGTAGTTAAATCAGTGACTTACACAAAATAAAAACCACTAAAATCTAGTTAAATACCACTTAAAAAGAAAAGAATAAGACAATTTTGTTCAATCTGAATCGTTATAGTTCCTTACCTTATGTGTTTTGAAGTATGAACAAGCCTTTTGTGAATGAACTATTTAAAATGTGTCAGTACTGTGGTATATATTTTAAAATGTTGAAAGCACATTTGTCCATCCTTAGTCATACAGAAACAGTCGTTTTCTGCCGTAGTGGCTTGTTTAGGAGTTCTGGAGATTGTGCTGGGGTCTTGTGCATGCCTGACAAGCACTGTGCCACTAAGGCTCATCTCTGCCCTTCATAAAAGATGTTTTCTATGGAAATAAATGTTCAATCTGAGCATTAATCACCTTATATTTTCCTTTTTAAAACCAGAGGGAAAAAAATCTGAAAACATAAGCAAGATCAAATGGTACTTGCAATTAAATTTTTAGGACTTTGTGGGCTGCCTCATCTGGCAGGAATTGTTTTGATCTGAGTCCAAGTTCAGTTCTTTGTATTTGCTCGACAGAAAGTAGGTCCCACTGCAGCCGCTTGTGAAAAGGTGAAAAACTGTTGGCAATGCTGCCAACAACTCTGCTTGGTCTGAACAGCTGTCTAGACGGCAGACAGCTGCTCTTGTCAGCTGTGAACTAATCGCATGCAAATAACTGTGAATCCAAAGTTAACCCTTTCCAGCTTGGTTGTTTTAGCAGTTTATAAACAATTTTAATTTGCAGCAAAAGCCACAGCTTAATCTTTCTATTTGAGTTTTGCTAAATTTCTCTTCACTTATATGGATTAATTACCAAATTTAATCTTTTTTCCATTAGATTTCATTATTATGCTAGATTTCTGTAGATAAATATACTAGAGTAAAGACTTAAATTTATTGACTGTTTGAAATGTAAATGATTTTGGTTGCATTCTGTTCTTCAGAAGTTCACAAAGTTGTCAGTTTTCCTTTTCTTCCTACTCTTTTGGACAAAACTTTCCTGATTGTGATTCTGGTGTTTTGCCCTCCAGATATTGCCATTCTTAGCTCTCTGCTCTGCTGTCTCTTCCACACATAGCACGTCAGGCGCCACCTCACCTATGACTTTTTCACACTCTCCCAGCCTCATAATCTGCATGGTTACTGGGCGTTTCAGTGTGAATGGCACACTGGCATCTGATGTTTGAACAGACTTCAGTAGAAATCTGTCTGTCTTGCTAACTTGTGCCTTGTGTGCTTATTTGATGGTAGCCTTTCCATTTGCCTCCCTGGGTGTGTCTGTCTGTCTCTCCTCCCCTTGCTTCCTTTCTGTATGGAGGTGGTTGATCTGTTTTTTAATTGTATGATACTGTTTAGAGTGAAATCCGTGTTTAATTATGAAGGGAATGCTTTCTCAGTGCTAAAATTGGCAGATCATGAATCTATAAATGGCAAGAATTACTTGTTTAATATGAGTTTTATGTGACTCCTATTTCAGAAAACAAATTAGTCCTTGGTCCCAGGACAGCTTTTCATTTAGTTTTGTTTTTATATTATCAACACTAGCTCTCTCATTAAGCACATTTTTTCTTTTGTGTTTTCATTTCTGGTCCAGGATTGACTAGCAGAGGCTTCTATGTGGAGCAGATCATGTGACAAGTTTCTCTTGTCCCAGCCTGCACTGTACGTTTTGGTAGAATCTAGCCCTAGGCATCTCAGTGAACTTTTGATTAGGTTAAGTTTCAAAGGATGACAACACAGATTTAATTGTGTTTTTAAGATAAAGAGCTTAAAAGAATGTATTCAAGAGTATGCAACCAAAATGTGCATACAATTTTGTGTGTTGTACTTTGTAAAGCTTAAACTACATTTGGTTTGAGTACTTTTCATGTTTGCTTGCATGCCAGAAGAGAGCATCAGATCCCATTATAGATGGTTGTGAGCCACCATGTGGTTGCTAGGAATTGAACTCAGGACCCCTAGAAGAGCAGCCAGTGCTCTCAACCTCTGAGCCATCTCTCCAGCCCCTTAAACTACATTTTTATATAGGTTGAAAAATGTTTCTGTTCCAGACCAGGGATTGGCAAACTCTATGTGCTATCAAGGACCACAGTGAATTTTAGGCTCTGTATTTATATATATATATATGGTTGTATTCAACTCTGTCATTGTAGTGAGGAGCCCTAAATTAAAAATAAACAATCAAGCAAAATACTGATATTCCAGTAAAACTTTGCTGATAGTTGTTAAAATCAAGAACTTTTGTATAATCCTCTTTTGTTTTTTTTTTTTTTTCCCCCTCAACTGTAAACTCGAGAAAAGTCCTAACCTCTACATCCACTCAGACACAGGCAGGAAACCAGTTTTGGCTCATGGGTCAATGGCTTGCCAACCCTTGTTCTAGACCAGAGTATGACATATTTTAAGCCTATTAGTAAGTCATCTAACCATAATTTTTAGAGCTGTTATACTGGTTTAAATTTCTTTATTTGATTTTAAGAAGCCAAGAGGCTAAGGTTAGTGGAACCAGTTAACAAGGATTTACTCTGTTCACTGTGTCCCATACTGTACCAGTGAATGCATTTAAAAAACAGACACATCCTGTGTCAAGTAATTCATAAATGATTGACAAAGTCAAAGCCAACATAACCTGAAACAAATAGAGAACAATGGTTCAAAAAAGAAAGAGGAGGGCTACAGTGCTTCAGTTAGATGCCTGTGGGAAATAGCAAATGGCCAGTGCATGAAGATGAATAGGCACTTCATATTCCTTCCTGGCATTTCCTGTTCTGTTTTAATGTCAGAACATAGAAATGAAATCTTTAATATCTGAAAATTTAGTAATGCTGAAGTTAAGCGATATTTGGAGAACTTTTCTTTAGCTAAAACACTGTAGTAGGTGTGTATCAATATTACATCATTGAAGTAAGATCTAGTTGCATGTTTAAATGGATTTATGTATTAAATACAAATTTTATTTTAACATTTAGTATTAATTACAATGGTGTGAGATAAAGTGAAATTCAAAAAGATCACACGATCTCAAAATTTAAGCATATGTTCAATGTCTGTGAGTAGGTGATATCTAGGATGGGTGATAGGTACATTTGTTGGTTTTTGAAGTGTGCAACTGTTTGCTTCCACTAAAGCCGCATCTATATACTAGGTTGAACTTGTCTGCTAACTTTAGCAAGAAGCTGTGGTGAGGCATAGTTAGCATAATACAGATGACTGTCGTCGTTGCTGTTTTTAGCAGAAGCAGTATGTCTGACTGGCTAGCATCTGTTTTCTCTCCTTGTCATAATATGCTGGAGACAGTTCAATTTTTAAAATGCAGGTAGCCCTCAAGTAAAAATTCATTGATATGTTTAAAATCATGACCTATAATGTCAGTTGAACTGGAGGATGATTTTCAGGTTTTGTTTAACTGAGGAGTTAATTTTCTAGAAATGACCAGCTACAGTGAATTTTTCTCTTACCTCATTCGACATGGTTCGCACGTGACCCCTACAAAAGAAGAATTTGTTTTTATGGATTAGTAATTCTTTCTAACAGGTACATCGAAAAATCCGAGAAGATTCAGATATGGCACAGGATTCTCTGCAGTGCCTTGCCCAGTTAGCGTCTCTGCATGGACCCATCTTCCCCGATGAAGGATCCCAGGTTGATTATCTAGCACACTTCATTGAGGGATTGCTGAACACTATCAATGGGTAGGTATGCTCGTCCTTTTGAACTGCAGAGGGAACCTTCCCTTTTCCTCTGGTATTTAATAGGAGGGGAAAAAGAAACTAAGGCTTTTCCTGTTCTGTTTTGAAGTAGAGTTGTAAGACTAATTTAAAATGAATGGTGATAATATTTTTGTGTTTGGAAATATAGCTTATCTTATACTACTTAATAATCCTCATGGTTTGATTTGTAGAATTGAAATAGAAGATTCTGAAGCTGTGGGAATCTCCAGCATAATCAGCAATCTGATAACTGTGTTCCCTCGGAATGTTTTAACTGCCATCCCCAGCGAACTTTTCTCCTCCTTCGTTAACTGCCTCACACATCTCACTTGTTCTTTTGGGCGAAGTGCTGCGTTGGAAGAAGTGGTGAGTGACTGTTCTAAGTCATGGGACATTTGTGCTCCCTTTAGAACACTGTCTCATGATAGTTATTTTAATTAAGTACTAGGAGCTATTGTTAAAATTACATTTTTATATGTAAATTAGTGGCAGTGTGTATGGAAACATTACCTAAATTTTTTGGATTTAAATTAGTCTTGGAAATTATAATTTTGAGATAATTAGAATGAAATGTTTTTGTTAAATTATGATAAATACCTCATTGTTTAACAAGTCTACCAAGTACTACTAAATAACTTCATGGTTGGATGTAATTAAATGTAATTAAATTTTATCTATGTTATTTTGATATTTTTATTTAGGACTTATTTGGAAATTATGTGATGTGTATTATTTAGAAGTGTTTTGGTAAGCTCTAATTTACATTCAAATTAAGACTGGTAGTAATGCGAATGATTTTTTGGGGACAAGTACAAATTTTCAGATGCTTTCCAATTTTTAGGAAATACATACTAAAACCCCTTGACAACACTGTTGCTTTGTAACAGTTACTGTGACTAATAACTACAGTAATCATTGGAAATAATGGACTTATTTCTACAAAGTAGTGACTTTAATTGTTGAAATTGGCTTTTCTTGTTATAAATTAAAAGGAGATTCTTTTAGAAACAATTTTAAGAGAGAAAAAACTATTTGTAAATACCTCTTAGGATTTCATGTTAAATCATGAGTTTACATTAAGATGTAAGCTCTGGCAATACTTTTTGTTTGGCAGTTTGTAAAGCTTCCAAAGTGCTCAAAGAATTAGGAATCTGGGAATGATTATGTTTATATAATTAGGTTCTTTTAGGATGTAGTGAGAGGTTATATGATTGAAAGCTATATATTAGATGAGTAGAAGTTCTTAGACATCATATGTGGGATTTGCATTTCTCAGGATGGTAATTTCTGTTCTCAACATGAAAGTCCATATTGAATTAAGTGTCTCAGCTTTAGTGAAAGCCCTTTCACAGGCTCAGACTCTGGAGTGTAGTTTCATGTAACATGGCTTCATTGTGTTCTCCTCTTGATTTTTCTCTTTTGAATGAGATGGAGTCAGGATTTAGCATTTTGATCATCTCTTTAGACACAAAGACCTTCATCTTCTCTTAAGAGGGCTCTTATATTTAGCAGACTGGCTAGAAGATATGTAATATTTTTGGTTTGAAAATTTTATCTTTGAAATTTATTTTGAGCAGGAGACTTTCTGTCAAAATTTGGTGTAGGAGAGTAGGAATATAAGTTGGATATTTCTTATGCTTTTCTCATGAGAAGACATGCTGTGCTCAAAGATATACCTAATAGGTTGAAGAAAACGTCTGTTTATGTTTATTCTCTCAGTTTATCTGTTTATATTTAATAATTATTTTTAAAGGCAACTGGCTACCAATTCTATAGGACAGAAAGAAGAGAAAAGCTGAAGCTGTCCATTAATTGTGGAGGGTACATTAGGGGTGCCTGGGGAGGTGGAAGGTTGGGAGTTGGCCCTTTCATATGACTTGCATGATTGCTAAACAGATTTCCCTAAGTGGCACTTAAAAATTCATGTTTAGTCATCTTGTACATTCTGGGGAATATTCAGCTGATAGCTGAAGGTCGTGAACAAACCCAGCCAAGACAGAGTGATTAAAGGATTGCCATAAGGGTTCTTATTTATGTCTTCTTCTGTTTTCCTAGCTACCAGGAAATTGTAGTACATAGTTCAACAATACGTTTTGTCCTGAGATAAAAAACAAATCATCTTTGAAGGAAATTTGGAAAAATTGAGCATATAAATAGCTAAGGAGTCCACATGATGTGGAATGATGATATTTTTGGTTACTTTTTCAACTTCATTTAGTATGTTTCCTCCTTGGCAAAATCAAGGAGGCAGGTGTTTTTGTTTTTGTGATACTTCCTCCCCCTGCGCGGCCCCCCCCCCCCCCCCCCCCCCCCCCCCCCCGTTTGTCTGTCTGTTTTGTGGTGGAACGAATGAATGAATTTTGAGAGGGTCTGAATATGTAGCAAGAGTCTCATTCTGTTTCCAGCCTCCACCTGTACCTACCAGTGCTGGGATAACAAATGTGTGCTACCTACCATACCTGGCTTCCTTCTGAGAGAATAATGCCTGTTTGAGGTCAGCGTTTACTCAATGAGACTGAGTCGTCCCCCCCCCCCTTTTTTTTTTTTTTTTTGGTTTTTCGAGACAGGGTTTCTCTGTGTAGCTTTGCGCCTTTCCTTGAACTCGCTTTAAAGGAGAGAGCAGAGAGCAGCAATTGCTCGAGGAGACGGTGTTGGTGCATCTAGCTGTGTGTAATAACTTGAACTCTGTTGTGGATAATTGATTGAGGAATCTCCCCACCCTGTGATTATGATAGCTGAGAAGGCACACACTGATGACATTGTTTCCCCTGCCCACTCAGGCTTGCATTTCCTCAGCCTACAGAATTGTAGGAAAAGCTGAAATATGAGACACAGGGATACTTTTTAAGCTTTGCATGGTGAAAGAATATTTCTTTCCAAAAATAATAATAAGTTTGGCTCTATAAGAATATTTAAATACAGATTATTATTTAAAAGTATTTTAAGAATTCCTTGCAAGGCTGGGTGTGGTGGTGCTCATCTTTAATCCTACATTCAGGAGGCAGATTGGCTCCAGGACAGCCAGTGCTATTCAGAAAAACCCTATCTTGGAAAAACAACAACAACAACAAAGAATTGCTTGTTTTGTTTAACTCAGGTTGGATCACAAATCTTACTATGCAATATTTTTTGACTTGGATATGAATCGATTTTAATGTTTTAAATAGGTGTTTTAAGTCTTGTAAGAATGTATTCATTGTGCTAGTATGTGTCATTAGAGTAAAACTTATTTACTGTCTGTATTCTTTAATATAGTATTGTTTTATTTTTAAATGTTTTATTTATTTTATGTTCGTTGGTGTTTTGCCTGCATGTATGTCTGTGTGAGGGTGTCAGGTCTCTGGGAACTGGAGTTACAGACAGTTGTGAGCTGCCATGTGGGTGCTGGAATTGAAAGCAGCCAGTGTTCTTAACCGCTGAGCCATCTCTCTAGCCTATCTGTCTTGAAACAAAAAGTTATTATTACTGTATTTAACTTAAACAATACACACCTAGAAAAGAACCTAAATACAACAGACAAATAACAACATAAAAAATATGGTTCTTGGAGTCTTGTGTTTATTGATGTGTTCATTAGTGTTATACTGTGGGATGCAAATACTGTTTGGTGTGCCATTGTGCAAGGGCTTGTGCCAGTACCTATATACTTTAAACATTGTGAAATATTTTCCTCATATGAAGTATACATTTTGTTTTTAAATATAAAAATAGTATAGAAGGAACAAGTCTGTATCGCCCACTCAGACTAAGGAACTGTATACCAAGTGTGGCATGATGGCTCATGTCGATAATCTCAGCACTCAGAGGGTTAGGGCAGCAAGATGGTAAGTTTGAGGTTAGTCAGGACTTGACAGCAAAGAAACAGTGTGTTGTCAGAGCCACTTTCTCACCTCATCTGTGGGGTGGATGGTTCCCTGCTCCCATCCTGCTCCATGATCAGGTTTCTGTTATATAACTTGCTATAAGTAGATGCTACAAGTAGATGCTGCTAGTGAATTTCCCAGCCAGTGTACCTGGAAGTTTATCTTACTCTCTGTCATCTGTGATAGTTGACCTTTTCTTTTCTCAAAGTTCTTACAGGCTGGAAATAGGAAATTCTGGAGTTCAGTAAGTCTAAGGAGCTCCTTAGAAGTTATCCTTAAATATAAAAGTCTCTGTGAAACTAATTGTTTGCATCAATTTCGTTGCATATTTTTATGTACACAAACCATACTTACTTAGGAAATTAGTCTGGAGCTGTGTGGTGGTTTGAATAAGAATGGCCCCCATGAGCACATGTGTTGAAGTTCTTAGTCATCAAAAACCACTACTTCTGAGGGATTAGGAGGTGTGTCACTGGGGGTGGGCTCCAAGGTTTTAAAAAGCACAAGCCAAGCCCAGTGGCTCTCTCTTCCTCTATCTGCGGATCCAGGTGTAGAACTGTCACCTACTTCTATAGCACCTTGTCTGCCTGCATGCTGTCATACTCCCACCATGATAATGGGCCAAACCTCTGAAACCCTAAGTCAGCCCCAATTAAAAGCTTTGTTTGTAAGAGTTGCCATGGTCACAGTGTCTCTTCCCAGCAACAGAACTCTAGGACAGGCTGGGAATGTAACTCAATGTATGAGCACTTGCCTATCATGCCTGCAGCCCTGAGTTCACCTTCTATTACTATGAAAATGGGGTGGGGGTGAATAAAGGAAGTAAAAGACATTTGGTATTCAATAGAACGTGCTTTCTTTTTTTTTTTGTTTTTTTCGAGACAGGGTTTCTCTGTGTAGCTTTGCGCCTTTCCTGGAACTCGCTTTGGAGACCAGGCTGGCCTCGAACTCACAGAGATCCGCCTGGCTCTGCCTCCCGAGTGCTGGGATTAAAGGGATAGCTCAGCCGTTAAAGGCTAGGCTCACAACCAAAAATATAAGAACGTGCTTTCTAAGCCGGGTGGTGGTGGCAGTGGCGGCGGCGCACGCCTTTAATCCCAGCACTCAGGAGGCAGATGCAGGCGGATCTCTGTGAGTTCGAGGCCAGCCTGGGCTACAGAGTGAGTTCCAGGAAAGGCGCAAAGCTACACAGAGAAGCCCTATCTTGAAAAACCAAAAAAAAAAAAAAAAAAAGGAAAAAAAAAGTGCTTTCTAGCCGGGATCTCTGAAATCTAGGCTAGCCTGGTCTGTTTAACAAACTCCAGGACAGCTTACAGGGCTTCATAGACCCTCTCTCAAAAAAGAAGAAGGTGCTTTCTGATTTCTTGGAGAAAATTTGGAGTTGTCACATTGGTTATTTACTCTCTGTGGGGAAAAGCACAGGGGTATGGGTTGGGGATAGTGTCATTACTATTAGGGATAGATTTGGAGTTGTTTGAAGATTATAGGCAAATTTGTAACTACCTTAGTATGATATTTATTTGTATATTTTCAAAATAGCTGATACTAGAATAATATAAATAGGTAGCACTATAAAGACTACATTTAATGCACCTTTAGGTTCACAGTGAAAATACAGAATGATCTCATACACTCCTCCCCTTACCATCAATCTGCCCCATCAAGCCTGTAGCAGGGTGGTATATGGATTATTATTGCTGCACCTGTATTGGTACACGGTTGTCATAAACCCAGAGTTCGTGGGTTCCATAGAGTTTATTTCTGATGGTGTAAATTCTTTATTTTATTTTATTTAGTGATTTTTTTTTAGACAAGATCTAAATGTAGGTCTCTGTAGTACTGGCTGTCCTGGAACTCACTATGTTGAGCAGGGTGTCTTAGAACTCACAGAGATCAATTTAACTCTGCCTCCCGAGTGTAGGGACTAAAGGCATGCGACACCACCGCCCAGCTCTAGTTCCTGATTTTTAGTACAACATCTAAAATAGAAATAAGGGACTAGTGAGATGGCTTAGTGTGGGTAAAGGTAGTTTGACTGCTGTCAAAATCCTGTGTGCGTCACCTGCTTATCCTTCTACATACACCAGGCTGTGGAAACCACTGGAGGATGTATCATCCTCCCCTCCCCTCTCCCCACTTCTTTCTCTGCCCCTGCCTCCCAAATGGTGGAATTTAAATGTGTGCACCACCATGTCCAGCCCTACTCCTCTTATTATTGTCCCTATAATCTTGCCATCCTCAGAGTTTCCTCTACTTGGAGTCTTACAATACTGTTAATCTCTGAAATTATATTCATTGTCAGGCATGGGCCAGAGCAGATTGCTGTACTGAAAAATTTCTTTCCAGACATTCACTTGAGAGAACGTTTTGTTATTTTTGGAATTATATATTCAAAATTATCAAAGCATAAATGTACATTTTTTTGTTTTTGTTTTTTTCTGTGTCTGATGCACTGCATATCCATGCTTCTCTACACCTTCAGGCTAGATATAGGCAGAGAGAAGTGCTGATAATCATGTTTTCATTTCTACTCCCTCCTTCATATTCAGATGTAGTAAAGTGGGGTCAAGTAGGTCCCATAAGCTCTAAGCCCCTCTCCAAAGCCTTCTGGCAGTAGGCCTGACAATGCTCAGAGCATGAGCACATAGTGTCTAGATTGGTCTCCTTAGTCATCTGTCCACATGCTGCCAGCCAGGCTGCTGGCTCGGCTGCTGGGTCTGAGCCAGAGTGGCCATGGAGCAGAGCCAAGGTATTATGAAAAAGCACTAGCTTAGGTTTCACTTCTCTGGGATTAGACTGGAAGATCTAGTTGCCAATTGTCATCAACCAAATTTCTCACACTTTCCCTGATGAGTTACTTTGTTGGTATACAGAGAAAACCAGAGATTTTTTCCCTCCCAAGAAGCTCTGCCTTTATTTTAAATCACCATCCAATGTATAAGAACTTGTGCATTCTACTTGAGATCATTCTAATATCAGGGCATAATGGAAGCATTGTGGAGAATTCCTTTAATAGTACGCATGTAAGGCTTTAACTTTAAAAAAAAAAACTTTTACATTTTGATGCATGTCTTAAATATGCACTTAGAAAAATGATAGTTGGTCTTTACAAATGTCCTGTGTTTTTCTTTTTGAGGCTAGTTCAGTGGGTGCTACTCTTTAGTCCTGTTAGAAATGTTACCAGTCTGTTTATTTTGGCAAGATAAACTGTTAAGACCTGACAAATGATGTCTGCAAAGCACATGCCTTGTTAAGTATATAAACAAGCCACAGATGTTTCTATGGGAAGAAAGGATCCTATTCACTTCAGGATTCCAATGCTTAGCTCTTAGCATTTGATGAAATTATAGAAGGAACAGAGTCATCTTTCCCATTGTTTATAACCAATATTGTGCTTTGGCTTTTTAGCAGTGTTTTGTTTTTCTTTGTCTGTTTTTTTTTTTTTTTTTTTTTGGGGTTTTTCGAGACAGGGTTTCTCTGTGTAGCTTTGCGCCTTTCCTGGATCTCACGCTGTAGACCAGGCTGGCCTCGAACTCACAGAGATCCGCCTGCCTCTGCCTCCCGAGTGCTGGGATTAAAGGCGTGCGCCACCACCGCCCGGCTTCTTTGTCTTTTTAAAAGCTGTATATATTAACTTAACAGAACAATTTTTGTATGTGTGTAACATAGTTTGATCATATTCACCTGAGCCACTGCCGTATTACAGAGTGTGGGCAATGTGGTTTTCTTTTACAAAAACAGCGTCATGTGCTTTTGTTGCATGTGCTTTCATGTGTATTACAGTGGCTTCTTGCAGCAAATAAGAGGAAGCCTGATCTCCTGAAGCCATCTTGATATGTTCCTTGCCTTCCAGCCCATTCCATGTGCGAGGGCAGTGGCTTGTCAGTTGCATTCGCTTTCTTTGCTATGGTTCCAGCTCATCCCCGCCTCCTGGTCTTTGCAGCTTTTTAAGTATAATGTCCTTTCAGCAGAATATTATATCAATCTAGGGAGGGATTTTATACCACAAATAGCTCTGTAGTCTATTATTTGTGTGTCTATCATTTCTTGGAAAATTCTTTGTCTCGGTAGTGTAGTTTTGGTGGGAAAGATTAACTGAGAACTAGTAGCTATTCATGAACAAGAAAAAAATGGGAAATAAAAATTACGAATAACCACCTGAAGTGGTTAAGACCATGGCAGTCTGTGAAGCATGGTGGTCTTGCCAGTGGACACATCTGTGGTATGGTTGTGTGCATGCCCTGGGGGCGAGAGACTCAGCTGGATGGGTGTGCTTATTCCTTTTTTCTAGTTTATCACATGTTCTCCTTTGTAAGAAAGAACTTAACTAATGAAAAGGAAGAACTCACAGAGATCACCAGGCCTGGCTTCATTTTCACATTCTTAAACCACTTAGCTAACTCTATGATGGGATAGCTTTCACATTCTCTAATATTATGGGCTGAGTCAGTGACCTTTATGTTTCTTGGGTATATTCTTTCCTATTATGTGGAATTAGCTGTCCTTTTTTATTAAAATAAATTCTTTCTTGTTAAGGAACTTCTGTGAAGTTTTTTCCCATATAATTCTTAGCTATCTGATTAGGTCAGTTTGTTTTGACCAGTTTTGAAGTCACTTGAAAATGTTGGGCTTAACGTTTGTAGTCCAGTGGTATACATGAAGCTCAAGATTTTGTCCCAGGACTGGTAAAACATACATATATGAAGTATTTATTTCTATATGTGTGGTATATATGCATTTTTCTTAGTTTTCAAATAATTTTGTTTTTACTTAAAAAAGATATTTTCCATAAAGTGCTGAGCAGTTAGTGTTCTAAATTAAACATTAATTCCATATTGCCAAATAATTATTTCTTTTGAAATTTAGTGAAAGCTTAATAAATGTTTAATAATTAAAAATAATTTTCTTCTAAAATGATTTTTAAAGTTGTTTTTTGTGCATAGTTATATAAATCTCACACTGCCCATTTTATTTCTCTAGACATTGTTTTATGAATGCTTTTTCCTTTTAGCTTGATAAGGATGATATGGTATACATGGAAGCATATGATAAATTGCTGGAGTCCTGGCTAACTTTGGTCCAAGATGACAAGCATTTCCATAAAGGCTTTTTTACTCAGCACGCGGTTCAAGTTTTCAATTCCTATATTCAGTGCCACCTTGCTGCTCCAGATGGCACAAGGAATTTGGTAAGTTTTAAGCAAGGTGGAATGGAAAATCACCATAGGGCTCTATTTAATCATATTAGACAATATAAAATACTAGAAATTTGAAATAGGTTCCCTCAAAGATTTGATGAGAGAAAAATGGTTTCTTTTATCTACTGGGTTCTGTCGTGCCAGGTCCCTGGTAACATCTTTTTTTTTTTTTTGGTTTTTCGAGACAGAGTTTCTCTGTGTAGCTTTGTGCCTGTCCTGGAACTCATTTTGTAGACCATGCTGGCCTTGAAGTCACAGAGATCCGCCTGCCTCTGCCTCCTGAGTGCTGGGATTAAAGGTGTGCTCCACTACCGCCTGGCCCCTGGTTACATCTTAAATACATCCTATATTCAAAGGAA
This sequence comes from Peromyscus californicus insignis, assembly GCF_007827085.1. NCBI lineage: Eukaryota > Metazoa > Chordata > Mammalia > Rodentia > Cricetidae > Peromyscus > Peromyscus californicus. The sequence goes on from NW_026294413.1 coordinate 66,233,439, forward strand.
TAGGGAATCTTAGGATGCCAAATGTTTTAGTGAAAAGTGTCAATCCCCAGTATAAGGGGTGAACTGTAGGTTGGTAGCTTTGTTACCATGTGCACAGGGGAGGGTTTCTTTCTTTCCTTCTCTTCAGTGGTATCCTCATCCTTTTGATGCCTGTCAGGGCTGCTGACATGGTTAGAAAGGAGTCCTAGAAAGCTAAGCTTCAGGTTGGCTCCAGCTCCTCCTGAAACCACTTGACAGGGCCACAGACACACATCCTCATGGGACATGATGCTGCACTTCCTCATTGTTTCTCCTCCTCTCACCAACAGACTGCCAATGGTGTGGCCTCTCGTGAGGAAGAAGAAATAAGTGAACTTCAAGAAGATGATCGAGATCAGTTTTCTGATCAACTGGCCAGTGTAGGAATGCTAGGAAGAATTGCTGCCGAACACTGTATGCCTCTTCTGACAAGGTACACAGTCCCGGAAACCCCACAGAGAAATGCTCTCCGTTCACAGTTCCCCCACCCTGTGTCCCAGGACACTGAATCTAGTGGACAGAAGCATGTCATGATTGCATTCCTTGGCAATACAGTTGGAGCCCAGGCACTACAGCATAGATGGCAGGAATTATGGAAAACATGGCATGAGAAATGGCTTGGAATAACCAGTTTCAGATGCCTTTCGTAAGCATTGCTTGTCATAAAATATAGATTATAATTCCTCTAGTGCACTAGAAAACAGTTGTGTACCATAATGTTTTTGAATATGTACATTTTGTGCTAACATCTTAGTTTATGTTGTTTGGTTATATGAAAATTATCAATTATCCTAAGCCTTCCTATACTGAACTTTATGAAGCTATTGTTTCTTTCCTCTCTTTTTAGTTTATTAGAAGAAAGGGTAACAAGACTCCATGGTCAGTTACAACGACATCAGCAACAATTACTTGCTTCCCCTGGATCAAGCACCGTTGACAACAAAATGCTTGATGATCTCTACGAAGATATTCACTGGCTTATTTTAGTTACAGGTCAGTTACCTTTTTCTTCTTAGAGTGTAGTTGTCAGTGAAACTGTTTACACCCTAAAAGAAGCCTCATATATTAAGAATAATAGTTTAGAGCTGAATGTGTTATTCCAGCACTTGGGAGGTTGAGATAGAAGGGTTGTGAATTTGAGGCCAGCTTGGGCTACGTAAGGAGACCCAATCTCAAACAACAATAAAATATATATAGTTCATACATAGTATTGAATGAAACTTGGATATAGCTGCTGCTGACATAGCAATAGATATATATTTTAAAAACCACTGGCTATTGTATTCAGGGCCTGTTGTATGCCAGATGTTTTCTTTGGATCTCATTGTAGCCCACTGAATTAGTATTGCTGAGTGGTGTTATTCATCATCATCAACATCATCTCCATCTAACAGATGAAGAAGCTGAAAGTATAAGAAATGGTCATACTGCAGTTAACTTTTGGAGCCAGAATGCAAATCTAGGCAGTCTGACTTTTAGGGTCTTTTTCCTTGACCACTAGACCTAATTAGTGTTTCTATATTGTAATCAAGGGGGAAAACTTGGCTTTTAAAAAGTTATGGATGAATAGATTCCTAATATAATAGCAGAATTCCCATTAACTTGACAGAATAAATTACTCAAGTTTTCAAAGCCTACATGTCACCATGCATTATGAAATTGATGACTAAAACATTTGTCCTTTACCTTTGCTGTATTTTTGAGGGTTTTAATTTTCTGAGAAATTGACAGTTTCTGCACCTCATCTTGAAATTAACAGTTTAACATAATTTACTTTTACATCAACCTATGTGATGTATATAAATCAAAACTGAAAGCATTTATAGTGCAATTTGGTAAATAGATTTGTTAAGTGTTCATTTTTAATTTTTTTTAAACTGAAGGCTACCTCTTAGCTGATGATACTCAGGGAGAGACTCCGCTAATACCTCCAGAAATAATGGAATATTCCATTAAGCATTCATCTGAAGTTGACATTAATACAACACTTCAAATTTTGGGATCTCCAGGAGAAAAGGCTTCTTCCATCCCAGGGTACAGCAGAACAGATTCTGTGATTAGGTAATATGAACTCTATAGCTGCGCTCTTGTAATTTATGCTGTCTCATGAACTCTGAGTTGATGGGTAGATGACTGGAGGGGTAGGTACGCTTTAAATTGGATACATGAAAGAAATGAGAACTTGGAGAAGCCTCGAAACATAAGGATGGCAAGGGCACGCTGGCAGGAATTGGCAGGGCTATCCAGTACCGAAAAGAACAAATGTAAAATGATTCTGAATGCAAGACTTGGAAGCGGCATTCACTCTAATTTACTAGGAACACAGTGTTTGTCCATCAGTAAGCAGTAATGATGTATGTACAGGCACCCTTCATAAGGGGAAAAGAGTTCTTAGAAACCAGGTGAGCCATAGCAAGTATACATTGCTTATGCACATGGAAACTGTGTCAGTGGCTTCTTAAGGAAAACTGTCATTATTATATTACAGAAAAAGTTAACCTAAGCATGTGAAAATTCAGAGCCCTGTCCCCAGCAATTACAAGACAGCAAGAGTGCCTCTGAGAGGATTCATTTTCGTCTTCCTATTAGTATTGGCAATGTTTTCATTAATTATTGATGGGGAAACTAAAGAGAGTAAATATGAATTAATTGTATTCTTAGAAATAGGTTTGGAATAGTTTTCCATTGTCTTTCATTGTCTTTGACTCTCAGTGGCCGGTGGAGATGGTAGGGATGATAACAGCATTGGTTGGTTTTTGCAGTTACTCAAGGTTTAGTCCCACTTTTATTTTCTAATGCAAACATATGAGGACATTTAAACCTCTGCAGTAGAAGATACAGTCTTCTGGGTTGTTGGGTTTTTTAAGTTTGAATATTAAGCTGATACCAAGGAAATGTTTGAGACTTTATTTCCTTTATTAGTACATTCTCTTGTTTGCCCTAAATATGAGAATTCTTAAGCAAAGGTTTCTTTGAGGTTGCTGTTGTGATTAGATTTTGTCATTTTGCTTTGGTTCATATCCTGGTGAATGTTATTTCTAGGACTGTTCATTTCAGGGCTCTGCCATAGTGCTTTGTCCTAATTCTTGCAGTAAGTGCCATTAGGAACATTTCCTTTGTATTAGAGGTGCTTTTTCAGTTTTTATAAGTCCCAGGTATCGATGTGGAGGCAAATGATTTTCATATTTGAGAGCACAGACTATGGAGTGTTAGAAAAACAAATGTAAGCTGGGCGGTGGTGGCGCATCCCCTAAATCCCAGCACTCAGGCAGCAGAGGCAAGGATCTCTGTGAGTTGGAGGCCAGCCTAGTCTACAAAGCGAGTTCCAGGACAGCCAAAGCTGTTAGACAGGGAAACCCTGTCTTGGAAGAAGAAGAAAGAAAGAAAAACAAATGTAGTAATAGCTAGGTTTTTGTTTTATTTTGTTTTTGTTTTTTAATCTAAAGAATTAATGTGAAATTGATTATTTGATATATGGGAGAAACAACCTTTGCTTCACTAAAAATGTCCATATTTCTTGAAGAAACTGTCATTTAAGAAAGAATGGAGTATCTTCATGGGTTGGGCACTTTGTGGGCACATGGGATACATTCATGAACAAACAAGGAAAAGCTACTCCCCTTTTAGAGTTCTTCATAAGTCTTAAGTCTTCATGCAAAGACCAGCCATACCTGTTAGGGTCGAGCAGCAGCCAAAATGCTATTGTGGACTAAACAGAGTGGAATTGGTTTTTTATAAGAGATGGACTTGTGGAAATAAGAAGGAGGAAAACAGTTACGGTCTACAGGTCTTGTAAGACACCTTTGCACTAAAGAAGATTGGGGTGCTACTATAAGGTCTGAATAGGGGGGGTAAGTCACATATCACAGCGCTTTCCCTGATTACCATGATGAACGAGTGTTGGAAGTGGGAGACTGCCTCAGGGTCTAGTCATAGTTATCAAAAAGAAACATGACAGTATCCAGACTAAATTACAGCATTGTTGCTTATGAGACTTAGTTAAGAGCTGACTCATCATCTTGACTTTTGGCTATGGGATGCAAATGTAATACAGGACTGATTTTGGAAACTGAGTGCTACCTAGAATATAAAGTATTCATGACAGTATGCTTGACTCAGGTACTGGTCAAGAAATTTTTTTTCCCGGGACAGGGTTTCTCCGTGTAGTTTTGGAGCCTGTCCTGGATCTTGCTCTGTAGACCAGGCTGTCCTTGAACTCACAGAGATCTTCCTGACTCTGCCTCCTGAGTTCTGGGATTAGAGGCATGTGCCACCACTGCCTGGCTCTGATCAAGAAATTTAACAACTACCAATTATTTGGCTCAGTTGTTTCTTAGCTCCACCTTTTGATGGGATTTAAAAGTACAGCAGAGTGGATGGGAGTCCTGCTCTCCCTGATCTGCTGGCAGAAGACTGGGCAGTCAGACTGCTGCTGTTTGAAGGATGAAAGGAAGGAAGGCCGAATGTCAGGCAGTGACAGGGACAAGGCAGGAGAAGAGAACTTGTGTGTGACTGATTGTGGGGTGGAGAGGCACTGGTTTTCATAGGTGAGGCGAGGTAGGATTTGTAGGAGGGAAGTACGCTGTTCTGTAGTCACTATCTTGTGGAAAGTGGAGTTAGATGTGACAGGGCACATGGGAAGCAGTTACTTTTCAGTCTTGGGAGAAGATGGAAACTGCCTCTCCAGTTTGAGAGGGGTTTTCCGAGAGAGCTCTCCAGGCTACTGCTGATTTCTGGGCACAGTGTAGAGAAGGGGTGCTCCCTAGGGCTGCCTGACCTCTGTAGCTTCTACCGTTTCACCTTTCTTCACTAGACAACGGAAGGCTTGAGCTCACTTGATCTTTACGGACTCGCAGGTCTGTGGGTGCCCATAGAGTACCAAGGAAAAGGGCAGTTCCAAATTGACGGTTGGTGATGGCTGTGCAGCCAATGATGCAGTCCATTGCATCACATAATACCGAAGGCGGCCCAATACTGGGTCAGCTAGGATGACTTTTGATCTTGAGTTTTGTAATATGACTTGTAAGTAATTCAAACAGTGGATGAACTGGGTGTTTGAAAATAACTTCTGTTTTTTAATGGGAGTAAGTTTTTTGTTTTTTTGTTTTTCCCAGGGTTTACATCTCTTAAATGAGAAAGGGATCAACTTTGGCTCATTCTGGCAATAAGTAATATTCATTCACAAGTATATAAACTAAGTGGGAGACATAAAACCCTTCTGTGTTATCCCCAAGAAATACTCAAAATTGGACTGAGAATGTAGCTCAGTGGGAGACCACTTTGCCTAGCATCTACAAGCTTCTGGCTTGGAGACCTGGCACTAGAGGAAATTGTTTCATAATTTAAATTTGTGTTACATTTTGTGCTACTGTATGCTGTTAAGTATTATAATAGTAAGTCAATCCAGAAGACCTTTAAAAATACTTACAGTTTTTTGACCATTGGAAACTCATGAAAAGTATAATATGTAAATGTCTGTATCAAAGAAAATGGTGTAATTGGTAAATAATTTTTGGGAAATAAAGTTCAAATAAAGGAAAATTTGTTTGTTGTGAATAGACACTAGTGGCTGTCAACACTACAAAGATTGAATGCAATGCATACGTTTAAAATCCTAATATAACCATTTGATTTCAAATTCTGTTAGACTTTAAATTATGTTTAATATAGTTTAATCTTATGGGAAATTTTCAATTCATCATTACTGATAAAACATGAGATTACTAGGATTTCTGTTATTTTTGTTCACATACACTCTAAAATTTGAGCACTGGTTTATGAGGAGCATGTAAATAGTAAGGGGCAGGGGAGGAGGTTTTTAGGTGGAAACTTTTCCTGATTAAAGAAGGTCCAGAGAAGAATCTTAATAAAGACTGGAAACAGTAAACAGACAGATGAGGGGGACGTGATTGTGGGGTGGAGAGTGGTACCCAGGCAGCCAAGGGAGGGAGCTCTTTCAAAGGGGCAGGATTGGCAACAGCACTGAGTACTTCTTGGTGAGAAGGTCAATAAAGAATGCACATGTCCACCAGTTTGATTACACAGGGATCTCAGCCTATTGAGAGTAGAAGGAACGGAACAGAGGCCAAATTGTATCGATTAAAATCTTAGTCTAGGCACTGACATTTATCACAACCTGTGCTTCCTTGTCTTTTGGCTAAAGTCAAGTTGAAAATATATAATTTCTAGTATGTTCCTTCCTCATTCCCATAACAATATGTGTACTTAGGTAGGTAATGGTTCTGAGAAGGGTTTTATTTTACGATACCATTAGGAATCAAGATTATGAGACAATATTCAAGATCATGAGATATGTAGGCAAGGCTCAGTACTTACGACATTCTAATAAGTCAATTCTCAGATCTTAATGCATAACAGACTTGTCTTTTGTGATACAAAAATTTAAACTGCCTACAGGAGGAGTGCTGAAAAATTGGCTTAGTCTCTGAACATTTAATTCTATGTGTTCCTCCATTTTGAATTGGGAACTACGCTCTAGACAGTGATGCTGAGATTTACATCTGCAGTTAGAGCCTGAGCAGAGGGTGCTTCTCATCCCTCCTTTTTCTTGACTCTGGAAAACCAGAAATAATGTGGGGACTTTACCTGCAACCCTATTGGGGGAATTTTCACACATAGCCTGGCATAAAGAAACAAAAAGAATTTTTATGGAAAAAAAAATAGGGTTAGCAACTTATGTTTTCTCCCCACAGGCTGTTGTCTGCTGTGCTAAGAGTCTCAGAAGTTGAATCTCGAGCAATAAGAGCAGATCTCACTCATCTACTAAGCCCTCAAATGGGCAAAGATATTGTTTGGTTTCTAAAACGCTGGGCCAAGACTTATCTCCTGGTAGATGAAAAACTATATGATCAGGTGAGGATGTAAAACCAGTAACTTTTTGAGTTTATGATGATGGCAAGTTTAGAGGTAAGAAGATTTTTGTTTGTTTCACTTATGAAAATGGAACTATTAGCAGGGTTTGGTGGAGAGGCAGGTGGATCTTGGAGTTTGAGGCCAACCTGGTCTACAGAGTGAGTACCAGGATAGCCAGGGCTATACAGAGAAACCCTGTCTTGAAAAATAAAAACAACAACAACAAGAAGAAGAAAATGTAGTCAGAACTGTTTAAGAGCTGGGAGAGACTTGGGACTGGAGTGCTATTGTATTACTTTTCTTAGAGCATTGTATTTATTTTAAATATCAGTTTGCTAATAATTACTGAGACTCAAACTGACAGAAAAATTAGTTGAAAAAACATGGCTGGATTGGGGATTATCTTCCTGATTCAACAAATGAAAAATAATAAAGTAATGTAAAGTGAGCACCTCCTCAGACTTGGATGCTAGTTTCATTGTTGATTTGCTGTAGATTGCTTCTTAGCTGATCTTTCTGACTTTAGAAAATGTATCTCTTTTAAGATAAGTTTGCCATTGAGCACAGCCTTTGGAGCAGATACAGAGGGCTCCCAGTGGATCATTGGCTACCTCTTACAGAAAGTCATCAGCAATCTGTCAGTCTGGAGTAGTGAGCAGGACCTTGCGAATGACACTGTACAGCTCCTTGTCACATTGGTTGAAAGAAGAGAAAGGTAAGGAATGGGGAGGAGCACAGATTTCAGTTTGCTCTTTAGTGACTGGCAAATGGTTCCAATATCTAAGCCCAATTAGAACCTACGTTTTCTTTTTCTTTCTTTTTTTTTTTTTTTTTCTGGAGCTGAGGACCGAACCCAGGGCCTTGCACTTGCTAGGCAAGCGCTCTACCACTGAACTATATCTCCAACCCAAGATCCTACATTTTCAGAGTAATGTTTTTAAAACCTCATCACAGTGTTGTTATGGATACAAATGGCAGCTTCCCCGGGTAATGGTGGAGAATTACACTGGCTTTCAGCATCAGAGAACCTGTTTGAAAAACACTTTCAGGAGCTGGAGAGATCTCTCTGAGAAAAAGAGCACTGGCTACTCTTCCACAAGACCTGGATTTTATCCTAGCACACAAGTGGTAGCTCACAACTCCAGTTCCAAAAGATGCCCTTACCTGGCCTATTTGGGTATCAGCACACAATGTTCACAGACATACATGCAGGCAAATATACTCATACACATAAAATAATAATCTCTTAAAAACCCACTTTCATGTATTAAATATTCTCATTTGATATTTTTCAGTCCCACCACACATACACATCTTACCCCCAAGTCATCGTCCCCGCCCCCTTTCTTTTCCCCAAGACAAGGTTTCTTTGTGTAACCCTAGCTAGCCTTGACCAAGCTGGCATCAACTCAGAGATCAGCCTACCACTGCCTCCCAAGTGCTGGCATTAAAGGTGTGCACCACCACTGCCTGGCTCAGTGATTCCATTTATTGGGAATCAATAAATGTTTAAACTGATGTTGCAAAGTTAAACTTTTTTTGTACTTTCTATAGAAAATTGTATTTTTCTTACTGCATAGGAATATTATTATTGCTAATGCTATTGACTTTGAGTATTGCACATAAAGGATCTCACATGAGCATGAGATTCAGAGCTGTACCTGTCACCTTGTTTTCCCCAGAGAATCTGATTCTATCTCTTCGGAGTAGAGAAGGCAGCAACAGACCAGGAACAAGCCCAGTTTGTTGGAGCAGTGAATGTATTAGAGTTACCTCCAGGAGTGTGGGTGCAGGGTTATTTGCAGGTCAGCTGCATCACCAAAAAGCACACTCCTCCACTGGGTGACCCTCACGACAGCTTACCACTGGAGCCCCTTGCACAGTTGGGGGCAGCCAGAGCACTAAAGAGTCTGCTTAGCCAGCAATTGATTACCACAGATAGAACCTGAGAGATGGGCTTTCTTAGAAGTTACCTAAACCTCTTCCCTCCCTTCACAAGGAAATGGCTATACAGCCATTCTCATTTTACAGTCAGAAAATTGATGATAAAAGAATTAAGTATAAAATTATATGTTCTTGAGCAATTGTTAGGATTGAATTGAAGACCAGTGTAATTCCAGAGTCCGTGTGAGCTTTTGATGCTTTTCTTTAAAAATGACATTCATGGGCTAGAGAGATGGCTCAGCAATTAAGAGCTCCCAGAGAACCCAGGTTTGGTTCCCATGTTGGGTGGCTCACAACTGAAACTCCAGCTCCAGAGGACAGACCCAGTGTCATCTTCTGGCTGCTACAAGCACCTGTACACTTGTCACATACAGACACACATACCCACACAAATAAAACCTGAATTACATCCAGGTATACCGTATTCTCAGTACTCGGGAGGCTGAGGCAGAAAGATTGCAATAAAGTGGCCAACCGGAGTAACACAGTAAGGTCTTGCCTTAGCAGATTTTAAAATTAAATGTTCCCCCCCTTTTTAATGTATGTGTTGCCTGCATGAGTTCATGTGCACCACATGTCTACAAATGCCTGGAGAGACCATCAGATCCCCAGAAACTGGAGTTACAGGTGGCTGTGAACCACCATGTGAGTGCTGGGAACTGAGCCCAGGTCCTTTGCCATAGTCACTCTTAACCATTGAGCCAGCTCTCCAACCCTGTCCAGTTGTTATTTATGTATGTAGAACATAAATATTTATAAATGTATGAACAAAATACAACTTATGTTTTATTATTCCTACCTGTAGGGCAAACTTAGTAATTCAGTGTGAAAACTGGTGGAACCTAGCGAAGCAGTTTGCAAGCCGAAGCCCACCTCTTAATTTCCTATCGAGCCCAGTACAGAGGACACTGATGAAGGCCCTGGTTTTAGGAGGTTTTGCACATATGGACACAGAAACCAAGCAGCAGTATTGGACGGAGGTAAAAATCCCTTCTCTTTTGATTCTTCTGTCATCCTACAGATGTTAGAGAATAGTCTGGAGACATAAACACCTCAGCAATGACTTATCTCGTGTTCTTCCTCCTCATCAACCATTTCACACTTATTACTTGATAAATACTGTCTCAGGACTTACCCAGCCATGCTTGTTCAACATACTGAGTGTTACTAATGCTTTCTATGCTTCGAGTACATTTTTTCCCAACTCGGATGAGAGAATGAATTGGTGTATCTTTATCAGAATGTGAAAAGCATGGTGGATATCTTAGAGATAGAGTTGTATTAGCATGCCAAGGCCTTAGGTTAGTCAGCCTGTCCCCAAAAATCGAAAGAAAAAAACTGTTACATGAAGAACTACAAGGCATTCTTTGCCTTGAAAGGGAGATGCAGCCGGGCGGTGGTGGCACACGCCTTTAATCCCAGCACTTGGGAGGCAGAGGCAGGCGGGTGTCTGTGAGTTCGAGGCCAGCCTGGTTTACAAAGTGAGTTCCAGGAAAGGTGCAAAGCTACACAGAGAAACCCTGTCTCGGAAAAAAAAGAAAGAAAAAGAAAAGGAGATGCAAATTCTAGTGTGTTTGTTTCCTGGCACTTCTCTTACCACAGTGGCCTAAGGTACAGATTCTCACTGTCTTGCGTTTAGGAGGCTTCCTAAATGTCCAAGGAAGGTGTTCATAGCATTCTTTCTGAGGTCTGCCAGGATGAGTCTGTGGTTTCTGGGAGTTAGTGACAGCTTTTGGCACTGTGTACTCTGCATCCCAGTTTCCTCAGTCTATAAGACACTGTATTGGAGTACGGGTACACTCTCCACTATGACTGAATCCTGACTTACTGCATCTCAGTTTGTTCAAATGAGGTCACTTTCTGGGGTTCTAATTCAACCCATAGTGTGGTCACCTTCTGTAATAATTTATATCTTGACTCAGGTGTATATGTAGAGATCTGACTTCTTTCTAAAGTGTTCTCTCCCTCTCTCTCTTGGTTTTTCAAGATAGGTTTTCTCTGTGTAGCCCTGGCTGTCCTGGAACTCCCTCTATAGACCAGGCTGGCCTTAAACTCACAGAGATCCACCTGTCTCTGCCTCCCAAGTGCTAGGATTAAAGGTGTGCACACCACCCAGCCTAAAATGTTCTTAATATCTGTGAAGGTAGTATCTATGACTTCATAGCTAAGGTAAAACAGGCTGACTTTTTTTTTTTTCCATTCTCCCCTGGGTCCGTAGAAATGGTTTGGTGGTTAAAAACACTCTTCCTGAAGATACAAATTTGGCTCCCAGCATCTACTTTGGGTGGCTCCCAGCTTCCTGTAACTCCAGGTCTAGAAGACCTGATGCCTCTGGTTCTGTGAGCACCTGCATGTATGTGCATATATCTACCACATACAAGTGTACACATGTAGCCAGAGGTTGACCATAGTTATCTTCCTCAGTTGATTTCAATGTTTGAGAGAAGGTCTCTCGCTGTATCTGAAACTCTGACTTTAGCTAGACTATCTGGCCAGCAAACTCCAGGGTCTTGTCTCTGTCTCCCCAACACCAGGATTATAGGCACTCAGCTTCTATGTAAGTGCTTGGGTTTGAACTCAGGTCCTCTTACTTTATATGGGGACTTGCTTACTTTTCTGTTCTATTGCTGTGAAAATACACCATGACCAAGGCAACTTACAAAGGCAACTTATAAAAGAAAGCATTTAATTGGGGGCTTGCTTACAGTTTCAGAGGATGAGTCCATGACCATCATGGCAGGGAGCATGACAACAGGAGGCAGGTATGGCACTGGAGCTATAGTTTACATGTTGAGACAACAACCATGAGGCAGAGAGAGGCAAACTAGTAGTGGTGTAGGGTGACACACCTCCTCCAACAAGGCTATACCTTCTAATCCTTACCAAACAGTTCCACCAACTATTTGGAATCAAACATTCAAATATATGAGCCTATGGGGGTCATTCTCACTTAAACCACCATATGTGGCAAAGTACCTTACCAACTGAGCCATTTCTTCAGCCCTATAAACACCCAGAGCAGGACTGATTATCTGAAGTTGTATTTTATACCAAGAATTGTAAGGAAAGGGAGGAAGAAGGAAAAAAAAAAAAGACAAGGATATTATATTTTTAACTGTATTGTATTAGAAATTGGCAGACTGGCTGCTGTTTGTGTAGCTAAGCCTTGACTAAGTTCTTGCTCAGTGTTTATGTGGTTCCACTGAAGTGCAGCGAATACAGTACTTACTTTCTGGCCTTTCGAGAAAAGGTGTGGTGATTCCCTACTGAGGAGTTCTGATTTTATTTTTTCAATTTTTATGATTCTTTGGCCAGTCACCTAGAAAAATGTGGAGAGATGTGGCAGAATTCAAAGAATGAACTAAGTGTGGTATACATGCATGTGTGCATGTGCACACACACCCCACTATAATCTCATTCCTTCTGAAGCAGAGGCAAGAGGATTGACACCAGTTTGAGGACAAGCAGGAACACACAGTGAGACTACTGGAAAACAAATAGAGCCTGGAGAAATGGCTGAGTGGATAGATAGAGCACCTGTCCCACAAATACAAGGACCAGAGTTCAGACGGGTGTGCATGAAGGTTCACTTCAAATCCTAGGGCTTGTAAGAAAGAGGATCACTGGATACCTAGATTGGCCAAATTAGCAAGCTCTGGATTCATCAAGATACCTTGCCTCAGTAAAGTGGATACTCGATGTCAACACACACGTGCAATAAAAACTAGAAAGAAATTATGAAAGAATAAAAGTTTAAAAAAAAACCAAAAATTTTTAAAGAATGACATTTAAAGAACCCTATTCTGTGACTTGGGTGTCATTTATATGTATATGGCACAAGGTACAAAGATTCTCAGAATGGACAGTGTACCTCAAACCTGTAATTCCAGCACGTAGGAGTTTGAGACAGGAGCCCTGAGAAGTTGAGACCAGCCTGGCTACCTAGTAAGACCCTGTTGCAAAGACTGAAGGGAGGAAGCTCAGTGGTTCAGATAGTCCTTGTTATATGTGTTCATCCTGTTCCCATAAAAATATTTGGGGAGCCAGGTGTGGTGGCGCACGCCTTTAGGCGGATCTCTGTGAGTTGTTAGGCCAGCCTGGTCTACAGAGCAAGTTCCAGGACAGCCAGGGCTATTTCACAGAAAAACCCTGTCTCAAAACAACAAAACCAAAAACAAACCAGGAACCAAGTGTTCCTCCAAGTTGAGGAACTGGGTGTGCGCGTTCGGAAGGTCATGCTGTGATGTGCCTCCACAGGTTCTTCAGCCTCTCCAGCAGCGGTTCCTGAGAGTGATAAACCAAGAGAACTTTCCGCAGCTGTGTCAGCAGGAGGAAGTCAAGCAGGAGATCACTGCCACGCTGGAGGCCCTGTGTGGCATTGCTGAGGCCACACAGATCGACAACGTAGCCATTCTTTTTAATTTTTTAATGGACTTCCTTAACAATTGCATTGGGTTGATGGAAGTTTACAAAAATACTCCAGAAACTGTCAATCTCATTATAGAAGTTTTTGTTGAAGTTGCACATAAACAAATATGCTATCTTGGAGAGGTAAGCACTTTCTAGTTTTTTTTTTTATTCCTTCAGGATTACAAGTTTCTGAAGTAATGATTCTCCATTCTTGGTTTCACATTTAATGCATATTTTTATTTCTCCAAAATAGGAAGTCATGTGGAGTGAATATAAGTTCTAACTCCAAAATTTTATTGTTAGAGAAAGGCTAATATATTAAATATAGCTATACTCTTACTATAAGTATCCTTGGTCTTTGGTTGTTTAGTTGTTTTGTTTTTGAGATAGGGTCTTCTTCCTTTGTAGTCAAGGCTGGCCTTAAACTCACAGAGCTCCATCTTCCTCTGCCTCCCAAGTGCTCAGATTAAAGGCATATAATACCACATCCAGCTCTTTTTATTATTGTTAATGCTCTGTGTGTGTGTGTGTGTGTGTGTGTCTGTCTGTCTGTCTGTCTGTCTGTCTGTCTGTCAGAGGTCAAGGGTGGGTAGCTTCCTGTATTTTTCTCCACCTTACTTTCTGAGATAAGGACTCATCCTACAGCTCACCAAGCCAAGCATGCCAGCAAGGCCCTCGTCTCCTCCCCTGGTACTAGGATCACAAGCATCCACCACCAGGGATCTGCACTCAGGTGGTCATGCTTATTTGGCAAGCACTTTCCCAACTCTCAGCCCTTCGATATTGTTAATATAGAGCTACTGTTATAATTTAGAGTAGATTGAAACTTTGGCTTATCTGCTAGATCCTACCAAGTAATATCACTCTTCCTGTTTTCTTACAGTCCAAAGCTATGCATTTATATGAAGCCTGCCTTACTTTGTTACAAGTGTATTCTAAGAATAATCTAGGGCGGCAAAGGATAGATGTCACAGCAGAAGAAGAGCAGTACCAGGATCTGCTTCTCATTATGGAGCTTCTTACTAACCTTCTCTCCAAGGAGTTCATAGATTTCAGCGACACAGGTAAAGTCTCTTGGAGTAGTTGTTGTTAAAACTGCAGGTTGTTTTCTCTAGGAGGGAGTTCAGTTTTACAAAACAAATGGAAGTAAATCCCTTGGTTGAAATGAAGGTAGAGGTGAAGTCCTTCCCTAGTCTACTTTTCAATATGAACATGAACTTTTATTTAGTTAATTCTTTTTTTTCTGTACAACAATCAACTTATTACACAACTATCACACAGATGCTTTTTATCTAAAGGAGAAATGGCTTCTGCCTTCTTTTCTCCCCGGTTTTGCAGTTCTTAATGAATGCCAGGTGCTACTTTGCTCACAATGCCATGCAGCAGGTGTTGTTGCTAATTCTCACTGTACTGATGAGGTAACAGCATAGTCATTAGGTCGCTCACCCATGTGCATGTAACTAGTAAATTTGAATTCACATTCAAATCCTTGTATGTGTATAGAGCAATGGTTCTCAACCTGTGGGTTGTGACCCCTGCAGTAGCTAGCCTGCATATCAGATAGTTACATTATGATTTATAGCAGTGGAAAATTACAGTTATAATTTAGCAATGAAATAATTCTATTGTTGGCGGTAACCACAGCATGAAGAACTGTATTAAAGGGTTGCAGCATTAGGAAGGTTGAGAACCACTGCTTTAGAGGGAATATCATTGTCTCTTCCATTGTCCTTTGAGATGATTGCCCATCAAACCCAGCATGGGAAATCCCATTGGGGTAAGAAGTACTGGATTCCAGACTCGATAGGCTATCTAACATGGTTCTCCTATAGCATAATACGGGGATAGAAAGCTCATTTCTGCCTTTCTGCTATCAGTGGGTACAATAATAAAAGACCTTTGTGTCTTACTAGCAATTGCTTGGTAATTAGTAGATAAAAAAATAATAGTAACTGTACTTACAGACAAGAGCTTGATCAGTCAGTAAAGCTCGTTCACTTGTGCAGTTTGCCTCCACTATTACTGAACTTTCTTGCATGTTCTCCAAGTTTGTTCTCAGAGGGACAGGCAGGCAGAATTGCAGCTGCTTCAGAAACAAGAGGGGGAGGGGCTGTGTACACCAGTGCCTTTAATTGCTTCCCCTTGCCTCCGGGGCAAGTGCCCATGTTTGTCTCTCCCCTCCTAGTGAGCTTTACCTCCCTGCCAGCTTTGCCTTCAAACCTGAGAGAAGTGGGTTGTTTTATAAGAGAAAACACCATAGTAGCATTGCCTCAGGGTGTGCAGGCATTCGTAGTCAGAGATATTTTTTGATTTCTTCAAGGTTCTCTAAGCTTCTAGCAGCCCACATTAGTCACTGTGTCTAGTCCTTGAGATTGTTCTTGCTCTGTTGACTTTGTTGGTTCATTTTCCTTGTTCACTGCGTGCCCTGTTAGTTTCACAGTTCAACAGGCTTATCCAAGTTAGCTGGAGGTGCTGAAGTGAAATGCCAAGGCATTAAATGTGTTAACTTTGATTTCTAGAATGTCTCTTGCCCTCACTTATCCACTATTACTGTATCAGGTACTAAGATTCCCTAACAAATAATATAAAAGGATGGCATGGGCTGGGCTTATCAGATTTCTCTGTTATTCATTAATGGGTTTCTTGGGTCTTTGAGCTTGACTATATTTGTGTTTTCGTAAAGGAATATGAGCTTTGGAGATTTAAGTTACGACTGTACAAGTATGCTTTTTATTTTGATAGATGAAGTATTTAGAGGACATGAGCCAGGACAAGCAGCAGGCAGATCTGTATCGGCAGCTGATGTCGTTTTATATGGAGTAAACCTAATTCTGCCCTTAATGTCACAAGATCTTTTGAAGGTAATTAAAATAATATGAACATGAAGAGTATTAACAGTTTTGTATTTCTACTACAGTTTACTGTGCTTATCTCTCAGTACACATGCCCTAGTCCTATGTGTACAGATAATTAATGACTCATTTCGTCAGGAAGTACCATAGGAAAACAGTTCTGCTAGCAATTTTAATTCTCTTTAGAATTTGTCATTCTGTTTTTAAACTTCATTTTCAACCAAAGGAGCCAGCCATGGTGAATATTTTCTAAGCCTGTGCATGTAGAAATGGGATGGTAGAAACAAAGGTAATTTAAAAATTTTTGCACATTATGACTGTATTGTGCCATGGTTCTACCAGTTGGTATTGAGGGTCATGGCCACTGAGGTTGCCCTTTACTCCTTCCAGAAGTGCGCTAGGGGAGAGGTCTTTTGTTATAAGTTATCACAGATGGGTAAGATCAAGAACAAGGACACACTGAAGAAGAAAGAGAAGGGTGTGTGTATCTGTAAGTGTATCATATGCACGTGTGTATACTCCTGTTTGTGATAAATCATGTGGAGGAGATGTAGTGGGGCAGGGGAGCAGAAGCAAGCATCTGAGTAGTGAGGATCAGAAATGTTGGGGTGCCTCCCTAGGCTCTCCCCATGTACATTCCTCCCTGAGGAATGTCTATTGGGCAGTTCCTGCCAACCCATGAACCTAGGGATTTGTAACAACTCTTAGGATGAGTGTTTATTCAGCTTTGTACACTGGTTTGCTTTTAGTGCCTGTGTGTTCCATTAAGTCAGCCATCGTAAACACTTGGTACACATTTTCTCTGTGGCTAGACTAGAAACTACTTTCCACTCAGCTCTTCAGAGCTGTCCAAGTAGACAGATGAAAAGTACTGATTAACACATTAACAAAGGACTTTGTTCCCAGATCATTTAGTTTTTGTTTGACTGCCTTGTTTATTTGTTTAGGGTCAACATAGAATATCAGAACTTGTCTGTATCTCCTATTAACCTTCCAGAAGATAATTCTTTCTACTATGTATTTTTTATAACAGCTACTGAAAGATTCCCTTTACTGTAACTTATTTTACATTTCTTTAGGGCTTAATGTTTCTATATATTGTATACATCTTAGAGAAATCATTATACTACTTAAAAGCTTGTTAGTTGTTTCATTTTATTAGATAGTATTGAACGTAAAAATATTTAATGTTTCTTTTTCAGTTTCCAACCCTTTGTAATCAATACTACAAGTTGATCACATTTATTTGTGAGATTTTTCCTGAAAAAATACCCCAGCTTCCTGAGGATCTGTTTAAGAGTCTGATGTATTCCCTGGAACTAGGAATGACATCGTATCCTTTAAATGAACTTTGTTATTCAAGGAGGGGCATTTTTGTTGAATGTTTTTTAAGTGATTGGTTTTCTTTTATAGTTTAATTTTATTTCTTCAAAAACCTACCTCTGTAGCTTTAACTCTCTCTTTCTCCCTCTCTCTTTCTCTCCTTTCTTTCTTTTTGTCTTTTTTTTCCCTTGAGACAGAGTTTCAGCCCTGGTTATCCTGGAACTCACTCTGTACACCATGCTGGCCCCTAGGCTCAAAGATCCATTTTTCTCTGCCTCCCAAGTGCTGGGATCAAAGGTTTGCACTGCCATGCCCAGCTCTAATTTTGTTTCTTTTGTGGATTTGCATGATCATTTCCTTTCATACATGTAGCACCTGGCACCTTGTCTTAAAGTCATTCCTTCATTAGGTCATGTGATGTGTTGTAGCTGGTTCTCTAGTCTTAGCTTGTTGGCATTATAATGTCATCATCTGTGAGAGCATCTGCAGAAACAAGCTAGACATCACTAGACCTATACGCAATACTCTCAGAGGCCATTTAATATGGAAATATTTCTTTCCTAACTCAGTTAAGACATTGCCATCTGGTCTATCCCCACCATCTATATTCGTTTCTACAAATAGTCATGTATATAATGTAGCTGACACTTTTTTGATCTGTTATGAAGTCGGGTGTGTCTCATATAGTTTGCTCTTTGACCATTATGTTCAGAATGAGTTCAGAAGTGTGCCAGCTCTGCCTCGAGGCCTTGACACCATTAGCCGAACAATGTGCTAAAGCACAAGAAACAGATTCACCTCTTTTTCTAGCAACTCGGCACTTCCTTAAGGTAAGGTATTTGGTGGATAGCTTGAAGAATCATCTTCTTAGCCAAGCTGAGTGGTACTTGCCTGCCATGCCAGCTAATGAGGCTAATGAAGGAGTATTGCCTCAGTTACAGAGTGAGTTCAAAGCCAACCTGAGCAATTTAGCAGGACCTCATCTCAAAGTAAAAAGAAGGGGGCTTTAAATGTGTGTGTGTGTGTGTGTGTGTGTGTGTGTGTGTGTGTGTGTGTGTGTGTGACCTGTCTTCATGCATACCAGAAGAGGGCATCAGATCTCATTATAGATGGTTGTGAGCCTCCATGTAGATGCTTGGAATTAAACTCAGGACCTCTGGAAGAACAGTCAGTGCTCTTAACTGCTGAGCCATTTCTCCTGCCCAAGAGGGGACTTTTTTGTTTTTATATGTATGGGTGTTTTGTCTAGATGAATGTCTTTGTACGACATGAATGCCTGGTGCCTGTGGAAACCAGTAAAGGGCATCAGATCCCCTGGAACTAGGTTTACAGACAATTGTGAGCTACTATGTGAATGCTGGGAACCAAACCGGAATCCCCTGGAAGGGCAGCCAATGCTCTTAACCATTGAGCTATCTTGCCAGGTCCATAAAATTCCTGATTCAAGTGTATATGGATTTGGTTTGGTTTGGTTTTGGCTTTTTCAGACAAATTTTCTCTATATCCCTGGCTGTCATAAAACTTGCTCTGTAGACCAGGCTGGCCTTGAACTCAGAGATTCTTCTGCCTCTGCCTCCTGAGTGATAGGGTTAAAGGTGTGCACACCACAGCTTTGTTCACTGTTTTTTTCCCCTGGAGACCAGTTCTTCAGGAGCATGTTCTCTTCCACTTCTTTTTTGTGTTCTTGAGTGACGTTGTAAATATGGGGAATTCGGTACTATTTTAGACTCCACAGAAAATAACATCTGCATGTTTTCCTTAGATTCAAAAAAATGATTTAATAATTAACTGGTTAATGTAATAAATAAACTATAACTGCCATCCCTTTTTCAGGCAGGGAGGGACTAGAGTTTTAAATAATTATTCTCTATTTTAAAGCTCTGTCTTATTGTGTAATTTCAGCTGGTTTTTGATATGCTGGTATTGCAGAAGCACAACACAGAGATGACTACTGCAGCTGGAGAAGCATTCTACACGTTGGTTTGTTTGCACCAGGTACTGGACACCCCTCTCTCAGGTCCACCAGTTCTTTGTGGATCCAGAACTAGGACTCAGAGACCCAGTTCCATGTCCTCGATTCAGTGTTTCTCAGCTCCCTCGTGAGCTCTATGATTGTATTTTGTATTTATCTGACAATCTGTCAGATCACAAGAATTTATTTTCCTTCTCTGTTATGAGCCATTCTTTGTCACAGTCCCCTCTTCAAAGCTTAGCTTTAATCATGTGTGCTAGGAGCCAGGCGCATGTACACAGTGATTGCTATCTTTGAGAAACTCAGTTTCATAAAAGTGGAAAGGTGCATCAGAGTGGGAGCAGGAGTTTGCCTCCAGACAGTGTAAAGAGTAGAGTATTACTTGGTTTAGTGTTTTGAAAACAATGTGTTACGTATTTTGTTGAACCTTTAAGATCTTAACCCATCATTCCTGTGGGATTAATGTAACAGAAGCTCACTTGCCTCCTAACCCTGATAAAATGCCTATCCAGTGTACAAAGGAACAAGTTGGGGAGGGTGCTGCCTGATCTTCCACTGCCTTATACCTTTTAGTATTGCCAAGTGATTGGTGGGAGAAGCTGTCTTCCTAAAAGCAGTGGTTTTCAGATCCTAGTCATTATGTGCCGTGTGTACCCCAGGCTGAAGGGGCTCTCGAGCTCCGTCTCTTGTGCTGTGCTCCTGTGGCAGCTTCCTACATGTATTTCCTTTCAGTGTGTGCTCCTTTCTGCCATCTCGGTTACTAAGACAATGGGCTTCCTTCCCCGTGGGTGTAAGCCAGTGCATTCTGATCTCCTTGTCCACTGTCTTAGACTGTGTACCTCGTAGAGAAGCTCAGGGGGGCCAGGAGGGTGGCTGAGAGAGCACTTCAGGTATTCGCCACCAAGCCTGACAGCCTGAGTTCAATCTTTGAGTCCTACATTCATGGTAGAAGGAGAGAACCAACTCTGCCAGTTGTTTACACACAGAGAAATAAATGTAAACATGTATTAGAACGAAGACAAGCATGGTGAAAGGAGATGACCAACTCCTGCAAGTTATTCTCTGACAAGACATGCACATAAATGAGTGTCAATTGTTTTGTTTTGTTTTGTTTTGCGTCCCACCCCTATCCCCACCCCACCCCCCGGAAAGACAGAAAGCAGAGAGTGGGCACTTTGCAACAGCTAGTGTAATTCCTGCTGCCCAAACCCAGAAGCACTACCGTTTCTGGGCAGTAGGAAGATGATTTGAGATTATACTGGCCTCCTGCTATCCTTTGGAGAGGGCAGCTAAGGTGCCTGGTTCAGTGCTATAGACAATGGGAGTGGGGATTTGGGAAGCTCTACCCTACTTCTCGTTGCTCTATATAATATCTGATTTCATCATTTTGATGTTGTGATATCCCAAGAAGCTCAGGAGAATTAATGGCAGACCAGCTTTCTCCACAGCACTTCTCTGGCCTAGGTGACTTTCCCTCCAGCCTCTGCCCACTCACCTGTATGCTAATGTTATGAGAGAGGATACCAAAAACAGAAAATGCCCCCCACTACATTATCCCTGCCCTTTAACCAAAGCCACTAGTACAGTGCTGGTTTGGACTTTCAGAGTGCTCTGCCTCCACTTGGAGAGGGCTCTCAAACCTCCACACTGCTGTGCCTCTGCTGTCCCTGGAACTGGGTGCACAAGGTGTTTGCATAAGCCACTAGAGAACTGTTCGCCTTCCCATTACAGACATAGAGGTTATATCCAAAATGCAGACTAACAAGAAAAGACAATCCCGCAAAGCTGGGACCTCCTGGGTCTGGAGCCAGATTGCTTGCACTGTTGCTTCATTACAGTGTGATTTTGAATGTGCTACTTCATCTGGCAGAACCTTCATCTGTAAACACTAGTAGTGTCAGTCTCATAGCAGCAGACATGTGAAATGAGTTAACCTACAGATGAGTGAGAGCAGTAACTGAACACTGAACTGTTGGAAAGAGTCGTCTGCCCTGCGTCAGAACCAACTCCATAGTCCCTGCTAGCATCCCCAAAGAAGGCATTCTTATGGCTGTCTTGTTTCTTCTGCAGGCTGAGTATTCTGAACTGGTCGAGACATTACTGTCAAGTCAGCAAGACCCAATCATTTACCAGAGATTAGCAGATGCCTTCAACAAGCTCACTGCAAGCAGCACTCCTCCTACCCTGGACCGGAAGCAGAAGATGGCCTTCCTAAAGAGTTTAGAAGAATTTATGGCAAATGTTGGTGGTCTCCTTTGTGTAAAATAAACAACAGAGCTATATTCTTAACTTAGATCCTTTCTGCAAAGTGCACTGAATTGCTGAAAGTTGACTTGAGTCTTGGCCTGTTCCTCAGTTCATTTGACCATTGGGATTTTGGAGAGTCTGAGACTTCGATGTGGAATTTGGTGAAACGGGAGAAGTCAACTTAAAATCAGCTTCTGTTATTAGGTGTTAGCCATGATCTGCCATATACTTGTTTTCTAGATTCTGAATGGTGATTGAAAATTTTAAAATGCAATTCCATATATGTGCAAACAGATATGGGCACCATGAAATTCATATTCAGTGCCTTTTGCCCTTTTATCAAAGCATGGGTGACTAGCCAAAGGTGGTATGTTCTTGGCATTATTTTTCAAATGTCCATAGATTCCCTTCATCACTTGGGGAGCTGGTTATAGAAGTAGACACGTGGACCCTGCTGTGCATCGGCAGAATATTGGTTGTTGGGCCCTGGACTCTCCATTTTAATAAGCTCCTCCCCTTCGTTATCCTAAACGTTTTGAATCAATGCAAGAGATAGTGAAAACTTGTAAGAGATTTTGTGCTTTCCAACTCTTCCTCCCTTCAGTGATTCTAATTATGCAGGAAGAAAAAATCATCATTGGTTAGTTTCATAGTTCATCTTCTCCCTCTTCCTCACCTTCCTTCCCTTCCGTCCTCAGCGTTGCAAGTTTTGTGTAATTATTGCAGGTTTCTAATCAGACTGTGATGCCTGAACTTGAGGAAAATACGTGTATATTTTTGTTCCGTAAAGTTAACTTTAGGAACTGTAGCCATTTCATTGCCTTAATTTTAAGAGGAAAAGACAAACCAGATTTGTTTTAGAGAGAAATTAGTCTTGACACTTAAGAGTTGGCTTAAGGTATTAGCTGCTAAGACCCTCTTGCCCCTTTGATTATGTATTTATGTGAGTTTCCCAGTGAAATGAAAGGAGCATCCCCGTGTGGTTACCTCTCTGTGTCTCTGTCCAGCCACACAGCCCGTATCTACTCTGAATGCTTGCTTAAGCAATAACTTTAATGGATGTGAATTACCAGTTCACACAGACTATTGCACATTGGGGCATTAGGGGCAATAATTATGCTAAAGTGGGTGTTATCCTCAATGTCAGGAGGATACTAATTAGGAGCCACACTAATTCAGTTTCAGAGACTAAAAATTTAACTTTAGCCAGGCCTGGTGGTGAATGCCAGGCTAGTCTGGGTTACAAAGTATGATCTGTCCTTTAAAAAAAGAAAAAGAAAAATTCACTTTAGGTCCTCTGGCTTTTCTAATCAATATTTTTATACTGCTACTGTG
This sequence comes from Peromyscus californicus insignis, assembly GCF_007827085.1. NCBI lineage: Eukaryota > Metazoa > Chordata > Mammalia > Rodentia > Cricetidae > Peromyscus > Peromyscus californicus. The sequence goes on from NW_026294413.1 coordinate 66,256,413, forward strand.
CTCCACTTAATTTTGAGTGCCAGTTTTAATTGTGAAAATGAAAGCGCATTTATAAACAGTAGTTCTCTCAAACTGTCCACTGCAGGACAAGTCACCCAGTGCAGTGGCAGTAAGAGGCCTCTGGCCAGGTGCATCTGAGACTGCCGTGGAGGGGCAGGCTCCTCTGCTGTTCTTGAGGCCTCTCTGCTAAACCATCCAGCGGGTACTGCCCTACCTGAAGTGCACGGTGTGTGCATCTTAACACCTGATGCTCTGGAGACTTTGTGTAACTCTGTTAATGGAGCATCCTGTCCCTGTGATGGTAGGTGTGTGTGGATGCAAAACAGGGCCGTGACTTTTGGAGAATCTTTCTTCTAAATTGATCACCATTTAGTAACAGTAAGTATGGAGAGAGAAAAAAAAAATCTCTAAATACTACAAAGAAGAAAAACAATATCATTCTCTAGCTATATATTTTGTATTTTAAATACTTGGAAAGGAGTGCTTTTAGATTTTTTTTCTCTTAATTTGAAGTGATCTGCAGCAGTAATCACTCTGTTTTGTGTTGTTCTTGACGTCTGTGTTTCCTCAGCAGGTGTGGTTTGTGTGTACCGTGTGTGTGATAGATATGGGCCTTTTGCCAAAAGGCACTAAGATACAACTGAATAGATGGGTCACTGGCCCTGACAAAGCAGTTGTCAAGTTCAAGTAGAGATGGGTAGGAAAGGATGCTTTGGTAAGTAAAAAGGCATCTGTGTATAACTTCTATACAGACAGAACTATATTTATTAAATTGCCCAGATCCTAGTATGATACTCCAATTCTATTACACCACTTTTAATTGAAGGAAGACTTATTTTAGATTGGACCAAATAATGTTTAAATGATCACCAGAATGTTGATTAGTGGCCAACTGAGGGTGAAAGACCACCATATTTCAGATAATGGGATTGCCACTTAATCGTACCAACTAGACTTTTCAGAGCGTGTGTGCATTTGTTTGCTTTATTGAGTATTTGTTTCTGTTTGGTCTTTTATTTTGCCTGGTTTTGTTTTTTAACTTTGTGAACTTCTGAACTTCATTACTGTTCTACTTTCTTCTTGATACTCTTGACCCAGTAGGTATTGAGGCCACGGGCTTCATGGTCATGAACTAGTTTTTCCAATTCAAATTGACTGTTGTTGAAAAATATTTTTAAAAGAAAAAATCATTTGTGCCCTTTTAAAAATATATGTTAAAGGTACACTGTATAAAGTATTTGATTTTTTCATCTTTTATGTTAAATTTCATTTGTTCATAGAGTATCTTTTAACCTCTATTTTTCCATATTTTTGTTCATGTTGCCTCATTTTATGCTTCTTGACCATTTTTTCCCCAGGGCACAATCACTAATCACAGAGTCACTAGGGAGGTTGTATGCTAACAGTGGTGCTGCTGTAACAACTCCTAAACTGTGCTCTTGTTGGCCTCTCCAAAGGGTACTTTGATTGATGTCTTTGTTTGGGTTGGTGTATTGGACAGTGTCCTTTCTAACACAGTAGTTGAGTCTTATTCTGGTGGAAGACTGTTAGGTCAACATGACTGTATTGTTTTTGTCTGATACAAATGACATTTTGTGTAAACTTTGTAAGCTTTTCCTCAAATTTAAGAACTTCAAATTTATTTTATGGAAAAATATCTAATGAAGATCAGATACTCTGTCACAATTTTTCCTTAAAAACCGAGCCGGGCGGTGGTGGTGCACACCTTTAATCCCAGCACTCGGGAGGCAGAGCCAGGCGGATCTCTTTGAGTTCGAAGCCAGCCTGGTCTACAGAGCAAGATCCAGGACAGGCACCAAAACTGCACAGAGAAACCCTGTCTCAAAAAAAACAAAACAAAACAACAACAACAAAAAAAACAGATCTATAATCTTCCCCACTCAGCATCTCTCAATGCTCTTCCTGCAGCCAGGGCTATATAGTAACCTATCTCTCGTCTCTGTTAATACGTGTGTGAACCCCTCAAGTACTGAAGTGCTGTCAATTTTGAATATTTCAGGTTGGAATCTCCTAGGGGATAGGTATTATTGATTGAACCCTGAAAATATTTCTGTTACATATTTACATATATTTTGTTTGCCATCTCTGTTGTTAGAGGTGATTGTCATTGGCCCTTCCTAAGTTAGCTGTGTCTTGTGAGTGATTATCACTATCGGTTTCTCAGTAAAACATGGAGCATTTCAAGTCTGAAGGAACTGCAGTGTTGCACAGAGATGTCTCTTGTTTTTTTCTAAGAGTAAGGAACTCATTTGGATAGAGGTTTTTAACATTATAAATTTTCTATAAAATTTCCCAGAGAATAACATGATTTTGGGATGTAATAGTATTTTTAAATTATTTGACAATGTAAGTGGGTATTTTCTAAATTTTTCTGAAAACACTGCATTTCTTTAAAACTTGACCTTCTAGAATTAGAAAGAAAAATGTCCAAATTAGACATCTTGCTGAATTCAAGTTGATTTAAAGGGTCATGGCTCAAGTTTAACTTCATTTTTCCTTAGGCATAAGAATTGTGAAGTGTTCCTGGTTGATTATAAGAGGAAACCATGACTTATATAGCCAAAGAGTACATTTGGTTCAGGTCAAAATAGAAGATTAATAATGGACATTCATTTTGCTAGTTTTGAAGATGAATGAAGAAATGTTTCTGTCCTATAGATGTGTATATGGAAGTCTCTGTAAAGACTGAAATACTCAGCTGTGGTGGTGATTCCCTCCTGTAGAGTGGGAGATGTGTGACTGGCACTAGGCAGCTCTCTGTACCCACTGTGGCCTGCTCTTCACCTGTTCCCAGAACTTCCCAGTTGTGGGAAGGTTTGGATTTCTTGTCCTGTCTGCATTTTTAGGCCTCTTAGCTATTAGGAGCTGTCAGATATGTTCTGGCAGCTAAATTCCCTCGCCTGAAGTAATTTACCATGTCTGCACTATGTACCTACTGGGGGTGGGGGTGGGGGATCTGACCTCAAGTGTGCTCTAAGCCCAGGTTTCCTGGTGTGGTGTCTTTTACCACGAAATTATGACAAATTGCAAATCCTGGTATTGTGAGCTTATTCTCTGTACAAAAAAAGAAGTTCTATGCAGTGAGCTGTGGTATAATGGTCACAGAATGTCAGCACTGCTATCATTCAGCACGTGTAACATTTTTAAATTTATAAATATTAAAATTTTAAACTTACACTAAGACTTTTTAGTTTTCTTTTTTAAAGAGACCCAGAGATGAGTATCCTGTCTAAATATTTACCTCTATTAATATAACTAATGAAGGCATTTAATTTTTCAAAAGATACTGCAGTATGATTTTAGGAAATAAACCAAGGCTATGTGTTAAGCCAATTATATCCTGAATATCAGATTGATAAAACTTTATTTGTATTTTTTAAATCCTCAATGGGCGTTAAAATGTGTTTTCACTAAATATTTTTATTACATTTTGGTTTGACCATGTGTGATTTGTTCATGGGTGCTGTATTAGTGTTCTGTTGCTGTGAAGAGATACTGTGACTGCGGCCTTTCTTATAAAAGAAAGCATTTAATTGGGGGCTTGTTTACAGTTGCAGAGGTTTAGTCCATTAGCCTCATGGCAGGAAGCATGGCAGCACCTAGACAGACATGGTGCTGGAGAGGAGCTGAGAGTTCTACATTCAGATCCGCAGGCAGTAGGAAGAGAACATCACTGGGAATGGCTTGGACTTTTGAAACCTCCAAACCCATCCCCAGCACCACACTTCCTCCAACAAAGCCACACCTCCTAATCGTTTCCAATAGCACCACTCCCTGGTTGCCAAGCATTCAAATCTATGAGCCTATGGGGTTCATTCTTAATCAAACGACCACATTGCACTCCCTGGCCCCTATAGGCTTATAGCAATATCATAAAGGATAAATGCATTCAGATCGACCTTAAAAGTTCCCATAGTCTGTAACAGTCTCAACAATGTTTAAAAGTCTGAAGTCCAAAGTCTCTTCTGAGACTCCTGGAACTCTCTTAACTGTAATCCCTGTAGAAATCAAAATCAGAAAGCAGATACCATACTTAACATACAATGGGACAGGACATATGTTACCATTCCAAAAAGAAGGAAAGGGAGCATAGTGAGGAAACACTGGACCAAAGCCAGACCAAACCAGCAGGGCAGACTCCAAACTCTACATCTCATGTCCGATGTTCAAGCGCTCTTCAGATCTCCAACTCCCTTCAGTGTTTATGATTGCCGCATACCTCTGTCTCTCTCGGGCTGGTTCTATTCCCTGTTAGCAGCTTTCCTTGACAGGTATTACACATCTCTGATATCTCCAACATCTTGGAGCCTCCAAGGAAATCCAGGCTTCACCTTCACAGCTTCACACAATGGTCTGTCTGGGCCTCCATGCAGGGATGCCCCTAACACATTCATGGCCTCAGAAGCCTTCTTTGGCCATGGAGGGAGATTCCAAAATCTCTTTGTAATATTTTTTACTCTACAGGCGGAACCACAAGTATTGTGCCAAGTGTTGCTGCTTGCTGAGGCAGGAACATGCCCCCCCCCTAGTTCACTCACATTTGCACCAGCTTTCTGTTGTATCTGATGGTTTCCTTCACCACTTCAACTTGTCTTTAATCCCTTCCACAAGTTGGAAGCTTAGCTGGGTAGGGTCTTGTCCTCACGTCACTACTCCCTTTATTCCGTTTAGCATCGGCTCTTGTTTTTCTCTTTGATCTCCTTGAGCACTGAATTTGGCTCCATGCATTTCCTGGTGCTCCTTTTTTCCCAAAACTGTGCATTACCTATATTTTCTTGCTCAGCTTGCTCCTTTTTGTTATAGATCTGCTTAAGAGTGACCATTAATAACCACACAACAGAGTCAGTACTAGGCTGTCTTAGAATCTCTGCCAATGCCAAAATAATTCAAAACTTCAATTTAGCCTCAGGCAGTTTTTTTTTTTTTTTTTTTTTTTTGAAGAGGCCAGGAAGCAGCCACATTCTCCACCAAAATAACCAAAGAGCAGTCGTTAGGCCACTTACCAATGTTCTTAAAACCTCTTGAACCAGGCCATCAGAATCTACATTGCTCTCAGCACCACTCTGCCATGCTTCAAGTTTGGCTCATTAAGCACCACTAAAAGCACTCAACTGCTTTCCTAATCCAGAGTCCACATTCTGCCCACAAACAGCATGGTCAGACTTGTCATCCCAGTACTCCACTTCAGGTAACAACTTCTGCCTTAGTCAGTGTTCTGTTGCTGTGAAGAGACACCGTGACCACAGCCTTTCTCGTAGAGGCTGGCTGACAGTTTAAGGGTTAGTCCATTATCCTGGCGGCACACAGGCAAGCATGGTGCTAGAAAAGTAGCTGAGAGTTCTACCTCCAGATCCACAGGCAGCAGGAAGAGAGCACCACTAGGCCTGGCATGGACTTTTGAAACATCAAAGCCCACCACAGTAATATACTTCAACAAAGCCACACCTCCTAACCCTTTCCAATAACACCACTCCCTGGTGGGCAAGCATTCAAATCTACAAGCCTATGAGGTTCACTGTTACTCAAACCACCTCGGGTGCTTAGGGAAACTATAACTGAAAGGTGCTTATTGATTGGCTATAAGATGATGGGTAGACACTACACTGAGTATGTAATACATTGCTAAAATAATTTTTAAATGGGTGATTTTGTGTGTGAAGAGTTTATGTGGTTAAGTACAGGTGTCTTCAACGCCAGAAGAAGAAATTGAATCCCCTTAGAGCTCAGATTACAGGTTATTTGGGAGCTGATGATGTGGGAGCAATGTGTGTTCTTAACCTCTTTGCCATCCTGCCCCAAATTCACCCCAGATAATTTCACAAGGAAACATCTATATAACCAAAAGCATGATTTTCATTACCTTATGGGAATACCCAGATCCTCAGGATATCTAGTATTCAGAGGGAAATCAACTTTATATACATATAAACTATATAAATATATATGTATATATCAATTATATATACATGCAGTAGGGAGCAAATTTCCTGTGTGCGCGTGCTCACTCCTGAGCATGTGAGCCCACCTGGAGCTATGTACAGAGGCAAGAGGAGGATGTTACGTGGCTTGCTTTATTACTCTCTGTCTTAGATCCTTGGGATAGGGTCTCTTCAGTGAACCTGGATCAAGGCTGGCAGCCAGCAAGCCAGGATGATCCTTTTATCATCCCTCCCCCAAATGGTGACAGGGTTACAGATGTACACAGCAACGCTAGGCTTTCTGTGTGGCTGCTGGAGTTTGAATTTGGGTCCTAGTATATGCTGAACTTATATTGAGTGGTTTGAGTTTGATTAATAGTTTGGCATGTTGAATCCATTATGGAACTGGTTAGTTTGGGTTTGTTTGTTTTGATATTTATTAAATGGGAGATTCTGGATGGGATCTTGTGCCTTCTGTATTATCTAAAATGACATTTCTATTAAACTTTATTTTAAAACTAAGTGAAAACAAAGGGCATAGTTGGTCAAATCCAAGAGGAAAGCCATGTGGTGAAATTCTATTCTACACAGTACATTTGAGATAAATCTGAGCATACAAATCCACAACCTGCTGGGCACCTCTGTGTTGAGTGGATCTCAACACAGAGCATGAGAACCCACTGAGTAAAGTCACTGGTGTTTTCAGAAAGTGATGAGGAATAAAGACAATACTGGGGCTGGGGCTGCAGTCTGCCCACAGCCGGGGTTCAGGTCCTGAGATGGCATCCCTGGGGGGATGTCAGCAGGAAGAAATGAACTGCCTGACTACCAGGTGAGTTTTACTGAGAAGTTTTTCCCATCCCCCAACGTTAACCTCCAATAAAAACAAATATGTCAAATAGGTTTTTTCCCAAATTTTACATCAAAACATCTTTAAACCAAAACAACGCTTAAAATTTTGCTGGCTTGGTCAAATATTGAACCAGGTACATTCTGTCTTTACAAAACTAAAGGTGATTGACATAGGCACACATTTTCAAGAACAACATTCCCGTTCAAAACATATTTACAGAAATAGGGGTAATCTGCCTCCAATCCTGACAGCACTGAATTAGAACATCTCAGGGTCTGAAGTGACAGTTGGCATCCCCCAGACAACAAACCTGAGAAGCATCAACTCCCAGAGAATTTTAGAGGAAAGTGAGAAAAAAAAAAAAATGGGGTTTTCAGAAATGATCATTTCTATCCCATGCATGATTGACAAAGTGACACTAAAATCACCAAGAGAATCATCAATATTACGAGAGAGAAGGGAGAGCATGCAGGCTGCGCAGTCTCAGCAGTATTCTGTGCTGTCCAGAAGTCCACTGGTCCTTGCTGAGTGAGACTGTCCCCGTGGGCTTTTGCCTCATCTAGAGAACTGTTGGACAAGCACTCATGTACTGGTCTGAAATTGGGCCACATGGCTCCCAACAGGCTGGAGAGATGGTGAAGAGCACCTTTTCTTTTTTTTTTTTTTTTTTTTTTTTTTTTTTTTTTTTTTTTTTTTTTTTTTTTTTTTTTGGTTTTTCGAGACAGGGTTTCTCTGTGTAGCTTTGCGCCTTTCCTGGGACTCACTTGGTAGCCCAGGCTGGCCTCGAACTCACAGAGATCCGCCTGGCTCTGCCTCCCGAGTGCTGGGATTAAAGGCGTGCGCCACCACCGCCCGGCAAGAGCACCTTTTCATGAAGATCCAGGTTTGATTCCCAGCACCCATATCACCATATGCAATATATAACTCCAATTCTAGAAGATCCAACATCATCTGTCCTCCTGGGCATTGAATGCCTGTGGTGCACAGCCATTCATGGGAACAAAACACCCACACACAAAATAATGAAATAAAAACAGTGGAACTTAGTAGGGATGAGTATTTTATTAGGGTGCTTTTTTTTTTTTAACGTGTATGTGTAAGTGCTTGCTGCTTTCATAAATGTATGTGCACCATGTTCGTGCCTGGTGTAGCTGCTTTCATAAATGTATGTGCACCATGTTCGTGCCTGGTGTGTGGAAGACAGAAAAGGACATAAAATCCCCTGGAGCTGGAGTCACAGGCACTTGTGAGTCACCAGGTATGGGAGCTGGGAACTGAATTTGTCCTCTAGAAAAGCAGTTCCCATTGTCCCATTTCTCTAGCCTCCTGTCTTAGTTAGGGTTCCTATTGATGTGAAGAGATACCATGGCCATGGCAACTTTTATAAGGAAACATTTAATTGGGGCTGGCTTACACTTTCAGAGGTTCAGTCCATTATCATCATGATGGGGAACATGGTGGCATGCAGGCAGATGTGCTGGAATAATAGTTGAGAGTTCCACATCTTCAGGCAACAGGAAGTCAACTGAGACACTGCATGGTATCTGGAGCATATATGAGACCTCAAAGCCTGCCTCCATAGTGACACACTTCATCCATCAAAGTCATACCCACTCCAACAAAGCCACAGCTGATAGTGCCACTCTCTATGAAATTATGGGGGCGAATTATATTCAAACTACCACATTCCTCTCCCTGGCCCTCAAAAGCTTGTAACAATGTCATAATACAAAATGCATTTAGTCAAACTTCAAAAGTCCCCATAGTCTATCACAGTCTCAACAATGTTTTAAAGTTCAAAGTCTCTCCTGAGATACATGCAATCTCTTAACTGTAATCACCTGTAAAAATCAAAATTAAAAATTAGATCACATACTTCCAAAATATAATGGCACAGGATATATATTATTCCAAAACGCAGGGAAGGGAGCATAGGGAGGAAATACTAGATCAAAGCAAGACCAAAAACCAGCCTGGCAAACCCCAAACTCTCCATCTCCATGTCTGATGTCAAAATGCTCTTCAGATCTCTGATTAATTTCAGCTTTGTTGACTGCAACACACTTCTTTCTCTTGGGCTGTTTCCACTCCCTATTAGCAGGTATCTCCTCAGCTCTGACATCTTGGGTTCTCCAAGGGCATCCAGGCTTCAACTTCACAGCTTCATGCAATGGCCTCTGTAGTAGGCCTCCATTCACGAACACCCCTGACACATGCCTGGCCTCAGCAGCTTTATTCCATAACTCCTTTCTTCTAACCTTAACTCTAAATCCAGAACCACATGGCCAAAGCTGCCAAGTTTTTCTGCTTGCTGGGCCTAGAACATGACCCAATTACATCTTCACCAACTTTCTGCCCTTCACTATCTAAGCTCGACTGGCCTGAAACTGGATCTCTAGAACAGGCTGGCCTCAAACTCTGAGATCTGCCAGCTTCTGCCTTTCTTTTAGATTTTATTTATTTATTTGTTTATTTTTATTTCATGTGTGCTGTGGATATCGCTCTGTATAAATAAAACACTGATTGGCCAGTAGCCAGACAGGAAGTATAGGCGGGACTAACAGAGGAGAGAGGAAAAGGAGAGGAAGGCAGGGGGAGGAGACACCAGAGGCCCTTCAGGAAGCATCATGTAGAGGCAACAGGTAAAGCCACAGAACACGTGGCAACATATGGATTAACAGAAATGGGCTGAGTATAGGAGTAAGAGCTAGACAATGGTAGGCCTGAGCTAATGGCTGAGCAGTTTAAATAATATAAGAGTCGGTGTGTTTGTTTTGTAAGTGGGCTCTGGGACTGGCAGGGCTTGGCGGGAGCTGAAGAGAAATTCTCCAGCTACACATGTGCATTGGTGTTTTTGCCATGGGTGTCGGGCCCCCTGGAACTGGAATCACAGACAAGAGTGAGCTGCCATTTGGGTGCTAGGAATTGAACCCAGGTCCTCCAGAAGAGCAGCCAGTGCTCCCAACCACCAAGCCATCCCTCCAGCCCAGCTTCTGCCTTTCAAGTGCTAAGATTAAAGATGTGCCCCACCACACCCAGCTCTAAGCTTTTCTTTAGTTTCTATTCACAATTTGGAAACTTAGCTGGGTGGGATCTTGCCCTGAGGTCACCACTTCCTTTAATTCCATTTCTTAATCTGATTATCTCCTTAAACACAGGACTTATCTCTATTCCACTTCCTGGTGCTCTTTTTCTCCTCATGTTTTGTGATTTACCCTGCTCAGCTTGCTCCTTTTCAATATAAATCTTCATTCTAAAGGTAACTCTAGTTATCACTAATAACCACACAACAGAGTCTATACTAGGCTGTTTTGTGATCTCCTCTGCCAACAGAATTCATTCAAAACTCTTCACTGTAGCCTCAGACTTTTTGAACAAGGGTAAAAAGTAGACACTTTCTTCACCAAAATATCGTAAGACCAGTCGCTAGGCCAAATACTAACATTCTTCTCTGAAACCTTGATTCCCCACAGTTCATCAAATGACATTCAGCACCCTGTCTTCCATGCTCCTACTAGTATGGCCTATTAAGTGGTGCTTAAAGCATTCTATTGCTTTCCTAACCCAAACTCTCAAAGTCCATATTACTAATAAAAAAAAAAAAAACATGCTCAGGGCTGTCACAGCAATACCCCAGTCCCCGGTACCAACTTCTGTCTTAGTTAGGGTTTCTATTGCTGTGAAAAGACTCCAGGATCACAGCAACTCTTATAAGGAAACATTTCATTGAGGGGGTTTGCTTGGAGGTTCAATCCATGATCATGATGGGGAGCATGGCAGTGTACAGGCAGACATGATGCTGGAGTAGTAACTGAGAGTCCTACATCTTGCAGGCAACAGCAAATCAACTGAAACACTGGGTAGTATTCTGAGCATAGGAAATTTCAAAGCCCACCCCCAAGATGACACACTTCTTCCAACAAGGCCATACCCATTCCAGCAAAGTCACACCTCCTAATAGTGCCACTCCCTATGAGATCATGGGGCCAATTACATTCAAACTCCCACACCTCCCAAAATGAAACTTTTAAAACAATGATAGATAGAAGAGTACTAGATACTCATTAAGTTCCATTTTATTACTTCTAAGGCTACATTCACTCCACTTGGTAAATGTATTCTAACAAAGGCTTAACATCTAGCAGTCATTAAATAGTGTGCGTGCACATCAGGCTGCAGGTGGCTTCAGCCACAGTGTGGAGGTCAGCACTTCCACTCACTGAACCCCCCACATCCAGTCCTTAAACATTTTTCAATGTAGACCGCACCACTCTTGTCTCTTCTGTTTGAAAATTACCTTGTTTTCAGTCAGCTGTGTTAGTTAGTCCACTTGTCCTATACAAGAGGACACTTGAATTGACTAGTTTAAAGAACAAACAGCATGGTTTCTCATGGTGGCCAGGAAGTCCAAGATGAAGGCATGGGTGTGTGGTGAGGGCTCTCTTGCTTGCTCACATAGCTGAAGTTGAGAAGCGAGAGAGAGCAACACCCTCTGTCCAGTCCATTTAGAAGGGGTATGATGTCATCAGTGAGGGATGAGCCTTTAGGTTTCATCAACTCTTAAATGCCCGACCTCAAGGTGCTATCACATTAGCTACATCTGAATGTTGCAGGGTTTTGTTAAAAGCAAGGCATTTCTGATGCACCTGCTGCTGTTATTCCTGGGGGGTGGGGGGAACATCCAACAAATGATTCACAAACTTGAGTTTCCTGCCAACACTAATTTATGACTTAGTCTATTGTCAAATAAATCTTACTTGATTTGATTAATAATTTTAACTATTTTTAATTTATGTGAATTTAAATTCTTAATTACCTGAGCTTAGATTGTCTTATTTATTTGTTTGTTTGTGGCTTTTTGAGACAGAGTTTCTCTATGTAACAGCCTCAGCTATCCTGGAACTGGAGTTACAGACCATGCTGGCCTCAAACTCACAGATCTTCCTGCTTCTGCTTCCCAAGTGCTGGGATTAAAGGCCTGCACCACCATGCCCAGCAATGCATTATATTTTTTAAAAGGCTGAACATTGTGGAATTGCCAGTTCTTTCTACTTCAAAGGCTGAAGTTGGAGGATAACTCAACCCAAACAACAACAATAATAATGAGAACTCATAAGGTCAGTGGTGGCACATGCCTTTAATCACAGCACTTGGGAGGCAGAGGGAAATGAATGGATCTTTGGGAGTTTGGGGCCAGCCTGTTCTACAAGAGTTCCAGGATGTATGTATGTATGTATGTATGTATGTATGTATGAATGTATGTGTATATGTATGTATGTATGTGTGTGGGTGTGTGGGTGTGAGGGGAGGGTCCTTAAAATGTAGCCATGCTCTGGAAGAACTTATGTAGCCCGGACTGACCTCCAACTCACAGAGATTCACCTGCTTCCTATGAGCCTTGAGATTAAAGACATGGGGCACCAGACCAGCTATTTCTATTTTTTTTTTTTTTTTTTTTTTTTTTTTTTTTGGTTTTCGAGACAAGGTTTCTCTGTGTAGTTTTGCACCTTTCCTGGAACTCGCTTTGGAGACCAGGCTGGCCTTGAACTCACAGAGATCCACCTGCCTCTGCCTCCCGAGCCCAGCTATTTCTATCTTAAGAGATCTTTCAAAGTATTCTTTGCACCATTGCTGAATGTAAAAGGAATAATTCCCAAGTTGAAATTGATTTGAAATCATCTTTTAGGTGCAATTTGATGGAACAATTTCACCTTTACTTCAATAGGGATGAGTTTGCCTTTGATATTACTTTTTATGATTTATGAATAAAAAGCATTTAAGTTATAAAACATGTTTCGCAGGGAAGATACTAACCTTTATATATTACACGAGTGGCCAGCAACTACTGGAGATAAAAAGGTTTTAGCCAGGTTGGTCGGCCATAACTTGGGAGGATGAGGCAGGTGGATCTCTGTAAGTGTGAGGGTAGCCTGGTCTACAGACAATCTAGGAAAGCCAGGATTACATACAGACACCCTGTCTCGAAAAAACATAAGCAAAACAAAACAAAAAAAGGTTTGAGCTTTCTGATTTCTTTGAACACTTTAATATAAAAATAGCATATACTAAAATGCATGCATGTAATCATTGTTTACATGCTTATAAAAGGAATGGAAGCTTTGAAATCTTAAAAAAAAATCAGTCAGACCCCCAAATAATTTACTTTAATGCAGACTTTTCTAATAAGTCATAAAAGTGGGTTGTTTCCTGATTTATTTTCATTTAATAGTTTTTCATTTCTTGCCATTTTGATAAGTTGCACTTGCTTTGAGCTTCTTGGTTTAATAGTCTGGACATCTTTTCGGAGCAATCAAAATCAAAGTCAAGTATGGGTTTCCACAGAAGAGTACTGTGTATAGAAATCATGACCCAAACGGGCATCAAGCTGCTTTACTGAGTGGCATCATCAGCTGAGCGATTCATATATGCCACAAATGATGTAAAGCTGCTCAAGCAGATCATGGAATCAGTAAACAAAGGCGGGAACATAATGTAGTTTGCCTGCCCTTGGGAAAGAAAAACAAATTACATATGATTTGATAACTGCCGAAGGAAAGGGAGCCTTAGTTTTAATTAAGGGATATCGTGTGCCAGCTACCATGCTAGGTAGTGTAGTTGGTAAAATATGTGTGTTCATATACTATATGTGCATTCAACATTGAAAGCGCTTAAAAACTAAGGGGTTTGGAAGATTTTCTGAATCCCATTAATATTATGAAGCCTTTATTGTTTTTGTCAGTGTTTTCATTGTAAAACTGACTGGACACCAATCCTAGTGCGAAACAGCCTGACAATCTGGAACCTAAACTCACTGGGCGGGACTACACCCTCAGGCCCGCCTCCGACAGGTCTGCGCCTGCGCAAACGCAGCGGTCCCGCCTCTTGCACGGCGTCTGCGCACCGGGGCAACTGCGCATGTGTCAGTGGTGAGTGCGGGCGCGGAGTGGCGCGGGAGCGGCCTGAGGGCTTTAGGTGGTTTGGGGGGTCGCGGGTGGGTTCCGTGGCGGCAGCGTGCGGTCAGTGGTGACTCGGCGGGCCTTGCGGTCCACGCCGATCTTCGAGACTTTCCCAGTGGGGCTCACCGCTCTGCGGGGTCCGTGGGCTTGGGCACCGTGACCCGGAAACAGGCCCTAGCATCCCGCAGACGGTCCCGTCGGAATGGTGTTCCGACCGGAAGCGGGAAGACCGCGGGGGAAGGGGAGCACGTGCTGGACACAGCTGCCTAGGCTGTACCCTAACTTACCATGCTGTGTGTTCCTGGCATGCTTCCTCGGGGGAAGTTTTATCTCAGGTTGTGGTGGGGTTTATTTCTTTTTGAGATGGTGTCACTGTGTAGCCCAGGCTGGCCTGATACTCATTGATCCTTCTTACTTCCTCTTGCTGTCCTTACACCTGCATCACCACACCCAACAATCTTTCTTTAAAAAGTAAATAAATACTTGACAGGTTAAGTACTATTTTAGAAAGTGAGATGGAAGGACTCGTCTCAGGCAAAGAGCCTTGTCTGAATGTGAAAGCACTAGATTTTCATAGCCAGGCGGTGTTGGCACACGCCTTTAATCCTAGAGGCAGGCGGATCTAAGTTCGGGGCCAGCATGGTCAACAGAGCAAGTTCCAGGACAGCCAAGGCTATACAAAGAAACCCTGTCTCAAAAGAGAGAGAGACAGACACAGAGAGAGAGAGAGAGAGATCCCTGCTGCAGCTGTTGCTCATTGCAGACCTCCTTTGCTCTTGGTGTCTATCTTCCTGGTACCTTGTTTTCATCCTTTCCTGCCAAGGCAAACTGCCACGTGCTGCTCTACATCTGTCCTCAACAGGCTCTTCCGTGCATCCCATGACGCTGAGCCACACAGTCTTAATAGAACAATCCCCACATTGCCATTTCCTTGACTCTGAAGTTCCTCAACCTCAGCACTAAGGACATTTCGAGCTGGACTTATCTTTGAAGTGGAGGGCTATCCTCGGAACTATAGAAAGTTTGCCAGCAATGCCCTTGATTATGACAACCAAAAATGTTTTCAGATGTTTGCAAATGCTTCTCCTAGGAGAAGAGTGACTCCTAGTTTTTCCCATGAGAACCACTGATCTAGAATATGAGCCAGGAAGGACACCTGGTCAGTTTAATGATAATAACACAGCACTTCCCAGCCCCCTTTCAGACCTGAAAATCTCTAACAGAATTTCACAAATCCACTTAGATATTATAAAAGACAATATAAAACAGCCATATGGGATAGCACATACCTGCAACCTCAGGAAGCTGAGGCAGCAGGATCATGAGTTTGAGGCTAGATTAAGCTATGTAGTGAATTCCAGGACAGTCTGGGCTGCATAATGAGACTGTCTTCTGTATTCCTTTCCCACCTCCAAAAAAAAAAAAAAAAAAAAAAAAAATTGGTTAGTGGTCTGGAGAGATTGCTCAGTGGTTAAGAGCACTGGCTGCTCTTTCAGAGGACCTGAGTTCAATTCCCAGCACCCATGTGGCAGCTCACAACTGTGTAACTCAGTTCCAGGGGATCTGACACCTTCACACCAATGCACATAAAATAAAGTTTAAAAAAAAGGGGGCTGGAGAGATGGCTCAGAGGTTAAGAGCACTGACTGCTCCTCCAGAGGTCCTGAGTTCAAGTCCCAGCAACCACATGGTGGCTCACAACCATCTGTAATGAGATCTGGTGCCCTCTTCTGTATACATAATAAATAAATAAATCTTAAAAAAAAAAAAGAAGAAAAAAAAAAAAAAGAAAAAGTTTAAAAAAAAAAAAGTAATGACAGAAACTTCTGTCTTCCACCACTATCTTAATAGATAAATGACCAAACACATAAAAAATAAATAAAATTTATGCTTACTATCAGTAAATATTTGATTTGGTTATTTTACATTTCTCATATGTATTCCTATGTATGAGGGATGACAAAAAGGGCTTTTTTTTTTTTTTTTGTATATCTGCATGAGGGTCTCAGGTCCCCTGGAACAGGAGTTACAGACAGTTGTGAGCTGCCACGTGGGTGCTGGGAATTGAACTCAGGTCCTCTGAAAGAGCAGTCAGTATTCTTAACTACTGAGCCATTACTCCAGCCCTGATAAAAAGTTTCTTTAATCCCAGCACTCGGGAGGCAGAGCCAGGCGGATCTCTGTGAGTTCAAGGCCAGCCTGGGCTACATGGGCTACAGAGTGAGTTTCAGGACAGCCAGGGATACACAGAGAAACCCTGTCTTGAAAAACCAAAAAAACCCAAAACAAAACAGTTTCTTAGCAGGGTCCTGAGTTTAAGAACATGTTTTGTGTGTTGCTGTGTGACTGCTGGATGAAGTTCTCTTCACTAAGGTAGTGGTGAAGCGATGTGTAGTTTGCTGCTGTGGTTCCGGTTGTGTAGTAAGTGCCGTGCAAGAGAGCTGAGTGTTGTTCAAAACAGCAGATTTGTTACGTGCTGAGTCTTCAGTTAACTTTGGGTTGTTGCACTGAGGCCAGCACCTCCCCCATACACATTGGATTTTGAAACCTCCCCTATGAGGGCATGACCTTCAGTTTAAGAAGTTAACGAACGTCTAGGCTGTGTATCCCTAAGTTTTCCAAGGGTTTGGGCACTAGGTGAGAAAGTACGGTGGTCCTTCTGTGGACACCAGGCAGTCATGTGGTGCACAGACACACATGGAGGGAAAACACTCACACAATTAAAAAGGTGCTAAGTATAGATGTGAGAAGACCTCCTCCTTGTAGAGATGGAAACTGCAGTGTCAAAGATGGGAACTGGCGGGAGGGCTCAGTAGGTAAAGTTCTTGTGGATAAGCTTGTTGCCCTGAGTTTGATATCCAGAGCCTACACAGCCAAGGTCTTTATCAAATGTGCTGGAAAACTAGAAACCCTGAAGATAGAAGAACCTCAGTAAACCCGAAGTGCTAGAAACATGTAGAAAGTGCAACAGGGCAGAAATAAATAGAAAATCTTAAAGACCACCGGGAAAGAAAGACACAGAAGAGTACGAGGAGAGCTTTGATTAGAGCTCCTTGTGTCTACAGGTGTGTGGAGGGCAGAGGCCTGCCTGCCTGCCTGCCTGTTTGTTTGTTTGTTTTTTGGCCTGTGAGATAGTGTCTCTTTGTAACCCTGGCTGGCCTGGAATTGGCTATGTAGACCAGGCCAAACTCAGAGATCCACCTGCCTCTGCCTCCCAAGTGCTGGGATTAAAGATGTGCATACATGTACACACACACACACACACACACACACACACACACACACACACACACACCACCCCCACTCCCGACTACCCTTCCTTATTTCAGGGTTTCTCTCATTTTGGCTGCATCTCGTGTTTCTACCCTCCCTGAGACTGGGATGTCATATGCAAGCCACCTCATCTTTTTGTTGTTGTTGTTGGTTTTAGATTGTATTTATTTGTATTTTATGCATATCAGTATTTGCCTTAGTATATGTCTGCACATGTATGCCTGGTGCCAGTCAAGGCCAGAAGTGGATATCAGATCCCCTGGGACTGGAGTTTACTGACTTGTGAACTGCCATGTGGGTGCTGAACCAGGTCCTCTGGAAGAGCGGCCAGTGCTCCACTGCTGGGCTGTCTCTCCAGCCCCTCGTCTGACTGTACAGGGATTCCAAAGATTGACCTCGGGTTATCAGAGTTGCATAGCCAGTGATTTCACCTGCTAGGCCATCCCACCAGCCCTGGAAAGCTTTAGCTATGCATGCTTTCTGTATAAAATTCACTTCTTGCCAGGCAGTGGTGAGGCACACCTTTAATCCCAGCACTCAGGAGGCAGAGGCAGGGAAATTTCTGTGAGTTTGAGGCCAGCCTGGGCTACAGAGTGAGTTCCAGGACAGCCAGGGCTACACAGAGAAACCCTGTCTCGATGGGGGGAAAATCACTTCTGTTTGGGTTGTTGTTTTGTGTTTAATTTTTCTCATTGTTATTTGATGAGCAGAGAAAACAAGTCTATACAACATATATTCTTGCTCTGCAGGTCATAGACAGTTTGTGAAATGAGTGATTCAGAAGATGATGATATACCCCAGCTCTCTTCCCACGCCTTAGCAGCTCTCCAGGAATTTTATGCTGAGCAGAAGCAATCCATCAACCCAGGGGGGGATGATAAATATAATGTTGGGGTAATAAAGGAAAACTGGGTAAGTAAAGGCATCCATGTCAGGAAATAGCAGTGTGGCACTTACCATTGCCTTGTCAATGTTTAGTCTGTCTTTCCCTCTGCCACCTGTCATTCAGAAACAGAGATCTCTGGAGGGAGCAAGGGCAGGAAGCAGACAGCGACATCCTAGGACAGTATGCACAGATTTTCCTGCCTCTCACGGGCAGGCTGGCTGGTGACCAGAGGAGGGGTAGGATTTTGCAGGTAGTGGGATAATAATGTCATGTCCATAAGTAACTTGTGCTTTGTCCCCATTGGTTTTCATAGAACCCACCAATCCTAAAATACATCGTTTCAGTAAAAGGGGTAGCTGAACCTAACATAGAATGAAAAGTCGATGGAAGAATTTTTAAGAATAGGGTAATTTTTAGTTTTATACATTTTTGTATTTTGTAGCCAGTGAGTTCGAGACCAGCCTGATCTACAAATTGAATTCCAGGACAGCCAGGACTGTTACACAGAGAAACCCTGTCTCGAAAAAACAAAACACACACACACACAAAACAAAACAAAAAGTAGATACCAGGGCAATGGTGCATCTTGTAATCCTAGCACCCAGGAGGCAGAGGCAGGAGGATCAAGCAGCCTGAGGTCCACTAGGCTACATAGTGAGTTTAGGGATAGACTGGGACACATAGCAAGCCCTTACCTCAAAAAGGTAAACTAAAAAAGAAGTAGGAATTAAAAAACTAAAACTGGCTGGGCCGGGGTACACACTCCTTTAATCCCAACACTCGGGAGGCAGAGCCAGGCGGATCTCTGAGTTTGAGGCCAGCCTGGTCTACAGAGTGAGATCCAGGACAGGCTCCAAAACTACACAGAGAAACCTTGTCTCGAAAAAAATCAGAAAAAAAAAAAAAAACTGTTGAGGGAAACCTCTACCATAAGTTGAGTAACAAAGCCTCAAATTTGTCTCGACTAATTTCGAAGTAACACCCTGTCTTTCCCTGTCACTTGGTAAGTGAAGAAAGGTTTTATATCTTGTTTTGTTTTGTTTTGTTTTTTTAATACTTTTCATTTTTTGCTCAGGTTAGATCTTTCTGATCATCTTCCACCCTCGCTTAAAACTATGGTATAAAAATGGTCCTTTCCCTTTACTCCAGGGGTTCTACCCAGTCAGAAACCTTTCTTATGGTTTCCGTCTTGTGGTTTGTTTTTGGTTTTTGAAGACAGGGTTTCTCTGTGTATCCCTGGCTGTCCTGGAACTCACTCTGTAGCCCAGGCTGGCCTTGAACTCACAGAGATCCGCCTGGCTCTGCCTCCCGAGTGCTGGGATTAAAGGCGTGCGCCACCACTGCCCGTAGTTTACCCCCCATCCTTGTACATTTTTATTTGTTATTTTGTTCAGGACTGGCTTTGAACTCCTGCTCTTCTGCCTGCCTCTACCTCCAGGTGCTGGGATTCCAGCTGTACCACCACACTGACTTCTCTCTGTGTTTTTCCCTTTAGCTTGCTCATGTGGATGAGCAGCATGAATTTGAAGTATTATTCTTTAGGTGGTCTATCTTTTTTTCCTGCTTACTATTTAGAATATTACATTTACATACTTCTTTTCTGACTCTAAAATAGCTGTTGTATAAAATATATAAAAGCATGAACAAAAACTTACTTATTATTGCTTATTATTATCACTTATCTAATTTGGGGACTTTAATTTAGGGGCAGGGAACTTTATTCCCAGCATTCAGGAGGTTGAGGCAGGAGGATCATTAGATCAAGGCTGGCCTGAGTTATACCGAGAGACCCCCATCTCTAAAACAAATAAACAAAAATTACCAAGGACTGGGAATATAGCTCATTGGTAGACCACTGCCTAACATGTATTGCACACATGTATTCCTGTGTTCCATATCTAGCAATACACACACACATGCACACGTGCACACAAACATGTGCATGCACACAGAGACACAAGAAAAGCAAGAAAATTCTGGATGTGGATAGTAAAGAAGATCCAGGAGGGGAGGGGTTGGCGAATTGGCTCATTAGTAAAGTACGTATCATGTAGCCATGAGGACCTGAGTTCAGCTTCAGCACCAGGTAAACAGCTGTCAGGGGTGATGCACACTTGTGACCCCAGCACTGGGGGGTAATGCACACTTGTGATCTCAGCACTGGGGGGTGATGCACACTTGTGATCTCAGCACTGGGGGGTGATACACACTTGTGACCCCAGCACTGGGGGGTGATGCACACTTGTGACCCCAGCACTGGGGGGTGATGCACACTTGTGACCCCAGCACTGGGGGGTGATGCACGCTTGTGACCCCAGCACTGGGGAGGTGGACACACGAGGACCCCCTAGAACTTCCTGGCCAGCTAATCTAACCAAATTGATGAGCCCCAGCTTTAGTGAGCGTCTTGTCAAAACATAATAGTAAGGTGAGGAGCAGTTGAGGAGGCATCCAGTGCTCACAGACACATGCCACACACACGAAAGAAGATCCCAACCCTTCCCCAGGAGGAGCAGGCCATCCTAGAATCTCAGTATCAGAGCCTCGTTGCCCCTCTCAATAACTTGATTAGAAACCAGAACTTTAGAGCTGTACTTGGTGGTACACGTCTGTTACCCCAGCACTCGGGAGGCAGAGGCAGGTGGAGCTCTGAATTTGAGACCAGCCTGGTCTACAGAGCTGGTCCCACAATAGCCAGAGCTACACAGAGAAACTCTGTCTTGAAATACCAAAAACAAAAAAAAACAAAACAAAAGAGAGAAAGACAGAAACTAGAAGTCTAGGTCGTACATGCATGTCGGTTACGCAGCACACAGGAGGGTGGGGGTGGAAGAGCTTAGGGTATCCTGAGCTACATAGCAAGTCTGAGGCCAGCCTCATCACTGCCACCTCACTCATAAAAAACTGGATTGCTAGCTGTGGTGGTGGCTGCCTTTAATCCCAGCACTGGTAGGGGGCCGTTGGCTGAGGCAGGTGTATCTGAGTTCCAGGTCCAGCCTGGGCTACTTAATGACACTCTTTCTCAAAAGGAAGAAGGAAGGGAAGGAGGGAGGGAAGAAAAAAGCTAGAAATCTAAAATTCTGTCAGTATTCTGATAAAAATACGTTCAGCTAAGCTGTCAGTCAAGTGTGAGGACAAAGTAATACATTTTAGACTGGCGACACTCCCTCCCAACAGAAAGGTCTGCTCTAGCAAGTAAACCAAGGAAGGAAGGTGTGAGCTCTCGGGAGGTGGCCATACGACACACAGCAGGAGAAGGTGCCTAGATGACGGTGACACTGAGTCAGGGAGGTGCCCTTCTGAAAACCAGGACAACATTGGTCTTCCAGGAGATCTCTGGGGGAGCGGGGGATAGAATGGTAGAATACTCAGCAGGAAGAGGGTTGTATTCAAAGACCAACAGAGGGTTTGGGAGAACTGAGGGTAAATACAAAGGACTTGGGACAGCTCATTTGGTGGAGCGCTCACCTAGCATTCATGAAACTGGATTCATCCCTAGAACTTCACAAAATGGGCACGATGGCTCACACTTATAATCCCAGCACTTGAAGGGGGCGGGGAAGGAGAATCAAACGTTTCAAGCTCATTCTTGGCTACATAGGGAGTTCAAAGCCAGTGTGGGATATGTGAGACCCTGTCTCTAAATAAATAATAAATGGATGAGGCAATCATGCATGTATTGACTAGGAAAAGCAGATGACCCCACACTGGAAAGTCATGTACTCAGTCTGTTATGTGGGTCAACCGTGTTGGTTCCAGTTATCCAAATGTGGATTACACCTCCATGGAGATGATAAGGGAGGGAGTGTGTATGAGAGAGCACAGGACGCCAGAGAACTAGATCAGCTGGAGATTGCATTTAAACACAGCATTTAGAGGTGGGGTGACAGGGTGAAAAGCCAAGAACTGAAGGTAACGGCTTCTGATGAATGGGGCCCGAGAGTGAGGAGATGTGGGGTGATAGGAGGCTTAGTTTTCGTTGTAAATCTAGTAGCTTGGGGGGGGGTTGTTTTGCTTATAAGGCCATGTTCCTATAAGACAGTAAGAATACAGCCTCAGTAATTCCACGGCTTTGGAGGTGGGTGTTAAGAGGAACAATGCTTTTTGAATGGAGGTGGGGAAGGAAGGGAAAGAGAGAAAGGAAAAAGAAAAGGAAAAGATTTTTCTTATTTTGTGGAATGATGTGAGGAGAACCAAACCCGTAGGCCACTAATAGTGCTGATGAGGAATGGGGTCGTTTGGACCCTCCCTGTGGACCGCTCCTGTGACTCGGGATGCTTGAGAGCAGATACGGTCCTCTGCGTCTGTGATGCAGGGGAATGAGACTCCTTTCCTCCAGCCACCCATGTAGAATCCATGTAGACACAGGCATGAATTCATATGTACATGTAAATGTATGTGTGCATTCTGTCTTTGGAAACATTTTGAATCTTGTGTTTACAAGTAAATATTCAGCCAGTGCTGTGCAGACTAAATGTGAAATATATAAAAATGCTGGTTTGCATTAGCCAGAAATGTTACTGACTTAAAGAATCATGCATACTTTCATACCATTTGCTATTTGAAATAACAAATTCAGTTGTAATTTTGAAGGCTGCTGACCCATGACTAGTAAGTCCTCCCAGATAAACCTTTTGACCAGAGCTGGAGTAAGACTACATCTTACCTAGGGCTGGGGATATGACTCAGTTGGTAAAGAGCTTGCTTTACCTGCGTGAGGCCCTGGATTTGACCCCTGCACTCAGTAATTAACAACAATAATACCAGTGAATACTAGTGCTGGGAATGGAGTGCTTGCCTAGCACATACAAGGCACTGGATTCAATTTCAGGAGTCCAAAGGAAGAAGAGAAGCATTTAGCTGGGCGTGGTAGCTCATTCCTGTCATGTCAGCTTTCAGAGGGGCTGAGGCAGGGGATCAGCTGTGAGCTTGACATCAGTCTGGGCTACATAATAAGTTCCAGCTCGGGCTGAGCAAGTGTAAGCCCTTAGCTCTAAATAATGATTTAATGCTAATCACACAAAGCAACAATAGATGGTAGAGAGAGAGATGACTTAGCAATTAAGAGTGTTTGCATTTTCCAGAGGACCTGAGTTCAGTTTCCAGCACCCACACAGGCAGCTCACAGCTGCTTGGAACTCCAGCTCCAGGGATCAAACATCCTCTTCTGGCCTCAGGCTGTGCACACGCGTGTGAGCACACACACACTCAACATGCACACACACCAAAACCCCCCAAAATAATATAAGTAAATAAATGAACAAGGCTAGGGCAATATTAAATAAAGCAGAGTGTTCTAAGGCTGCAGCGATGGCTGCCGTGACAGGCGTTGAGATAGCAAAATGCAAGGGTCTCAGTGCAGACACTGGGTTAGCGGGAGGGTCAGAAGAAATATCCAGAGGCCAGGGAGACAGCCCAGCGGGCAAAGCTATTTGCCAGAAGAAAGCATCCGAAGTGACAGCAGGTATCGGGTGCTGCATTGCCCTTGACTTAGCAAACGTCAGTCCTCACCGTCTGTGCACAGAACTAACGTCTCTATAGATTCAGGTGTTAAAATAAGAATATTAAGAAGATGCAGTGTTTATGATCTAGGGTAAGGAAACAGATGATGGATAAAACTGATGACATAAGATTAGCTTATAAGCTTTAATTCCAGCACTCAGGAGGCAGAGCCAGGTAGATCTCTGTGAGTTCGAGGCCAGCCTAGTCTATGGAGCAAGATCCAGGAAAGGACCAAAACTGCACAGAAACCCTGTCTCTAAAAACAAAACAAAACAAAAAAATTAGCTTATAAAGTTTAGAGACAAGACAAGGAGTGTCTGTGGATGAGACCTGTGGATGAACACCCCTTGTACTCATGAGCCAAGAATAGCCAGCACTGGAAACTGCGGAACCATTCATTTATTTCTGTGTGCATGAGTGTTTGCTCACATGGATGTATGTGTACCATGTGCATGCCTGCTGCCCAAGGAGGTCAGAAGAGAGTACTGGACCCCTGGAACTGCAGTTGTAGATGGTTGTGAGCCACCGTGGGGGTGCTGGGAATGGAACCCAGGTTCTCTGCAAGGGCAACAGGTGTTATTAACCGCTGAGCCTGTCTCCAGGCCATCAGAACATTTTCATTGCCTCAGGAGGAAACCCGTCTCTCCTCTTTAGCTGTCATGGCCTCCCTGGCAGTCCTCCCATTGCCTGGCAACCCTAGTCTTCCTGTTCCTGTCTGTTGCTTCTTCTGGGTATTTCATAGGAATGGACTCACCTAACAAGTATGATTTTGAGTCTGATTTTTTTTTTCCACTCAGTGTTTCCCAGTACACACCTGTTCTACACTGTAGCACATGTCAGTACCTAGGTCCCTCTGGATGGACCCGAGTCTGCTGTGTGGGTATACACTGCATTTTTGTGGGTGCCTATTCTTCGCCTGGCAGGCTCTTAGCTTGTTCGTGCTCTTGACAGATTTTCATTTCTTTAACAAATAATCTTCTAGAACCTGGGGCCCCACACATGCCAGGCAAGCACTGACCTACATCCCCAGACCTTGGACGGATTTTCAGTCAGACTCTGCATGACAGCATGGACATCCTAGGTGAGAGAGGTGGAGAAATGCGCTGGCCACAGAGGAAAACCAGACTGCTTTTCCACATTAGCACCATCCTTCACTTATAAATACGAATATGTAAGTAGGAACCCCCAGAAATGTAAAGAAAGTCACCCATCAGTATGAAACCAAACAGGAAGACTAAAAGCAAACGTAACTGTGAGGAACACAGCAAATAACTTGGGAAGCATGGAGGAGGTGAGGACAAAGGAGCGTGGACACTACTGACTGGCCACAGGGGTCTTCAGCACGCTGTCCTTTGAGTCTGGATTCCTCTCCATGGTGGTTGACTCTGGAAGTCTAACCAGGTTCAGGTGGGTATGTTCTGCCATCAAGAGAACACTGGCTGGTTGTTGGTGTTATCTCTGTGACACTCACAGCCCCTGATACTCAGTGTGTAGATTCTGTTGATACACTGGGGGGTTGTACTAATTATGTAATAAATGACTTACAAGAAAAGTGAGCTGATGACAAGTTAAATATATGTGTACAGGTTTAGGAGGTAGACGCTGGAGAAGTGTGTGTGAATTCTGAGCTGGTCATCCTGTTCCCATTACAGCAGCTGAGCCAGTTCTGGTACAGTCAGGACACTGCTTTGCGGCTTGCACAGGAAGCGATCGCTGCTGCTGGAGAAGGTGGCAGGTGAGATTCAGTTTTTTTTCTTTCTCTTTTCTAGTTTAAATTAGTTTGAGGGACACATGGAAACACAATCATGACACTTATGAGGCACAGATGAATGTATAAATGAATTTGTTTGTTTGTTTGTTTTGTTTTTTTTGAGAAAGGGTTTCTCTGTGTAGTTTGGACCCTGTCCTGGATCTCGATCTGGAGACTAGGCTGGCCTCGAACTCAGAGATCCGCCTGCCTTTGCCTCCCAAGTGCTGGGATTAAAGGCATGTGCCACCACTGCCTGGCTATAAATGAGTATTTTTAATATCCTTCCTAAATGAGACGGTTTCTTAAAAGTCTGAATTATAATATGTAAATATTGTCACATGGTTTGCAGCTCATGGCTCACTAAGAGCTGCTCCAGTACAAAGTCTAGGGAACACTGGGAAATCTATTCACTGTAGCGTCTCTCTCACTCCCACACCCTTCTCTCTGAGACAGGGCCTCATATAGCCCAGGCTAGCCTCAGACTTTTTATGTAGTCCGTCTCCTAAGACCTGAGATTACACTGTGAGCTCCCACTCCCAACTTCGCTAACATTTCTCATTTCTACTTTTTCTCCTTTTCTTTTGCAGCATTAGGGATCAAATGCAGGGTGTTGTACATGCTGGGCAAGGACTCTAGCAAGCTACATCTTCAACTTTATCGGAATTTTCCCAGGGGCCTGCCCTGAGAAAATCCTTCCCAGAGTCCTGGGGAAGATGCTACATCCGGTGTGGGGTTATCTGGGGGAAAAGAATTTATGTACACCAATTTCTTACATCTGTTTACTTTATTTCTCTATAACAAACTTCTGTCTACACAGGTTCAGTTCTGTCCTGACGCTCAGTTCTTCTCTGTCCCTTCTTTTCTGCCCTCTCATAGTCCTAGTAATAGCTAAGCTCTTACGCTCTCGACCTCATCCTCATCTTCTGTTC
This sequence comes from Peromyscus californicus insignis, assembly GCF_007827085.1. Classification (NCBI taxonomy): domain Eukaryota; kingdom Metazoa; phylum Chordata; class Mammalia; order Rodentia; family Cricetidae; genus Peromyscus; species Peromyscus californicus. Next base: position 66,282,501 of record NW_026294413.1, read on the forward strand.
CTCCTTCCTCCATCTTTCCTTCCTCTTTTCCTACAGTCTGCAGAACTTTCCCCTCTCCTTACTCCTTGGCCTGAGCCAGTCTGCCTTACTACCTACCGAAAAGCTGCCTTGTTCTTTTCTCTCCGGCCACAGGACTCTGACCAGACTAGGAATTCTGCTCCAGTCTTTACAGCACCTGGTTATGCAAAAAACTCTTTTGTCTTGAGTCAATAGCTCTGGCATGCTACTAGGCCTGAAGGAAAGGGATGGTCTGAGCTTCATCTGCACAAGAAACAAAGCTATGCATCCACAGCCCACCTGTCTCCTAGGCACTGTAGGGGTTTTACCTAGTAGATCAGCACTAGGTCTGAGAAGCTTAGCTGTTTGCCATGTGGCCTAGTAGTATATGAGCGCACAAGAAATTCATAGCTGAAGACAGCTGATATATTAAAAGCTGAATATCACCAAATATTCCTTGATATTTGACTTTCCTCTAGAAGAATTTCCCTGACCCTTCTAGGTATAGCTTTATTATATAAAGCTGAATCTCTGTTTCATGCAGTTGCGGCCGCAGCACAACTTCTTAGGGGGAAAAATTATTTTCCCAGGGCACCCTCTAGCTTTGCTTCAGCTCTTCCTGAGGACCCCCCCCCCCCCCCGGCCAGCATGCCGGGGTCTTTCAGCCCGCTCTGTTCTAGGCTCCCCATTCCATTTCTGTGCTCCAGTTCTTAGTCTTCAGTCTAAGCGGGTTACACCCCATGCCTTCCACAGAAGAGGGACTTGCCAGAAAATTGTTTTGATTTCCTCTTTCTCTGAACTATAAGAGTTTTGCTGAGTGTCTGATTCTGGCTTTTGAAAATGTTATTCCGTTAAGAAACCCAACATTCAAAAAGAAAAAAAGAAATCTAACATTTGACCGTATGTAGACAATCTGCTTTCTCCCTCCCACCCACTGCGTGTTTGGGATTGTCTCTTAACCCCTGGTATTCAGTGTCTTGATGTACAACTTCCTCTCCCACACTGGACCCTGGGGAGGGCCTTCATTCGTGTGGCTCGTGTTTAATTTGGGAGGTTTCTTAAGTTATTGCTTCGATTCCCCCATCACTCCTGCTGTGTGTGTGTCTTTGTTTTCTGTTCCTTTTCCTGGAACTTCTGTTATTTGAGAATGGAACCTGATCCACTCACCCCACTCCCCTTTTTTAAAAAACCAGTTGTCTCTACCCAGATTTTCTGGACGAATCCTCAGCTTGTATCTTCTGCGTTCTGTGGTGAACACTTGAGAGAGTGACAGGATTTATTTTGGATGATGGTTGCAGACATTTCAGTTCGAGGTGTGCTGGCTTCATTTCAGAGCTCGAATACAGCAGAGTGGTACCTCTTGGCAGCCAGGAAGCAGACAAACAGAGGATGCGTCCCTGGGCAAGGTGTGCCCTTCAAAGGCCCATCCCCAGTGGCCTGCTTTCTCTAAAGTATCCACTCCTCAAAATGACACCCCAGCGGAGTACTAAGCCTTCAACACACGAGTAATGTCTCCTTCCTGCGTACCCTCTGTTGACCCTGAGTAATTTCCCTCATATGTCATATTAGATGTTCTCCTGGCATGTTGGCTGAGCCCTGCCTTCTCCTTCATTCCTAAGGGTAGGCGCAACACTTAAAAACTAGGAGAGTTGACCTAAGGGTGGTGTGTGCTGGGGAGGCATTTCAGGGACCACCGGTGAGCTGTACCCCATCCCTCTTTTTGCTGGGTCTCTGTAGTGAGGGATCCGGACAAGCTGTTTCCCAAGAAGCCTCTGAGCTTTTCCTGTGTGTTGGTTGGAGGTCCAGGCCAGCAGCCTTCAATGCCTGGAGGGAGTCTCCGCGGCCAGTTGGTTTACTGTGACCCTTGGAACTTCTCATCTTCAACCTGTGACCCATGGTGCTGGCATTGGGATCCAGGACCTTGCTCTCCCACTAGCCCTCTAATCTCCACAGGATATCTTTCGGTCATCTGTGTCTGGCACTCCCTCCCAGACATCCCCCAGGCCACAGAACATTCCTCCAGTTTTCTCCAGTTACCTCATCGCATGGGGATATGAAAGCGAAGCCTGGGAACAAACTGTTTCTTAAATAGATCTTTCACAGCTTCTGTTTTTAGCCCCACCTTCACCCTCATGGCTTGAGTTTCCTGGGTCTGCTTTCCCGGAGCCCCTGGGGATGCTGTGAAGGAAGCCAGGCACTGCTCAGCGCTCCTGGCTGCTCCTGCCAGGTTTAACTGCCTGGGCCAGCTGAGCCAACCACTCCACCTGTTTACTCTTCAGCTTCCTGAGTGTAGCTACTTTACTCCCCTGCCCTGTTCCCTTTGCTCTCAGAAATTTATTCCTAAACAACAAAACAAAAAGGAATTTTGCTTAATGGACTTCGATGGGGGGACACATGGGACTCATGTGAATGAGTGTGTCCCATGTGTCTTCCTCAGCTGGAAGTCTTATTTTCTCTGTCTTTGATTTTACATTGCTGTTTATTTGGTTTTTCTTAGCTAGTTGGCTTTCAACTACTGATAAATACTTGAGATAATGGCTGATTCGGGCTCGTGTGTTTGGAGGGTTTGGTTATGGTGAGCTGGCCTGTGGGAAGCAGCAGCACATATGGCAGAGGTAGCCAGGAACCAAAGCAAAGCAATGACCCAGCTTCCTCACAGCCCCTTCTACTGACCAGAGACCAAGGCTTTAAACATACCCATTTCAGCTGGCCAGTGGTAGCCCACACCTTTAATCTCAGCATTTGGGCAGATCTCTGAGTTCGAGGCCAGCCTGGTCTACAGAACAAGATCCGGGACAGCCAGGGCAACACAGAGAAAAACGCTGTCTCAAAAAATAAAACCAAACAACACTATACAAATGTCTGTAAGACATTTGAGGTTGAAGCTGAAACATTTGGTGATAGTATTTTCTTTGATATGTTGGTTTTTCCCACTAATTTTTAATTTTGTTTTGTTTTGTTTTTTTGAGGCAGGGTTTCTCTATATAGCTTTGGAGCCTGTCCTGGATCTCACTCTGTAGACCAGGCTGGCCTCGAACTCACAGAGATCTACCGCCTCTGCCTCCCAAGTGCTGGGATTAAAGGCGTACGCCACCACCGCTCAGCTAATTTCTAATTTTTACCATTAAATATTAATTGGAATCAACTTTTCTCTTTCTTTCTTTCTTTCTTTCTTTCTTTCTTTCTTTCTTTCTTTCTTTCTTTCTTTCTTTCTTTCTTTCTTTCTTTCTTTCTTTCTTTCCTTCCTTCCTTCCTTCCTTCCTTCCTTCCTTCCTTCCTTCCTTCCTTCCTTTTTTCTGAAAGGGGAGTTCAGTGTTGGTAGAGCCATGCTGCTGTAGAGGCAGCGAGGGTGCTGACCCCAGGCCCTCCCCGCTGTACCCCACCTGCTCACCGCTGTGTTCACATCTCCGGGGAGCAGTTACTTTTATACTCTATGTTTTCTTTTGTTCATTTTAGTTTATTTTTGCTAGGTCTTTGAGAATTTTGTATGATGCGTTTTGATTATATTCACCACCCCAGTCCTCCCAGATGTCCCCCCCCAACTTTATGCCGTCTTTTCTTTTTTAATCCATCAGGTGGGATCTGTATGGAGTGTGGCCTTCACTGGAGTGTGGTCAACCACAGGGGGCTGTAGCCTTTAAGAAAACTCACTGTCCCTTCCCCAGCAATTATCAGCTGGCAGCAGCTCCTTGGCTAGAAGTGGGACCTGGCGCCACCTCCCCTCTCCATGCTGGGATTTTGCCAGCCCAAGCCTGCAAAGGTCTTTTGTTTGTATTTTTGTATTTTCAAGACAGGGTTTCTCTGTGTAACAGCCCTGGCTGTCCTGGATCTCACTCTGCAGACCAGGCTGACCTCGAACTCACAGAGAGATCCGCCTGCCTCTGCCTCCTGAGTGCTGGGATTAAAGGCGTGCGCCACCACTGTCTGGCCAAAAGAGACTTCTAATCTTAAACCATCACATGAACTGCCTTTTAGGGAATAAGTGTATTACATGTTAGTTGTTTTAAAAAGGGATCAGATGCAAAAGTCACAAATACATACAGTAAAATAAGTCATAGTCTTTACATGGATGCAAATGTATTATATGGAGGTATAGCTTGTAAACAACTGAATGTATGTAAGTTTCCTGTATGTGGTTAATGCATTCAGTAAGGACGTAAGGAATCTTCCTTTAAGTTTTTTTTTTTTTTTTTTTGGTTTTTTCGAGACAGGGTTTCTCTGTAGTTTTGCGCCTTTCCTGGAACTCACTTTGTAGACCAGGCTGGCCTCGAACTCACAGAGATCCGCCTGGCTCTGCCTCCCGAGTGCTGGGATTAAAGGCGTGCGCCACCACCGCCCGGCTCCTTTAAGTTTTAAGTGGAACCGAATTAAAATACTTTTTTTCTAGAATCAGAAAAAACAATGAAATCTGAGCATAGAGAGTTTTAAAAAGTGATTATTTGCACCATTCATGATCTCAGGTTATACACTCGCTTCCAGAATTGCATGCCTGAGTGCACCCAGCGTGTATCAGAAGCTCCGGGAGCTGCATGGCGGGGACATCTCTGTATACATCTTTGAGTATGACAAAAGATTCGCCATATATGGGGAGGAATTTGTCTTCTATGATTACAACAGTCCACTGGACTTACCCGGAAGAATCACCGAGCACAGCTTTGACATTGTGGTTGCCGATCCCCCTTACCTGTCTGAGGAATGTCTCAGGAAGACATCCCAAACGATCCAGTTCCTGACTCAGGGCAAGGTTCTGCTGTGCACAGGTGGGTGCTGGCTTTTAGGGTTGGCAGAGATCTCAGAACCAGATCCTGAATCTGCCACTTACTGTATGACCTTAGCCAAGTTATATGACCTCCCTTGCCCCAGAGGGCCATTGTGAATCGAGTGATGTAGTACACATGATGTGCTTAAGCATGGTCTGACTCACACCCATGGACACGTTAGCTATTCTTTTTAGTAGCCCACCACCAGTATGGGCACATACATGCACTAAACACATAGCACATCTATGCACCACACCACACACACATGCACATAATAAAAAGAAGTGGAAAAAGTAAGCACTTTGCAAACATGTTAGAGGAAGTAAAAAGGAATATAAAGACTGTATCCTGGGGCTGGAAAGATGGCTCAGCAGTTAAGAGCACTGGCTGCTCGGTCAGAGGACCCAGGTTCAAGTCCTAGCACTCACATGGCAGCTCACACCTGTCTGTAACTGCAATTCCAGGGCTTCTGACACCTTCACACAGATATACATGCAGGCAAAACACTAATACACATAAATTGAAAGAATAATAAATAAATAAATAAATAAATAAATACTATATCCTGTGTGCAGTGAGATTGTCCCCCGACTATTCAGGGGTTTCATCTAGAGCCCAGGTGTGGGTGCCTTTGACCCTCAGCTCACTCGCTTTGTTCTTCACAGGAGCCATCATGGAAGAGCAGGCTGCTCAGCTCCTCGGTGTGAAGATGTGTAAGTTTATTCCAGAGCACTCCCGAAACCTGGCCAACGAGTTCCGCTGTTACACCAACTATGATTCTGGTCTGGACTATGAAACCTAAATTCACATGGCAACATGTGACAATAAAGGACTCGGAGGAACACGTCCACTTCCCAGTTTACTCTCTTTCTGTTGACATGTGACCTCCCCACTCTGCCCTGGACTGGAACTCTCCTGGCTTAATTTTCAAACTAAAATGTCTTACTGCTGTTTCAGTAATGAAGCTGGGATTCTTACATGAACCAGGTCCGTGGACTTGAGTAGAGAGAAATGTTAGAAGCTGTCTAATTGTTCAGCACCTGTGAAAACAACAGGCCTCCTGAATGGCACAGGACCTTGGCCTCTGCTAGAAGTTTCCATAACATGGGCAGCTTTTGCCTGCCCAGTGGACTGAGAGTGCTCTGGAAGCTTCTTAGAGACCTGACCTGCCTCCACGGAGCAGGTTGATGATCCAAGCAACCAGTGTTCCAGCTCCTCCCGCGTTCAACCTCCCTCTCAGCTCTGAGAGTCCTGATGGAATGTAGCCCTGCTGGCCCAGCATGTGGCCCAGCTCAGCACCTCACTCCAGACTGGGAGAGGGGATGGCAGTGCCAAGCCAGACTCCACAACCAAGCAACAGAGCTGGGGTCTGTGCTGGACCCTTGCTGTGAACAGCTATTTACATCCACCCATACCCCAGAAGTCAAGAGACTACCACCAGCTGGAAGGTGGCACCTGTCTGTAATCCCAGCACTAGGGAGGTTGGGGCAGGAGGGTTGTAAGTTTGGGGTCAGCCTGAGTCACTCTGTCTCCAAATAAAACCATGGATAAGAAGAATTTGAGAGATCTTAAGGGGCATCATGCTGAGTGCAAAAGCCAGCTCCAAAGCCCACACTCGCTATGTTTCCAGTCACAATGTCTGAGAATGGAGAACAGCATAGTGGTGACAAGGATCAGGATGGGACATGGCAAAGGAGGCTGAGTGTGGCCACAAAGGGCCATTCTCTGTGGTACTGGGATGTCCTGTCCTTTTCTGCGGTAGTTCACAGCTCTGCTTGTGATCACATTACATGGTGCACGTGAATCTGGCTGACTCCAAATGGCATCCAGGGACAGTCATTGCCATTTTCCTGGCTGTGACATCACACACAGTTACCCAACATGCTGCTTTCAGGGTGTTGGGTCTCAGGCCCCTCCGTATGTTTAGAATGAGCTCCAGCTGGGCTATGGGATTTCTGGTGGGCAGATAAAAGCCAGCTACCTTGGGAACTTGTGAAAGTGGCTTTCCATCCCCCAAAGGAGCCCTTGTCCCGGCTACTTGTCCTTATAATCCACATGATCTGTCCCTGCCCCCCCCCCCCGCCCCCCAGCTCTCACTACTCACCCTGCACTCTGGTCTCTGCTCTCCAGTTCTCTCACACTGCTCCGTCTCTTGCTCTCTCCACTGTTCTCTTCCACTTCCACAGCCCTGGCCATGTCCAGTCTGCTTTCCTTTCTCTATGCCTCTGGATATAGTCTCTCTCTTACCCACAGTAAAAACCTTTCCCCTAATGGAGCGGTCATATTGGCAGTTTCTGTACCACACCCCTCACCCATCACCAGAAACATGTCAAGAGTAAGTACATAAGGTCCCTCTGGTGGTTTGGTAACTTTTGAGACCTACAATCATGCCAAAATTTAAAAAAAAAAATCAACCTGTCTCTCTGGGAAAGGATAATTTGCTTTGACCAAAAGAATGTCAGCTGGCCGCATGTCACTTGTTCTATCCCCCACCCTCACACTGCCCAGCATTCTCTGGGTGGAAGTTGCTCTAGCAGCTAGCCCTTGACTTGGACAGCACCACAGCTGACCTTCAGGGGAGGAGAAATGAGCCCGGGTGTTGGACACCTGTGTGGGCTAGTTTACGCCATCATGAGACAAGGTGTAGTCATCTGAGAGGAGGGAGCCTCGATTGAGAAAATGCCTCCAGAAGACCAGGCTGCAGGCAAGCTGTAGGGCATTTTCTTAATTAGTGATTGATGGGGGAGGGCCCAGCCCATGGTGGGTGGTGTCATCCCTGGGCTGGTGGTCCTGGGTTCTATAAGAAAGCAGGCTGAACAAACCATGGGGAGCAAGCCAGTAAGCAGCACCCCTCCATGGCCTCTGCATCAGCTCCTGCCTCCAGGATCCTGTCCTGTTTGAGTTCCTGTACTGACTTCTTTCAGTGATGAACATCGATGGGAAATGTAAGCCAGATCAACCCTTTCCTCCAAGTTGCTTTTAGTCATGGTGTTTCATCTCGGCAATAGGAACCCCAAGACAGCATCTGAGGAGACAGACTTGCTGCTACAGGCGAAATCCAGCCTGTCCTGGCCGACCCAGAGGCAGAGGCCAGGGACAGGAGTCCGTGCTCAGAGACCAGGAGATCCTTAGACCTTGGCTGTCACATTCCCAGATGGCGTCACTCTAAGAAGTGCTGGTTTTCTGAGACACCTGGCACATGCTGTTACATTGTTTAAACTGTTCTTTAAACAATAGCCCCTATCTTATTGTTTCCCTATGAATCAATTTGCCCCAAATTCCTTAGGCCAGAAACAAACATGAAGTGACATGGTATGTGTAGAAATGAAATGTTCAGTTTAGGAACTGTGGACAGCTAACAGTGTAGAAATCAGAAACGGAGCTGTCCTGTAAGCTGCAACTATTCTAGGAAAGAGATTGGGCGAAACCTAACCCATCAGAAATGAGGCCATGAAGATTGGGTTTTTTTCCCCCTTTGGTGCTGGAGATTTAAGCCAGGGCCCATGCATGCAAGGCAAGCACTCTACCAGCTGAGCTACATCCCCAGGCCTGTAACAGGCTCGTTAAGAAGCAGCCAACGTGCTTCATGGCTTTGGGACTCTCGATGTTGCTACAGTGGTGGTAAACCTGTGTTCATACGTGACCGTTCTTTGAACCTCATAAAGCCCTGCAGCTGTTTCTGCAGCTCTCAGAACACTCGTTGGGTGCATTCCTGTCTAACCGGGAAGAGGTGCTTGGGCTAAATTCAAGCAGGCTGGCCCAGCAGGCATCTCTCTCCTCTCCCTCTGCCCGCATCACAACAGTAGACAGACCAAGCATCGTGGATGCTCAGAGCAATAAACCTTCACAATTTATATATGATTTGAACTCAAAAGTGTCCCCCACAGGCTCATGTGTTTGAACACTTGGTCCCCAGCTGGTGGCGCTGTTTGGGAGGTTGTGGATCTTGCATCCTAGCTAGCATCAGTGAGTCACTAGGAAAAGCCGGGAAAGAGATGGCTACATAGAGCTCTCTCATCCTGTCTGTCAGGGGATGTGCCTGCGAGCTCTCCTGGCTGTGATGGACTGTACCCTTTTGACGTATGAGCCACACTGTCACATGGATGAGGAAAGTAATACACTGGTCAAAGGACTTCAGAAGTTGTTCAGAACCTCCTACTACTCATCCTTGGGAGCCCTTCCTAGTAAGAAGATCTGCGCCCACTGTGACCAACCCTGGCAGGGAGGGAGACCCTGGCCTTTGCGGTTTTGCTCACAGAATCTAAATGTTCCTTGTGGGATGCCGACTGGGTGTTGAAGGGATGAGGAGCCCACTGCAAGAGCAAATGAGAGACATGGGGACGTTAAACAAGTCCCTTGTTCTATCCCCTTCACTTCTAAAGTCAGACCCGGAGCCAGTCACTAAGAAACAACATATGGTTGTGTCGTGTTGTGTTTTTCCTTTGCATTGATGAGAAAATAAACTAAGAAGTGTAGGTAATTGGCCCCTGAACATGGATTGCTGGTATTGGCTCAAAGTCGGTTGGTCGCACTACGTTGTTAGGAGACAGTGTGTCTTGGTGATTGTCAACTAGACACACTTCCTCTCTTTCTCGCCATGAAGTGTGCACACCTCTGCTTTCCCTCTTTCCCTCCCTTTCTCTTCCTCTCTCCCTCTCTCTCTGTCTCTCCATCATAATAAACTCTCCACATGGATGCTGCGTCTGCATGGCGTGTCTCCCTCACCCACCAGGGCGCCTTGGCCCAACCTGCCAAGGCCTCCTGCACGCCGCGCCATGTCATTACATTGGCATCTCTGCCTTGTACTCTTTCAGAGAGCATATGTAACGAAGAAGCACACAGTCTTTGGAGAGTTGCCCCTTGCCTTGAAGTCTCAGCCTTGCTATGTTCTCCCTGTGTGTGGAAACTGCACTTGTACGGAGTTTACTTCCCTTACCTGTAAATAGGGTCAGTGATAACATACCTACTTCATCACAGGGGCTCTGAAAAGTCTGAACAAGCTGGTGTACATGAACTTCTTTAAACAGTGTCATATGCAAAGAAAATATTTCAAAAGAGAGCTGTTGTTACAGTTCTATATTGTTTGCTTTTCAGTGGACACACATTTTAAGACAAATGCTTTTAAGGAAGCATTGGAAGGTAGAGCGTGTGTTAATATTCTGACCCGCCCCTTGGGGCCACCCTGTGTCCCGATGTAGAAGCCTATTCTTAAGGGAAAACTCCGTTCCTTCTCTCTCTTCTGCTTTCCTCCCACGAGGGTGCGCACCCCTGGAACCCCTTGCTCTTCTGTCTCTCTCTCTCTCTGTCTCCCTCCCTCCCTCTTTCTCTCCCCCATCTCTTCCCTCCACCAAATAAAACTCTTCACTGAGCTCTGTCTGCATGGCATCTCTTCCTATCACCCGCCGTGGGGCACCTTGGCTCTACCCGCCAGGACCTGCCACATACAGTGTCATAACACCCCATTTAAAAATATACGAAATAGGGTCTCTTCATTTTGCCTGTTAACTAGACTAAAATGATCCTCCTGCCTCAGTTTCCCAAGTAGCTGTGACGGGGGGGGGGGGGCGTGCCACCACACTGACTTAAAGGCATTATGTTTTCCCTCCAGTTTTTTGAGACACTGTTTCTCTATAAGCCAATCTGGCCTCAAACTCACAGCAGTCCTCTTGCCTCAGCTTGCTGCATGGTGGAATTATAGCTGTATGTGCCACCACATTACCTTCAGGGCCATTATTAAGTAAAATAAAGTCACTTGAATACAAGTAGTGTGACATCATGACAGGTGACCTGAGAAAACAAGATCTTTTATCACGAAGTGACTCACAAATGGGTAGCATATACAGAACGGAAACACTGGGCAGATGGATGACTCACATCCTAGCAAGACGCAGCATTTCAGATTTCATCAATGTGGAGAATGATGAGCAATTCCAAACCTAAGAATTACTTCTGGAGTTTTTCATTTACTATTTTTAGCTCTCTGTTGACCATAACCAACACAAAGGGCAAAGAGGAACTGCTGTCCCACCAGATGGTTATAAAACGATCTTCGGGCCGGACGGTGGTGGCGCACGCCTTTAATCCCAGCATTCGGGAGGCAGAGGCAGGCGGATCTTTGTGAGTTTGGGGCCAGCCTGGTCTACATAGCGAGATCCAGGAAAGGCACAAAGCTACATAGAGAAACCCTGTCTCGAAAAACAAAACAAAACAAAACAAAAAGATGAAAACGATCTTCGGTGACCTGCAGAATACCTCCATGCCAAGCAGTGCCACAGAGTCCTCAAGACAGTAGCACCTCTTTGGTGGAAACATGCACCGGGGACATTTTCTGGGGCCAGAGGAGGCAGGGATGGTGTTTACAGTCTCAGGCACTGCTCTACCACAAAGCCTAGGAGCAAACCTCCCTGGCAGACCTGTGCAGCCATGTTCACTGGGGGCAGTAAGGCGCAGAGTGGAACTGAGAGGAAGAAAGGCCACTGGACTCCAGCTGCTGTGCATCCCCTATTTGAACAATTGTCAAAACAATTCCTATAGTGGGTGGGTGGTTGTGCACCGCCCCAGTGAGGCAGCAGGTAGCTGCTAGACGCCTGACCCTTGGGCGTGGCCTCGAGGGACCCTTAAGACCTGGGATGCATGTACATGTGCTCTCTTCTCTTCACTACCTTGCGATCTTGGATGCTGGTGTGGATCAAAGCAGAGCTCTCTTGAGAACGGCGTTGGACCTGCCCCACCCCTCCACGATTCTGTGACCAACTCCTTCATTCTGGTTGTGAGTTAACCTCAAATAAATTCCTTTGACCATCAAATAGACTCCATGGATTTATCCCACTAAATTCCCATCTCCAGCTCATTCCCACTCCCAGTTAGTTTGACAAGAAAACAAAATTCCATCATTACTCACTGAAACATCATGACCCATCTGGGCAGTGGTGGTGCACACCTTTAATCCCAGCACTCGGGAGGCAGAGGCGGGTAGATCTCTGTGAGTTCAAGGCCAGCCTAGTCTACAGAGTGAGTTCCAGGACAGGAAGGGCTACATAGAGAAACTTTATCTTGAAAAGTTAAAAGAAAAAAAAAAGAAAGAAAAGAAAAGAAAAGAAACATCAGGCTGGAGAGATGGCTCAGCAGTTAAGAGCTCTGACTGCTCTTCCAGAGGACCCTGGTTTAATTCCCAGCACCCACATGGCAGCTCACAACTGTCTGAATACAGGTCCAGGAGATCTGTACATGAAGGCAAAAACATGAATGCATATAAAATAAAAATAAAAATTTTTTTTAAAAAAGGAGCAAATACTGAAGAAGAAGAAGAAGAAGAAGAAGAAGAAGAAGAAGAAGAAGAAGAAGAAGAAGAAGAAGAAGAAGAAGAAGAAGAAGAAAAGGAAAAGAAACATCATGTCCCCAGGTCACCTTGCTGTCTAATCAGTGGTACCCGGTGAAAGTCATTTCATTTAAAGTTACACAGAAAGTAAAGCCACTTTGGACAAACACCTGCTAAAGGAGGCTTACCGTGGTGCTTCTTTCAAACGTGGGTTCCAGGTGGTCAGGGCCAATGTGGAGCTACCGCTAGGGCGCGCTGCTGCTGAATGCCCGCCCCAAGCCTGGGCCAGTGTGTTTTAACGCTGGGACCCTTGCTGGGTACTTTACAAATAGTGTTTAGTCCTCACAGTAACTGTGAGGCGGTTGCTTGTTATGGTTTGGATCGTGACTGTGTCCCCAAAGCCTGTGTGTGAAAAGCTTGGTCTCTGTGGGATGCTGCTATTAGGAGATGGTGGACCTGAGGAGGGGCCGGTGGGAGGGAGGGAGACACCAGGGGCATGCCTTTGAAGAGGATTTGGAGACTCTGCCCCCCCCCCCCCGCCCCCCATCTCTGTCTGCTTCCAGGTCACCATGAGGTGAGCCCCTCTGTTCCACCTGCTTGCAGCCATGGCGTCCCTTGCCAGAGGCCCACAACAACAGGGCCCAGCAAACCCTAGGCTGACGTTGAAGCCCTGAGCTCGTTTTGCTGAGGTATTTTAACACAGTGACAGAATGATAGCTCACACGATGCTGTAACATTTCCCAGATGAGGAAAGCACCCCAAAAGAGACCTGCCGCGGCAGCCCAGTTCCCCTCTGGCAGCTCGAGATTGTGCTTTGTCCACAGGGGCTGAGCATGTGCTGGAGAGACACTGTGTTAGCTTCCTATTGCTGTAGCACAGTGCCTGAGATCATTAGTAGGGAAAAGGTGTCCTCAGGCCCACAGTTCTGAAGGTTCCAACTTAAGGCCTATTTTCTTCTAAAAGTGAGTCAGAGAGGGTGTGGCTCACTGGTTGAGATCCTATTTAGAATATTCAAGGACCTGGGCTTCCTCCCAACATTCTAAACAAGTTCACCTAAGCAAAATCTGGAAAGAAATGAAACGCACAGAGCCAGCAGATCCGTCAGCTACCATTGTTTTAGTGATTGAAAAAGAACCTTTACAAATGTGTTCAGGGGCAGACTTCATACTCAGACATAATACCCAGAGGGAGGCCCCCACACTCTGGAGACCCGGCCCTCCTTCCTCCGCAGGCTTGGCTGATCCAAAAGCCCATAAAACTAAGCCCATGTGTACTTGGAGCTCCCTGAGAACTGGCTAAGAAGCCACATTCCACCTCCTGCCATAAATTGAGGCCAGTGGCTTTTAAAAGTGGAAGAAAAACACCAAAAAAAACTAAGTTGTCATAAAGTTGAGGCCATCCATATGCTAAAGAACAAAAGAGAGTTTGGTTTCCGGAACCCGGAGCCCCTCAAATCCCTCTCTCTCCGTGGACCTGAGAGGCCTCGGGGCACAGATTCGGAGCATCTGTGTGATGCTCTCTTTCTTGGTGAGCTCAGGGAGAGGACACAGTGTCAGCTAACAGAAGTTCATCTGAGCACCACAATTATGCGCTCAAGAATCCTATTAGAGGAAAACGGATGTTTATAATTTGCTTGTATGTCAAGGAAGTTTTAAAAATAACATGCTTGCTCTAAATTACTAATACGAAAATAGTTTCTGCCTCTATTCAAAATAGCCTTAGGTATGTAGTGTCTACTTTGAAAAATACAAATATATTTAAAGCTTATGTAGTTGTCCCTTCGGAAAAAGTGGGCAGCGGCGGGGGTGGGGTAGGGCCTGGGTTGGGGAAACAGATGCACGAAGGAAGCTGGGTGGTGGCGGCCAGTCCCTGGCATCAGTGCCCTGCTGGCCTGTCGCCGGGTCCGAGCAGCAGCCTGGCTCCTGGCTTGTCCATGCTGGAGTTGGCGTTGTCCGAGGCCTTGTCGGGCTCGGGCACGCAGGTGCAGCCCACCGGGATGGTGACGTAGTGTTCAGCGTACACTGAGCGGCCGCCCGCGCAGGCCGCGGTGCGGCGGAGCACTACGGCCGGGGAGTAGACAGGAGCGCTGCGGAAGCGGAAGTCCTCCTCACCAAAGAGCCCGGTCAGGCAGCCACGGCACAGGCAGTAGGCCTCAGGCAGGTACCTCGGGAAGCGAGCTGGGTCGTAGGAAATCCTGCCAACAGAGCGAGTGAGTGAGGGCTGCGGCAGGAGCATCACTGCCAGTTCAAGGCCAGCTTGGGCTACACAGCAAGCTAGGCCAAATGAGGAAGACCTGAGCGAGGCCGGGCCCGAGGATGCATCCACAGTTAGCACCCTGGTAGGGCCTACCTGGAGCAGACAGTTACACCACTATGCGGTGAGCCCCGACCTGGAAGAGTGCTCTACCATGGCATTTGACCTCTATCATATTTGGGATGCTGGATGCAGCATGGACCACTATCCTTGAGTGCCTATAAAACTACCCTGTGTTGGGGCTAGAGAGAGAGCTCAGCAGTTAAGAGCACTGACTGCTCTTCCAGAGGTCCTGGGTTCAATTCCCAGCACCCACATGGTGGCTGACAACTGTCTGTAACTCCAGTTCCAGGGGACCCGACACCTTGACACCCTCATCCAGACATATGACACCTTGACACCCTCATCCAGACATATCCCCAGGTAAAACATCATGCAGGTGGTGGTGGTGGTGGTGGTTCATGCCTTGAGGTACAGGAAGATCTCTGTGAAGCTAGCCTGGTCTACAGAGTGAGTTCCAAGCCAGCCACACAAAGAAACTCTGTCTTAAAAAAGCAAACATACAACTCCCCCCAAAAACCCAAACCACTAATTATATAAAAATAAATTATTTTTAAAAACAAACAAACAAAACAAAAACCCCTACCCTTCGTCAAGGTCACTGGCACCACACGCGGGTGGTCACTGTACCAGGACAAACCATCCTCCCGGGCTGCCCTGTCAACCCTGAGGAGCCATCTTTGTGATTCCAAGCCCAGGCCTGCCAAGCTCTGCAGCTTTGGGGAGGTAGGCTGATAGCAATTCCTACAGATAGCCACGCCTGTGCAGAAGGCCATGTGTGCGTTCTCTAAGGGGCTAAAGCAGCAGCAGACACAGCAGGGTGGCAGGGTGGCAGGAGGGCTGGCCGGCCAGGGGTACTTGAAAAGTGAAAATAATCTTGAATTCCATCACTTTGATTTACCTCCAAGTCTTCCAAGTTTCAATTCAGATGCCAAATGTAAAGCCCTCTAGGACAGCCTGTGGCCAAATCCTAGGGGAGGCTATAGGTCAGCTACAACAGGTGACTGACTCACTTGGAGACAAAGCAACCCCAGGACAGAGCCTGCTCTCACAGCGGCCACCTACACAGCTGCAGAAACCCAGAGGGCTATGGGAAGGAACCCAGAACCCTTCTTGAATGTCCCCTTGCTGAAGGAAGCATTACCCCATTGCTCATGAGACTTCTGTGTGCCTACATCATGTCCATCTATCTGTGCATCTAGAACACTGGCAATCCCTTATGGGTCTGCTCTTTCTAGAGACACTCAAATTGATCATCTATGAGCCTTAACCTTACTAACCTGTCCAGCAGTGGACACATCTGAAGATCTACTATGTGCCCGCATGGGAAGCACCAAACAGTAACCTGAATCTAGTGAAGAAAACAGAGGAGAGATGGAGAGAGGGAGAGGGATGGACTTGGAGATCTTTCTGTTCCTTGGGGGGTGGGAGATGGGCATTGGCCACACCATCTCTGCAGAGTATGGTGCCAATCCAAGGCAATGCTTTCTCCTTCATCCTTAATACTAATGAGGACACTTGCCAACAAAAATACCCCCCTTTGAAAGTACATTCAGAGCACCCATGCCAGGAGGGACCTGGTCTGCAGAGAGAAGGTCCTGGAAATGATGGTGCTGGCTGAGGAGTGGGGTCTAGGGTCAGGAAGGCCTCCGGGCATGGAACCTTTCAACTCCCTTCTCACACTGTTCCAGGGACCAGAGATGTGGCCTGGGGGAAAGCTCCTAACTTGGGTCGAGGGATCAATGCAGATACCTCTAAAACAATCCCACACTGATTTTGCCTATTTGTGCTTCCCACCAACACAAAGTAGGTGAACAATCTGCTTTTAAAGTTTGTTTCAGGGCTGGAGAGATGGCTCAGTAGTTAAGAGCCCTGACTGCTCTTCCAGAGGACCTGGATTCAATTCCTAATACCCACATGGCAGTTCACAACTGTCTGCAACTCCAAGATTTGACACCCTCACACAGCCATACCCACAGGCAGAACACCAATGCACAACAAAAGTCTATTGTCACTGTTTGCTCAGTTCTGCCCCCAGGGCTTTGGGAGCAGAATGGATCCATCTCCTGCCCTCCTGACATTCCCTTTCACTGAACATTTTTGAAGGGAAAGGAAGTCCTAAATAGCTAGATGCATAATGTCTCCAGTCTTTTTTTCAACATTTAACTAACTCCTATCTGAGTCCTGTGTCAGGCAGTTGGGATTCGGGCAGAACACCTCTGTACACCAAAGACATGCACTGGGAAAGAGCACAAATGCACAGGAGCACGTACCCAGAGCAAGAGGGTCCAAGTCAGAACCGGGGAGTGTGTCACAGGAGGAAAGTACAAGGTGAGAGGCCACAGAGTGGAGAGAGATGCCCCAACACCCCAACTTCATAGTAGAAGCCTGCCTGGGACAAAGGGGGAGATCTTGGTCCAGGATGGGGACTGCATTTTGGGATCTGGTTTGTATTAAATGTGACAGTTCATGGAAGTGTGTGGAGGAGATTGGCAGCAGCAGGGGACCCTGAAGTCTGAGGATAGACTGGGTCCGCAGGCTGAGGAAGGCACAGCCTAGAGATCGGGCTGCTCAAAAGCTTCAGTGGGGATGGGCCAGCTCATCAGACATACAGACATAGAAGATGTTTCAGTCTACCTGCTGCAGCTACAACATACTACTCGAGACTGGGTAATTTATAAAGACTAGACATTTACTTGGGTATGGTGGTACTTCTCAGCACTGGGGACGCTGAGGCAGGAAGATCATGAGTTCAAGGCCAGAGCGGACTACATAGAATGACCTGGTTTCAGCCACTCTCCAAAAAAGAGATTTATCTGGCATTTAGCTCAGTTGATTCCGGAGTCTGGGAAGCTCGAGAGCAAGGCCTTCTCGAAGCATCTCGCATGGTGGCGCATATCAAACGGCAAGACAGACTGGTCTTCCCAGCTCAAATCTCTCATTATAAAGCCATTCATGCCAGCATAGAGGTGCCATGACCTACTCACTTCCCAAGGTCCACCTCTGAACACCACCAACACACCAGCATCCTGGGTGTCCTTCAGGAACAGCTGGCACTCAGGTGCCACTCTGGTTAGTTTTGTTGGTGAAAGATGTTAGGATCCTGCTCTCCCCCTGGTACCAGGGAAGTTTGGGGTCTAGTGTCTTACGTCATCGGGGGGGGGGGGGTGCCGCTGGCGACTACCTACCCGCCATACCCGCCTTAAAAAGCCAGACACGACTCCCATGCTCTCTCTCTGCGCTCTCTCCCTGCTTTCTCTCTGCTCCCTCCATCTTCCTTTCTGTCCAGGCCTGGCTTCTTTCTAATAAAGCTCTTTGTAACTCTGGTAGTTGTGGCCATGGCCCCTGACTTTTCACCCGTAACCAGCGCCACCCACTAGTGCCATTTTACTATCAAAAGTGTTACTGCTTGGGTGCCTGATGGCTAAAGTCTCATTCAACTAAAAATATTCATCCCAGCACTCCAGTTGGTCCCAGACCAAACGTTTCCACTTCACTTGAACCCTTTGGACTAGGTTGGTGACAAGACACCCGTATGCCCCACCTCTACCTGCCACCTGGGGTAGAATGAAGGAATGAACATGGGGTCTTTCAAAAAGTGTCTTTGAGACTTGGATTGTTCCCGTGCTCCACATGGAGACCAGATGTGCCATCCATGGCAGTGGCACACACTCAGAGTAACCAGCACCTCAGAATCACAACCACAAGTGGATGCCCAGTTTGTGGATGCCCAGCTTCTTGCCTAATCTGTAGAAATCACCAGTTTCATGGGAAAGGAAGAGCGAGGCCTCCATAGGGACCCCTTCTCTTCCAAACATGGAAATGTAGCCCAGCAGAAACCCTGCCTGGCCTCCCTGGCCAGTCCCCCGCTGTCTCTGCTGAACGCTGCTCTGTGCGAACTTGGCGCGGGACCTGCTTGAAACTCAACAAGTTTTCCCCACTGACGAATCTCAGGAGCGGCCCTGGCCCTGTGTGAAGTTTGGCTAGGGTGAGTGACAGCTGGTGGGGCTTAATCCAAGAACAAAGGACAAGTCCTCCAGGGATGATTAGAGGTGATGGAAGCTGAGCTCTCGGAGGCATGTAAGTGACAGCAGAGACAGAAAAAGAGCTCTGTCCCGGGGCTTGGACACGTAGGAAACAATTCTAAGCGGTTCCGGAGGCAGGGCTCAGGGAACAATGAACGCATTCTCTGGAGGAATCTGCCACCTGATGTGTGCATCTGATAGCTGGGCAGCCACCAGCATAGTTTGCCACTTTACAAAACATATTTCCATTTCAAAGCAGCAGGGCCCAAGGATGACTGATTCTCCCCAGGGCAACCCAAACATCCCCAACCCCAGGCACCAAGCTAAGGGGTCCTGGGAAGTCCAGGGACAAAATGGCCTCAGCAGCCTGAGTCAGCAGCACTGAGGGCCAGTGAGTTCAGCCCAGCAGACTTTCTAGAAAAGGCAGGGAACTGTCTATATCTATGGGTCCTGGAAAGAAAACGTTGGTCCAGTCTAGTGTCCAACCAGTGACCCAGAGCAGATCATTACTGCTGCCAGTTGAATAAGGTTTGACAGGAAGGCCACTTCGCCAGCTTCCTGAGGCCTTTAGACCAGACTTGAGTTTTGGAAAGGTCTTGGAAAATTCCCTCAAGCAAGTGTAATTCTTTTAGTCTATAACATCAGCACATCTCTAACCAAAATCCCAGCTTAGAACTTGGCAAACGGATCCTATAACTCACAGGGAAGGAGAGGCCCAGGAACTGTCAGGACACATTCCAGGGAGAAGAAGGGGGTGGACGCTCCACCAGACTGGAAGTGATTAAAAGACAATGAGAAGGCCAAGATGGTGGCTAATCCCCAGGGACCTCTAGGGATAAGCAGCTTCCCTCAGGAAAAGCTGAGGCTCCTCGGAGAAGGCCCTGTCGTCAGAACCAAGTGTGGCTCTTGTTTAAAATGAAGGTTCTGGCAGAATGTGGTGTATGACACACACATGTCAGTGTAGCACTCAGAAGGCTGAGGCGGGAGGACTGTAAGCTGCAGGCCAGCCTGGGCTACACCAAGTATAGGACCCTGTTTCCTGAGAGACGCGCCGCCGATCACCCTGACTTGTTCATTATATAATGCACTCATGTATTGAAACCTTACATGGTGCCTCATGAATCTGCATAATCATTATGCTAATAAAAATTAACATATCTTAGAAGAACAGAATTATAATTTCCAGTCTTCTTGTCTGTTGTGGAATATGACTTTAACTATGTAAAGGTGTGTTACGTTTGCTTATGGTGCATTTGTTTAACGATGTAAAGGTGTGTTGCTTTGCCTGCCTTAGGCACCTGATTAGTCTAATGAAAGGCTGAAGGGCCACTAGCTAGCTAGTACAGGGATATGCGGGGCTGGCAGACAGAGACAATGAGTAGGAGGAGGAATCTAGGCTCAGGACAGCAGAGAAGGAAAGAACAGGGACCGAGGGAGGGAGACGCCTGAGGCCAGCCAACCAGGCAGCTGCCAGCCAGTCCGACACGGAGTAGGACATACAGAAAGAAAGAAAGATACAAAGTCCTGAGGCCAAACATAGATGAAAAGAAACAGGTTAACTTAAGTTATAAGAGCTAGTGGGACAAGCATGAGATAAAGCCGAGCATTCATAATTAATATTTGGGGGCTGGTGGTCCAAGAAAGCCCGACACATTTGTCCACGTTCTGAGCATGCAGCTCTATGCTCACTCGAAGTCCAACGATCTGCTCTGCTCACTTAAACCGGGCAGCTTGAAGATGAGTCCACTTAAATACGGCTGCACCGAGCAGCAGTGTCTGGCCACAGCTGCACTGGATGGCTAGCCATTGTTACCACGGACATAGTGATAGCAGCTGGCAGCCAACAACTAGATGACACATTTTCCCAGTGCCTTTTCTGTATGACCAAACCAGCCCCAGACTACCCTCCATGCTAACAGTAGTTCATACAGAAGGTCATTATAACCCAAGAGTTGGCACTACCATGGAATGGCAATGGGACTTAGTTGTGCTTCTCTGGAGGTACATAAGTGAGATTTTTAAAAATAGTAATGCTCTTTCCTCACCCCTAGAGATTCTGAATTAATTGCTCTGGAATGGGGCCAAGATGTTGCTATTTTTTAAAGAGCTTCCCATATAATTCTCACAATAGCCCTGTTCAGGCTCTTTGGTCTCCACATTTAAGAAAAGTAACGAAGCCAGACCTGATGACACACACTTGTAATCCTAGCATTTGGGAGGCTGAGGCAGGAGGATTGCCCCAATTCTGAGGGCAGCCTGGGCTATGTAACAAGACTCTGCCTTAAAACAAAAAGAAGTTGGGCTGGAGAGATGGCTCGGTGGTTAAGAGCATTGGCTGCTCTTCCAGAGGACCCGGGTTCAATTCTTAGCACCCACATGGCAGTTCACAACTGTCTGTAACTCAAGTTCCAGTGGATCCGACTCCCTCACAAGGACATACAGGTCAAACACCAATTCATATATTTAAAAAAAAAAAAAAGAAGAAGAAGAAGAAGAAATAATGAGTCAATGAGGGTTTGAGGTCTGGGTGCCTCACCATGGCACAGTGACGACCTCATATGAGAGAAGCTTTAGGCTCCATTCCCAGCATTGGGGGTTTAAAAAAGGGGGAATTTGTAACCTTCTAATCTTCTGCTTCCCTTTGGAGCTAGCTCTCCCTGCAGCTGGAGTGGGCAGGAGTCACCACACTATAGGAAAAATCTCCCTGTCTATAAACTACTGTCCAGGGCTCCAGGACCTGAAACAGTGGGCTCCGCGGGGTAAGAGGGGGTAACTGGGGACACTGGAGGCTACAAGCAGCTTCCCTCTCGGGGGAGCTGTGGTCAGCAGGCCCATCAGCTCCACCCTCCTTCCATTTGCTAAGGCTCCCGGGAGCCAAAGGGCTGCGGTGTCCGTTGCCAAGAAGCACTGAAAAACCCTTCTCTGGCCCCTGGGAGAAAACACTGTGCATTTCTCATGAAAGAGCACATGGAAAGTTCGGCGGCGGCGGCGGCGATTGCAGCAGTCCTGACCAGGACAGAGATCCCCATGGGCTTCACCTGGTCAAGGACAGTTAGAGGTCCGTCCTGCTCTAGCGGCTGCCATCTGAACTTGGCAGAGCCGAGGCCGAGCCTGAGGCAGCTCCAGGGCAAATGTGGCTCTTCTGCCAGTAAGCAAACTCAGGGCTCCTGGCAGCCGGAAGGCTCACCTGCCCACTTTCCCTCCCTCATTCGGGGAAATGGAGGTACTGGCACCTGGCCACCTTCCCTCTCACACGCATGGGGAAAGGGCAGCGTGGTCTGTGGATACTTAGCATCCAGTCCCACACCTGCACATAGTGATGTTCCAACCTGGGGATCCATTTATTCTGCATAAAACCTATTCACGTGGCCAAGCGCGAGGACAGAGCACTAGGAAAGAATTTGGAAGATCATGGTGGTGGCGGTGGGTCACGCACAAGAAGGTGGAAATGGATGAGAATGACGGCCCAGATTTCTCGAAGGCTTTCATTCTTTTGTCATGGCAAATGTGACACTCGGAGCAGCTGGGTAGCATCTCTTCAAAGGAAAAACTCACTCATGCCCACAGGACTGCTCGGCTCTCCAGGGGAAGCTGTAGAATGTGGGTCCAGAGCCATCTTTGATGTTCCCGACCTTGGAACAATGCGGGAGGCGTCTGGGTGTGCGAGGGAGGAGCCCACCTGGTCCAGCCAGCCAGCTGTCACCATGGACGGGCAGTTCACATACACTAGCCTGGCCTCTTCAACTCTGAGAGTTCCTGGTATTCTCTCCTTGACAACTTAGTGATTTGGGGAGATGTGTCCTCTCTCTATCACCTTCTCTGTGGAGGACAGAGATCAGAAGGAATGTCACTTCGTGGCCTGTGTGGGACTGCCTGTATTTGCCCAAATCCTTCTGTTGGCACGGGCACACACATTTTATTCAGGTGAAGAGCGTTGAAAGAGGTGTCCAGAGAGTGAAATATTGTCATCCATCCTGGCAGCACTCTGCATGCTAAAGTAAAGCCCCAGCCCTGGGGAGCAACCAACCATCAAAGCTGATGGTAATCCGGGAACAATGCTCCATGACAATGATTTTATTTTTATTCCTTGACAGGTGATATCTGGCTGTATTCTGAGAAGCCCACTGGGGGGAAGTCAGCTTTGTACTTGAGCAAAGTCAAGGTTACTTGTCTATGTATTGTGTACGTATATATATGGAAAACACCAACATCTCTTAGTTAAACTGCTTGGGAAGAACAAAAATGTGTGCCTCCTTTTCTACAGTGACCGGTAGGGATGGACAATATAGTGGAGACTCCCAGCCAGACCACAGCATTCTTTCTGCTCGGGCGTCTGTCCCTTTCCCCAAACCACCCCCTTTTTTCTTAACAGAACATTATCCTGATAAGGTAGTCTGGAAAGGTCATAGTGCCTGTGCTACTGTGTCTCATCCAGTACATTAGATAAAGCAATCCAGAGTTTGTGATGTTGCTGTTAGGTCATCTGGAGTAACCCACAGGTATGAGGAAGACATAGGAAAGAGCAAACTTCCTAAGGAAAAACTTAATTAGGAAAGGACCGCCACCCCAAATTCCAAAGAGATGAGAGTCCCTGGGTCACCATCAGGCAGGATGCTTGCCCTGTGCTGCCCCCTGTTGGCCAGAGTCGCCTCTGCAAGGAAGGATGGGTCCCTGCGCCTGAGACTCGGACAGTCTGCAGAACTCTTTGTACCGGAGCCTTGGCACAAATTTGAAAGTGCATAAAGGTGGGAGGGTGTGTTTTTAAAAGGCAAATAGGAATGTTTTTAAAGGATAACTGTTGTGGGCATGGATTCCTCTAACATTAAACTGTAGACTCTCTCCTAACCCTTATCCAGTAGATACCTTCCTAGAAATTGTGCCTCTCCATGTCTGAAACTTCAGATAGCATATTGCTTATAAATTGAAGTTTAATTTATAAATTTGGTACTCAGCTGGGTGGTGGTGGCACACACCTTTAATTCCAGCACTCAGGAGGCAGAGGTAGGTGGGGCTATGCAAGTCCAAGGCCAGCCTGGTCTACGTAGTGAGTTCTAGGACAGCCAAGGAAGGCTACACAGAGAAACCCTGTCTCGGAAAAACAAACAAACAAAACAACAATAACAAAATAAACGAACAAAAAGGATAAGTTTGGTACTCTAGCTAATACTATGATAAGAGTTATGGGAATCTCAAAACCTCATACCACCCTTCTCATGAGATGATCCACCGTCTACATGAGAGGGAATGAGCAAGGTGGCATGCATGGCATGTCACTGGGTGATTATGCAGGGCCACCCGCACACAGCATGGCGGTACCGCATGTCGCTATGATAATCAAGATGGCCAGTGAGTGGCTGCTGAGAGGGCAGCGTACACAGTGTGGATATGCTGAGCAAAAGGGCAGTTCATGTCTCAGCGAGGACAAGGCTTCATGACACTACTGAGAGTGTCTGCATTTTAAAACTTATCCGTTTCTGGAATTTTCCACTTACTATTTTCAATTCACTTTGGGTAACTGAAGTCACTGAAAAGGAAGTCAGGTATAAGGGAGGTGAAGGCAACGCTGTTCTTGATTTCTTTACCTTTCTCTAATGTTCATTTATTTGATATTTGAGACAGGGTAATGCTATGTAGTCCAAGAGCCTCAAAAACAAGAGCCTCCTGCCTCAGCCTCCTGAATGCTGGGGATGGCAGGTGTGTGCCACACCACCTTGCTGCCTCTGAGTTTCAATTTTTTTTTTTTTAAAGATTTGCTGGGCAGAACTTGGTGTGAATGGTACTTGTGCTCACAGCAGCACTCAGGGCCAGTGGCTCCCCTTGTTCCTGTGTGGGCTCTGTAAAGCTCTTGTTAATATTGATGATGTAAATATGACCTTAGGTTGTCATTTGGGGAAGATGGAATAACTGATGGACATCTCAGAGGGCAAAAGGTTGCTTAGATGAGCCATCCTTTCTATTAATCTGGCTTTTTCTCCTAAGCCTTCATAAATGCAGCACCCACAGAGAGCAGGCCACAGTTTGTCAGAGCCTAAGATCACTCTGAATGCCCAGGCCATCACTGGGCAGGGGTAGCCTTGTCTGCTCACTAGTATAATAATTGGAGACCACATGAGCTGCACTGGTACATTTAGAGAGTAGAAGGTTCTCCATACACTGAGACTATGCCACACATCTGTGGGTAGATGCTGAGGTGGTCCCTTAATCAAACATCCTGGTGGCCTGTGGGTCTGGTTTTGTTTGTTTGTTTGTTTGTTTTTGTTTTTGTTTGAGACAGGGTTTCTCTATGTACTGGAACTCAATCTGTAGAGTAGGCTGGTCTTGAACTCAGAGATCCACCTGCCTCTGCCTCCCAAGAACTAGGATTAAAGGCGTGCGCCACCACCGCCCGGCCCTGTGTGTCTGTTTTAAAGTCACGTCTCATCCCCAACCTTTGCTCTCAGTCCTGTTCCACCAGGATGTTTGAAGAGGTGGCAAGGCCACCCCCAGCAGGCTGGCATGGGGCAGCGAGGGTACCAGGACAGGGTGGGCTATGGAGAGTCCTCACAGCACAGGTGCTGGCTGAAGTAAGTGAGATTTCTTCCTGTGGAGACCTCTGGAGGGCAGAACTATGAACTTGAAGTTGCCTTAGGAAAAGGGAAAATCAAGGACATATGGACTCGCCCCGGGAGGTTGTCAGAAAGGCGCACAGACGACAGAACATTAGAAAGGGATTAAAGGGCCGCCTCAGCATTGGCCCACAGGCCTGGGGGACACTCACGTGCTGTTGGTCACAAGAGCCAACAAATCTTTGCTGTGAAATAAATTTAGCTGTTGGCTCTTAGAGTCTCTGGGGAAAAGTTATACAAAAAAACAAAAAACAAATAAAGCCTAAAAATAAACTATTTTGCATTATTCATATCCTAGAGAAATTTTTTTTTTTTTTTTTAGCCTACTACTAGAAAAATAAACCAGCTAAAATTGCTTAGAGCACTGGCAGGTGTTTATCTTTGGGGTGTCATCAGACAAGCTGGTGTGTCTTTAAACTGTAATAAACCCCAATGTCGCAGCAGTAGATTTCTGAATATATTGATCTGCTGTTTAAACATCTTCCTGAGCAATCAAGTTGATTTATTTTTGGCATTTTGTTTTTTAAGCAAAGGAAAACCAAACCTATAACGTCACAAGGTAAGTGAGAAAATATTTTTATGCTCTGCGAGACGAATGCTGCTTTCCTAAGGACACACTGGATCCTGACGATGAAGTCAGTGGTGTCCAGTATCCTGGGTCTAATGTTTTGGGTTTGTCACCTAGCAACAATCTCTTAATGTCCAAGCTGTGACGTCTTCAGAGCTCAGCCTGGCCATGGAGTCACGGGCTCTGAAAACCCTACCTCAATGTCCACAGCACTCCTTCCGTGAGCCCCCAGACTTTACGAGCAAATAAGCCCCCCCCCCCCCCCCCCCCCCCCCCCCCCCCCCGCCAAGGCTCTGTGTGTGTCTCAGAAGCCATCTGCAGCTTCTGCCTTTTCCTCATGGTTGGGAGACTTCCTTTCTCTCCATTTAACAAAGAAAACATCTTCAGCAGGCACAGTAGCACAGGTCTGTTGTCCCAGAAAGCTGAGAAGCTGAGGCAGGAGGATCACTTGAGCTCAAAAGTTTGAGACCAGTCTGAACAATATAGTGAGACCCATCTCTTAAAAAAAAATGTAGCTAGGTGTGGTCATATGAACCTTTAGTTCCAGCATTTTATGAGTTCCAGGCCAGCTGGGGCTGCATACTGAGACCCTGACTCAAAGAAAGAAGGACAAAGTCTCATTATGTATGGATTATGTCAATTTCTCTTTCCACACAAAGGTGACTGCATGCTACTTGTACCTTTTCCCTTAAGGAACGCCCATGGATCTACTTATGTGATCTAACCCTCTTCATAGCTCTGCTCTATGCAACTCCCTGTCTATTGGTGGACACTGTGAGGCCTTCCAACCCTTGTTGCTACAGCAACGACTAATATCCTTACTCAACAGTCATTTGGTATGTGGATACATGGGTCTGCAGGAGAAATACTGATAAGTCGAATCATTGGGTCAAGTGTATATAAAGTTTGATACTGAGACAGGCACAGGTGTGCACCTGCAACCACTGATGAGGTAGAGGCAGGAGGTCACTTGAGCCTAGAGCTTGAAGTCAGCATGGGTAGCAGCAGCAAGACTCCCTCTGATGACATCTTTTTGATAATCACAATCACCATTTCCTCCTTTCCCAGGATCCGAATGCCTCCACTGTACCAGATCGGCTTCCGCCTTCCCCCGCCTTTATCAAGGCGGCCTGAGGACGGTTGCAAAAACCAAGTTTCTCACTATGGTTTCTACATGTGTTTTGCTCCCTTGATTGCAGTATTCAGCTCTTCACGTAGGGAGAGCTGGATCATGTGGTTTCCCTTCCCTGCACATGCTCTGACCTTGGCCCATCTTCTCTTGATGGTGTGTGGCAGCTCTTTGGGAAAGGAGCCCTTTGTGACATGGGTTGCCAATATTTCTCCCCCTGGCTTGCCCTGTACTCCAGCCTATTTGCCAAGACGACACAGCATGTAATTATATAACTGAATTTCTTAATCTCATCTTTTATGATGTCTGGGGCTGTGAGCTGCTAAACAAGCCTCCTCCACACCAAGATTATAAATAAAATTGCTCGTGTTTTTCTTCCTCTTTGTGGCCTTATTTTTTTACACTTAAATCTTCGGATCATCTGGAATTTGTTGTCACACAGGAGTGAGATCCAACCATATTTTCTTCCAGCTGGAGACCCAGCTGTCCTGAAACCATGATCGTCATTCCCCAGACACAGGAGCCTGCTGAGAGTTCAGTGCCTGCTTGGAAACCTGCATGCCACCTACAGTGATCCTCCCTGGGCTGTGGTATTTCTAACTCTGTTTTCCTACCCATCTTCCTTAGCATTCTGCTTTGCCTATAGCAGCATGGTCATTTCAGTCCTGATCCCCTAGAGAAGAGCTCTGGGAATGGAGGAGAAAAGCACGCTCCCCAGACACTCAGATCCCATAGATACAATGATGTCGAATTTGCATAGAACCTACGCATCCTCTCCTGTAGACTTCAGCCATCTCTACGTGCCTAACACAGTGATGCTCTGTACACTGCGGCTTAGGGAGTAACACTGAGGAAGACTGCATGCATATTCGGCACAGACGCAAGCTCTCTCGCATCCTCTTGATCTGCAACTGGCTGGCTCTGTGGATGTGGCATCTGCAGATCTGAGGAAGGTTGAGTGCGCCACTCCTGCACCTGAGCTGGTGGGATTTAGGGGGTATTTCCATTCAGGCCACCAGAGCTCTCAGAAGTCCCTTCCCAGTCCTCTCACAGGTGAGGTTCTGTACTTCCTGGATTGCACTTTTTCTGTCCTCCTCCTTAGCTCAGGGGGTGGTGACAATGGAGGAGTACCCAGAGAGGCAAGGGAAGAGGGCCAGCGTCAACTGTCCGCACCTGAGACAATGGCTCCACATGGTCCCCTAAAGCCTAGCTTCCTTCAGGGTAAGCTGCCCAAAGGGTGGATGGGATGACTACAAGGACAGTTCATCGGTGTGCTAGATACTGTGGAAGAGGGGAACCAGGAGCCTGAAGCTATCTGACCTGGCCAGTGGCAGAGGGGAGAGCCCCACCAGACCCAGTCACTCCAAGTATGGGGGCTCACCAACCAGTTCCCTCCCTGCCCTTTCCTGCTTTCCGATGTGGTCACAGAAGACACAAGTGTAGGCCCGCAGCAGGAACAGCATAGCCTGACTTTCCATGGAGAATGCCAGAGTGGAGAACTCCCAACTGGCCCTCCAGCTTTGCTCTTTCCTGTCCCTGTCATCTCAAGGCAGTAACACTCAACAGGCACAAGATCTGACTCCACGCTTCCTCTTCAAGCACTTATTAAGACTATGCCCTGCAGCCTTGGCCAGAGCCACAGGAGACGTGACTACAGAGGACTTGAGACTTGCTGTGTGTTACCCGTGTGTGTTTGAGCTTGGAGTGGCCTCTAGGCCTGCCTCGACTCCAGCATGGTTTCCCCGAAGAGCTAGGATGTGTCACAGAGGATGCCCCCGTGTGGGCCCACTTCCACATGGGTGGAGCTGTGAAAAGGGATGGACCACGAGTGAACATAGCCTGAAGAGCAGCCAAGTCAAGGGAGGGTCTAAACTTCACACTAGGGCACCTGAGGGGCGGGGTAACTGGGAGGCGGGTGCAGTTCAAGAGAACGGACAAATCAGCCCCAGGTGACCCAGGACACAGTCCTCCTCCTTCTCTACTACTCCTCAAGCACATGCCCACCCAGCTCTTTCTTTTCATTAGCATCTTTCCTGATCCCTCTCTTCCACTGCGCTGCCTCAGCTGAGGCCTTCCCTGTCAGCCACTGCAGCGCGCCTGCCGGGCACCACACCGCTCACTGGAACCCGCTACAGTGTGCACCTTAAGTGTCCTCCCCCTGGCAGAGGCTAGCTCCTCAGGGTGCCGCCATGGTGGGGCCCTGCCGGAGGCCTTGAGGTCACTCAAGTGTGCTCCTGAAGGACTGTGGGGCTCTGATCCCTTCCCTTTTCTAAACTCTTTTGCTGCCTAGTAATGGGGTTTTCCTCTGCCACGTGCCCCTGAACCACTGCCATCTGGAACCCGACTAGAGCCTAAAAGCAATAGGTCTGCCTGATCACAGACTGAAACCTCTAAAACTGAGCCAACTCTTTTTTCTTTTAAGTTCATTATCTCAGGTATTTGTTTGTTTTTATTTACTTATTTTGTGTATGATGTGGTAATCTTGTATATGGAGGCCAGGGGACGTTTGCTGGGGTCTAGTCTCTCTTTCTGCTGTGTGGGTTCTGGGGATCAAACTGGGGTCCTTAGGCTTGTCCGAAAGCACCTTAATCTGCTGAGCCAACTTGTCGGCCCAGGGATTTGTTACAGGAAGGGCAAACTGACTAATAATATCCTCGCTGGAATACAAGAGTGGGTGGCCATATAGTCTTCGTAATCAAGAAACATGTAATTCCAGCATTCAGGAGGATCTTCGTGAGTTTGAGACCAGCCTGGTCTATGAAGAGAGCTCCGGGACAGCCAGGGCTACATAGAGAACAGAACAAAACCATGAGACTGGGATGGGGTGCAGCCCAGTGGCGGGACGCTTTCCCACCTCCAGCATGACAAGGCAAACACATATAAAAGCCTTGCTGGTAGTTTTCTGTAGGTGCCACATTCTTTCTCTCTCCTGGCCACAACTGTCCTTCCCTAGAGTCCAGCCCACCCTCAACAGGCTCTCGTCTATTATAAAACCTTTCTCATCTTCAGGGTAGTGTGAGGGCTCCCTCCTCTGCTTTCTGACACGAGCTCAAGGAACAGTTACCACTGTCTGCCCAGGTCACTGTGGCCACGCTTCTCGCTGTACAGCCACACTTCCCTTTGACCTGCTCTTCTTTTGACACAGTCCCTGGATTAGGCCATCCTCAGAATCTTGTCTATCCTCCATGCGTCTTGAATCGCTTTCACTCTCAAAAAGATGTTCTCTCCCTCCCTCAACTTCAAGCTACCACACACTGGAAGCTTTGCTTGTCACCTCATGTTCTGTCCCCACATCACAGTTTTTCCCCAGACATCCTCTCAGAGGGTGTGTCTCCTAGCTCTCAGTGCCCAGCACCTCCAGCTCACACTCTCACAGGCCTTCTGTGCAAAATCCCTTAAGAATTAATAAAGGGTCATTTGGCTTGGTCCCTCGTGATGTTATCTGGTGAAGAAGAGGTGCTCAATTGGTATTTATTGCCTAACAAATGCAGGAAGATCGGGCAAGAGGGAACAGCATTTCTTCAAAGAACGTGACAGACCTCTGTAGAAACCAATCGCTCCCAATTTAGTTTTCTCATCTGCCTCTCCGGGCTCCTCCCGGAGCCCACCGACCAGCGGACACCCGCCCTACCTGGCCTGCTTCCGCGGCTCATCCCAGTAGTCCCACCCTGCCCCACCCATCAGGTCCGCCCCGCCCACCTGTCCCTCAGACCCCGCCCCTCAGGCTCCAGACGGCCCCGCCCCATCCCGCTAGTCCCACCCGGCCCCCGCCAGGCCCCGCCCCCAGCGACTCCACCCTGCCCCACCCACCTGTCCTGCAGGCCCCGCCCCGCCCCTCCGGCCCGCTCACCTGTACGCCCAGGGCGAGACGCTGCGCAGGTTGGTGGGCGGCCGGAAGCGGCGGTCGGCGGGCCTGCCCCCGGCCGGGCAGCTGGCGTTGCGCGCCTGCTCGCGCGGCCCGAGCTGCAGCGTGTGGTGGAAGGCGCTGAGCACCCCGGCCGCCAGCCGCCCGTACAGCTGCTCCAGGAGCTCCTCGGGTCGGTCGGCGCAGTCCCGCGGCCGCGCCGGACGCCTCCCGGTCCTCAGCGCGCCCGCCGCGCGGCCCGGCGCCAGGGCCAGCAGGAAGCCGACCGCGAGCATCCAGACCTGCGGGACAGGCCGCGCTCAGCGTCGCGGGACCCGCCCGCCGCTCCGCACACCGTGAGGCCCTACCCGAGCATGGGCGCCGCGCGGGCCGGCCCCCGAGCGCCGTCCCCGCCCGCCCGCCGCCCTCGCGGCCCCCGGGGCCCGGCCCGCCGCCGGCCCGCACGCCCCCGGCCCCCGCCGCCGCCGCCGCCCAGAGCCGGAGCCTGCGCGGGGGGCGGGTGCGGGGCGCGCGTGCACGTGTGCGTGTGCCTGCCGGGCTGCTGCGCGGCGGGCTGCGAGTGCCCGTGAGACGGCCTCTCCCGGCCGGTCCCCTCCCCTGTCCCTCAGCCCCAGCCCGGCCTCTGCCATGCCCTCGCCGGTACCCCCGAGGGCGCTCACCAGTGTCCCCAACATCGCGTCACCGAAATGCTTTCCAGACTTGTTAGGAGGGGGGCTGATGGCTCTTGAGCGAAGTAAATAAAGGCGCCGCACGCGCGGGGCGTGTGGCCTGCGGGCTGGGTGTCGCCCCCACAGAAGTGGACTGGCGCGGTCCGCCTGGCTGGAGGAGGAGGAGGAGGAGGTGGTGACTGGCCTCGACGTCTCGGCACCGACCAGTGGGGCGGCGGGGATGCAGTCGGGAGGCCGACTTTGGCTCAGAGGAAGCGGATTTCTCTAGGTCTTAAAGCGGTCCAGGAGCTGGACGGGCCACTTGGAAATGAATGAACTCAAACCTAGAAGGACTCTCTCCTCCTTGGGACCACGTCTTCTGGGATTTCATAGTTCGAAGAATTATATTAGAGATTAAAAAAAACCAAAGTTATGTTCTGTGAGGCGAGAGGAAACTGTTTTCCCCTAAATACTCATAAAATGACTCCGTGCCTCTTATTCAGCTAAAGGCAGAGTAATAAATACCCTCCCCCACCTGACACATGGCTGTAAGTGGGCATCTCTCTAGTTTTACAGTGTTGGAGAACTCAACCATGATATTAATTGTGTGAGCAGACATGTAAAATGAGCCTAAAGTTCTGTGAATTAATTAAGGGAAATCAGCTCAAATGAAGGACTATATTGTATCTCAAGATCTCAAGAGAGCTTGCTCACTTACTTGTTCATTCTACAAATATGTCTTGCTTGCCAGGCATCCAGCTAATGAATACGATTCCTTTTGAGCACTTACGCTTTGAAAATAAAAACAAATGGTTGAGACAAGCTGAAAGCTTTTTGAAAGTGTGCAAAATAATTTTTGATTCCTTAAAATGGCTTGCAGCTTTGGGTTTTAACCAAATTGTAAACCAGTGGTTAAACTGCATTTCAGTTTTGCTGTGCAATAAAACACTTGCCTTCGATGTTTTAAAACCAAAATGCTTTGTAACTGCTTTACTGCTGAAAGTTCCTCCAAACCTTACAGCTTAAACAACTTCCAGTTCTTAGTAAACACATCTGGGTTTATGAAACACTTTCCGACAGCACATAAATTGTTAACATTGTCTCCTTTCTAGTAAAATGGGAATAAAGGCAGCGCTCAATACTGCTTATTTTCTGTTTGAAAAACAGTGTAGGAGTATTTCCTGGGTGAGCTTGCCATTACCAGCGTTCCATGGAACTACTCACCACGTTCTGTGCAGCATCCTTTCATGCCCATAGTGGCACAGGGCCAGTGTCTCGCCACTGGACAACTTCTCATCTCTTCCAGATCAACTTTAACAGTTTTCAGTTTGTGGAAGGTCCCAGATGCCGAAAACATTAAATAGTGGAGCAAAGCTTACCAACAGGTGCAGATGAAAACAAGAAGAGTTCTTCCCAGATCTCAGCGTTTTGTGAGGAGACATGTTAATAATTAGTCCAGACTTGGGCTGAGGAGATGGCTCAGTGGGTAAATGGGCTTACCGTGCAACACTGGTGTGCCAAGGTCTATCCCTGGAACTCAAACTCCACAAAGCTGTCCTCTGCCACCTCATACACATCATTTCACACGCACAGTAATTTCAAAAATATTTTAAAGACTAATCCAGTTAAGAGCACTGTCTGCTTTTGCAGAGGACTTGTGTTTGGTTCCTACCCAAATGTGGCTCACAGCCATCTGCAACTCCAATTCCATGGGATTGACACCCTCTCCTGACCTCTGAGGACACCTGGTGTACACACGATGATGCACAGACACACAGGCAGACAAAATATACATAAACATGAAAATAGGGCTGGAGAGATGGCTCAGCAGTTAAGAGCACTGGCTGTTCTTCTAGAGGACCTGGGTTCAATTCCCAGCACCCACATGGCAGCTCACAACTGTCTGTAACTCCAGCTACAGGGGATCCAACACCCATACACAGACACACATGCAGACAAGACACCAATGCCCATAAAATAAAAATAAATCTTAAAAATAAACATGAAAATAAATAAAAATTAAAAAATTTAAGTCTAGATTTAATATATGCTGTGATGGGGTTAGAGGTGCAAACTATAGTTTTGTTTTTTGGTTTTCCGAGACAGGGTTTCTCTGTGTACTTTTGCACCTTTCCTGGATCTCGCTCTGTAGACCAGGCTGGCCTCGAACTCACAGAGATCCACCTGCCTCTGTGAGAGAGACAATTAGGAAGCTGTTTTTAGCTCCGTTTTAGAATCTTTTTTTTTTTTTTTAGGTTTTAGGTGGAAACTCTTGCCCCACGTTGGACGCCATTTGTTGCTAGAGTTTTTCTGCCTGGCCCACAGTCAGGGCAAATCTCTCTCACCCGCCAGTCCCAAGCCGCTCAAACCTCTTGAAATTGCTTCTCCTACCCACGTATCATCATGCTCATGAGCTTCAACACTAACCGTGTCTCTAATCCAATCTTCCAAAGGTGCAGATCTTGCCTTTAACGGCCTGATTATTGTTTTGCATGCTGCATTCGCATTCTCAAAGGCCAAAGACTCAATTATTATCTTACTAGCTTCTGAATCCGGGACCATTCTCTTTACTGCTGAAGCCAGTCTTTGTAAAAAATCTGTGAAAGATTCTTTTGGGCCTAGTACAACCTTTGTAAATGACTCAGTTTTTTTTCCTGGTTCCTCAACTCTGTCCCATGCATTCAAGGCTGCAGTTCAAAGCAATAGGCTCAAGCTAATATAAAAAAATAAGCCACGTAAAGATGGCTACCACACAGAGAATCTGGATTATGTTCTCTTTGATATTCGTAACTGAAGAAAAACTTTTGATTACAAAAGCTGTTGAGTTATGCCAAAATGTATATTTTAAAGGTACCTTGACTTCAAAATTTAGATATAAGGATATGTTACTTTGGAAAGGAGACTCTGCTTTTGTTTCCACAGAAAGCCAGAGGCTATGGATTTGTTCCAGATTAAGATACATCAGGTTTGACCAGCCAAGACCACCTGAAAGGTCTCCGATGACACCATGGCCCAGATGATCCAACATCCAGAACCGTTTCAAGGCAACTGGCTCAGATGATACAGCCTCACGGACTACTCCATGATCCTAAAATTTTCTTTGTTTCCCCAGAAGATACAGCGCCCCCCTCCAGCAGGAAGTAGTAAGAGAAGCTACGCCCAAATTCCCAAATATACCAAGCTGACTTTGGAGATGTGTAAAGGTTAAAACCTTCCTTTTTAAGAAAAGAAAAGGGGAGGTGCTGTGGGATGGTCTGTATGTCAAATGTGTTGCTGATTGGTCAATGAATAAATCATTGATTGGCAGTGGCCAGGCAGGAAGTATAGGCGGGACTAACAGAGAGGAAAATTGAGAGAACAGGAAGCTGGGTGAGGGAGACACTGCCAGCCGCCATCAGGACAAGGAAGATGTAAAGTACCGGTAAGCCACAAGCCACGTGGCAAGGTATAGATTAATAGAAATGGATTAATTTAAGCTGTAAGAACAGTTAGCAAGAAGCCTGCCACGGCCATACAGTTTGTAACCAATATAAGTCTCTGTGTTTACTTGATCGGGTTTGAGCGGCTTGGGACTGGCGGGTGAGAGAGATTTGCCCTGACTGTGGGCCAGGCAGAAAAACTCTAGCAACACCTCTGCCTCCCGAGTGCTGGGATTAAAGGCGTGCGTCACCACCGCCCGGCCGGGGTGCAAACTATAGTTAATCTCACTTTACCCTCAGGTAATGTTGCATGTTTGGCATGCTGTACTGACTATGTCTCTACTAGTGTAGTTGTGTGGACTTAGTCTGATATTTTCCCTTTCATCCCTTGCTTCACTCAGCTGTCCCAAGTCCAGCAAAGCACCAAGACAGCAAGGACCAACCTTGAGGTACCCACAGAGGCTAGAAGAGAGAGCATCATGTCTCCTGGAACTGGTGTCACAGGTGGGTTGTAGTGGCCTAATATGGGTGCTGGGAACTGAACCTTGATCCTCAGCAAGAATGGTGGACACTGTTAAGTGCTGGGAGAGAGTTATTATTTGGCACTGTAACTTCCAAAGTCAATGTGTGATTGGCTACTTCCATGCTGACCTTGGATTCTGAGTAAGGTGCATATACAAAAGTATTCTCTTCTCAGATGCTGCCTCAGGGAGCTCCTCCTTTTATTCACGGGTGAATCAAGCACCTGGATCTTGCATTGTTTTTGCTGCTCAATCCTGCACCATCAGCCTGCACAATAAGACCTGGTCCTGAGTGCCCATTTCAATTTTTGTCTCCTTCACCCTCCACCCCCACCCCGGCTTTGTCTGATCTCAGGCTATCAAATTGTGTGGCCGTATCCAAGGTCTCCTCCTCAGGAATGGCTGACCACATCCCAATGTCTGATTCCAGCACCCATGTATGTTCTGTTCTGCACTTCTCAGACTTATCTGTCTTCAGATCATGGTATTCAATGACAGTTCACTCTTTAATCCCTATTTCTCTTGTCTAGCCCAGCTTCCTAGCTCATCTTTATCATCACATTCTTACAATCCCTTGGTGTGCTTTTCTTCTGCAGTACTTGTCTGCACTAATCCAACTCTTAAAATTGCCGGGTGGTGGCACATGCCTTTAATCCTAGCACTGGGAAGGCAGAGGCAGGCAAATCTCTATGTGTTTGAGGTCAGCCTGGTCTACAGAGCGAGTTCCAGGATAGCCAAAGCAACTTTAGGGGAGTTTTGGCTCAGTTTGAGAGAGTACAATCCATGACAGGAAAGGCATGGTGGCGGGAGGTTCTGTGATGGCAGGCGTGTGGCAGGCAGCTGCTTGCTCAGAGCTCAGTGGACCAGGAGATAAAGCAGCGTAATCATCAGTGACTCACTTCCTCCCACAAGGTGACACCTCCCTAAACATCACCAGCTGGGGACCGGATGTTCAGACACATGAGCCAGTGCCAAACACATTGACAATAACACTGACTAACACAGCAGTCAATACAAATATCCTATTAAGTTTTCTGCCTCCATTCCCTTTTCCAAGGTCACTGATGTAGATCTGTTCTCACCAGATCTCTCATTTTCTTCCATAGACACGTATGAGAGCAGCTGCCACCGCCAGACCAACACTGACTCGCTTGCATTCAAGCTTATACACGCTGGATCTTCCGTGATGCATGCTATGAGCCTTCTTGACCCCAGACATTAACTAGCCACCATCTCTTCTCTGCTTTGACAGCAGCAAAGTGCTCGGGCTTGTCTTTGTTCTCTGGTTCTAAAAGTCTCACTTCCTGTTTGCTCAATGTACTCCAGCTGAGAACTCTTCCCACTAGTTCATTGCAATGACTTTGACAAGGTCAGAAGATGATATAATAATAATGCATAATATATAATTATTGCCAAAGTCAAATATTGTTATGAGGTTTTCTGTGTAAAAGGTTGACTTCTCCTTTATTCCTTTGGTTGGATTGAGCTTTTCCTACCTTTCTGTTTCAACATATCTATACACTCATATATATATATATATTTTTTTTTTAATTTTTTGAGAACTTCATACATCTATATCACCTTCCTTCTTCCCCTCCCTCATCCCATGTCCCCCTCTCAAATTCATGATCTCTTTATTATTGCTGTATGTATATACTTAATATATTAAGCATGTAAATACACACATGTATACATAACCTACTGAGTCCATTTAATTTTGTTTATATGTACATGTCCAGCCAGGGCTCACTTGTGGGACTGGATAACCTATGCAGGAAGAGTTTATCCCTGGAGGAGACTGATTCTCCCTCTCAGAGGCCATTGTAGCTTCTCATCTAGAGGTGGGACCCTGTGGAATCGACCCTGTTCACAATGGCATGTCAGCCAGTGATGTCCTTGTGCTACTCTTGTTCAGGTGGCTATGTTTTTGAGATTGTTGAGAACTCACATGTGATCTTTCTCCATCTTGTATAGGAGATCCTCCCTCACAGCAGATGTTCTAGTCTTCTGGCTCTTACACTCATCCCCCCCTCCATGATTTTCCCTGAACCTTGGGTGCAGGGATTGCATTGGGAATATATTAGTCAGTGTTGGGCACCCCACAATATCTTCATATTTTAAAATGTTTCTGGGTGACATTTGCTTACAGTCTTAGCTACTCAAGAGCCTGAGGCAGGATCATTTGAGCCCACAAGTTCAGTACCAACCACTCTGGACAAGTAAGGTGGAGCAGCCAGTTCTTCAGACAGTCTAGCCCCTCATAGACATGTCTAAAGGAACACACAAGCCATCCTGCCCCAGACGCGTGCTCTAAGCAAGGAGTGGGCCAACCAGTCTTGAGACATTGCTTCACTGTGCACACGGCAGTGGGAACCATTAAAAAGAGCAAGGTTACAGTTTGTTGTTTTCTCTATTTCTGTTGTTATGCTGCCTTCAAAAGAGAACTGTCCTAATAGCGAGACAAGCTTTCCAAAGACTCCAGTCAAGCAGCTTGAATAAAGATCACACATGTATCTTAGTAATTTTAAAGCTCTCTACTGGAACTTTATATATAGTAATAAAGGTAAATTTTGTCACTATATACACAAGCTTTCTTGTGAGTGGGCAGATACTGTGTTGTTCTAAAACACCGACTTCTCACTGTGGGTTGGTGTTACTAGAAAGGCAAGGAAGTCATTGGCCTAAGGTAGTAGAGTAGCTTCATGGGTTTTATTCCATAAAAATGACAGCACAGATCCATCTTCAGAGAACAGAATACACTCTTTTTTTTTTTTTTTTTTGGTTTTTTCGAGACAGGGTTTCTCTGTGTAGCTTTGCGCCTTTCCTGGAACTCGCTTTGGAGACCAGGCTGGCCTCGAACTCACAGAGATCCGCCTGGCTCTGCCTCCCGAGTGCTGGGATTAAAGGCGTGCGCCACCACCGCCCGGCCAGAATACACTCTTTAAAGTTTCAACAGTGTACAAAGTTAAAGTTTGGATGTCTGATCTCAGGGTTAACAAGAGTATTATCTTATAAGGCAATTTCTTCCCTTCAGTCAATGACTTACGGGGACAGGGAGAGCACAGTGGGAAAGTGCTTGCCACACAAGCCCGAGGACCTGAGTTCAGACCCCAGAGCCCCTTTACAGAAAGCTGGGTGTGGTGGCAAGTGCTTATAACCGCAGCACCAGGGAAGAGGGAGTGGAGACAGGCAGGATCCCTGGAGGTTGCTGGCCACTGCCCACACGGCATGTTCAGGCCAGATAGGGACCCTGTCACAAAAATGGTGGATGGACGGATGGTGCCTGGGGAACAGCATCCAAGGCTGTCTTCTGTCTTACACACATGTACACACACACACACACACACACACACACACACACACACACACACACACACACACAGTATTAAAGTTTGTATTATTCTGGAAGCAAGTCATCTCCTAACTCTTCATCAGCAAAATCATCCTCGTCGATTCTCTTTTTGGCTGCAGTTTTTGGTCTTTCTATTTGAGGGCCCAGTGGATCCACATAGGAGGCATCTAGGTTTCAAAAGAGATTGTGCCATTAAAACAATAGAAAAAATAAGAAACATGAAAACAATCTAGACTCAGTCCAAACCCAATGACTCTGAGTGAACAGAAAGGCTCTTCCAAGTCTGTGACCAGTCTGCACATGCCAAATTCTCAGCAGTTCCCCAGGACACACTCGCCACCTCGGGCTCTTCTGTAGCCCAGCTGTGCTGGAGGAGCTGGGCGGGGACCAGCACTTGCCTATTTCTTTGTTACCGCTACTTTCATAAGGTTCATCTGTCCCAGGCAAAGCTCTGAGCTTGGCACTCAGTCGTTCACTTTTACTACTGGCACTATTGTTCTGGCCACTGTCTGAAAACAAAAATAAAAATGCATTTGTTTAATAAGCTGAGGAATCATGACATCACATTGCACATCTCAAATCATATGTGTTTGCCAAGAAATACGTAGTCTGTTTCATCAGAAGCCGACTTCTGGGGAATGGAATTCATGTTTGAAAGAAACCTCTTGTTGGAAATCCGAACACATAAAATACTACTTGAGCATCTGCGACCTGCAAATGTGTGCTTACTTACAGGTTTCCGTTTTATTTTTACATGTATTTATTGTGTATGTGTCTGTGTGCACTTGCCAGGCAGACATGTGGAGGTCAGAAGACAACTTGTGGGAGCAGGTTCTCTCCTACTGGACTTTGGGGATTGTTGAACTCAGGTCATCAGGCTTGGTGACAAGTGCTTTTCTGTAGTGGGTGGTTGTTTATACCCTTCCCTGAGGCCCGGCCCCAGTGAAGCAGCAGGTAGCTGCTAGGTACCTGCCCCTTGGGTGTGGCCGCCAGGAACCCTTAAGACCTGGGATGCACTTAGGTGTTCTCTCCACCTCATGGAGTTTGGATGCTGAGACGGACCAGGGCAGAACTCACTAGAGAACAGCTTGGCCCTTGCCTCACCCTTCCAGGATCCTGCTACAGTCCCTTATTTCTGTCTTGTGAGTTAACCCCCAAGTGAATCCCTTTGCTCACTAAGCTGATTCGTGGACTGATAGTGATTTAATTGCATTCCCTTTCCCTCCCTGCGCCACCTTGCTGCCCCTAGGTTTCAGTTTTAGAGAAGCCATAAGAAGCTGACTGGTTGCCCTGAAGATTACTCCTGGGAAGAAAGTATCTGAAGGAAGGACAAACAGACGGTGCAAAGCAGCCTCATCTCCAGGCTGGCGAGGTGCCTTGAAGGGCAGCACTAGGCTGTTGTTCACTTTGTTTCTGAGACAGGATCTCATGTATCCTGGGCTCAGGCTGCCCTTGAACTCACTCAGTAGCTGAGAGGTTTACCTTCAGTTTCTTATCTTCCTGTCCTCACCTCCCAGGTGCTGGGACTGTGTGTGCATGCCACCACACTGGCTTGTTAGCATCTGGAAACTACTGCAGGCTGCCATCTGAAGCCAGGGTGGGCAAGAAGACCTGTGCCATACAAGCACAGTCTTCAAACATCTGAAGAGGGGTGATTTCCTCTGGGTAGTGAGAAAGATTTTAGCTCACCACCAGGCAAAACTTATAAAGAATTGTGGCTGCCAAAAGACAGCACCTATTTGGTGAAAACACTATGTCAGTCAAGATTTTCAGAGACATCAGGCAGTGGTGGTGCATACCTTTAATCCCAGGACTCCAGAGGCAGAGACAGGCAGATCTCTAAATTTGAGGCCGGCCTGGTCTATAGAGTGATACACAGAGCTACACAGAGAAACACTGTCTGCGGGCTGTGGGCAGATTTTCCGAGAGTCTTAATACTAACAGTGGGAGGAAATATCTGTATTTTTTTCTTTTTACCCCCCCTTCCCTTCCTCCCTCCTTTCTTTCTTCTTTCTTTCTTTTCTTTCTTTCTTTCTTTCTTTCTTTCTTTCTTTCTTTCTTTCTTTCTTTCTTTCTTTCTTTCTTTCTTTCTTTCTTTCTTTCTTTCTTTCTTTCTTCTCTCTCTCTCTCTCTTTCTTTCTTTCTTTCTTTCTTTTTCTTTCTTTCTTTCTTTCTTTCTTTCTTCCTTTCTTCCTTTCTTCCTTTCTTTTCCTTCCTTCCTTCCTTCCTTCCTTCCTTCCTTCCTTCCTTCCTTCCTTCCTTCCTTCCTTCCTTCCTTTCTTTCTTCCTTTTCCCCCAAGACAGAATTTCTCTGTGTAGCCCTGGAATGCTCTATAGACCAGGCTGGCTTCAAACTCGGATCGCCTGCCTCTGCCTCGAGTGCTGGGATTAAAGGCGTGCGCTCCAACATATTCGCCTTGCTCTAGGCAGTTTTGTTTTGTTTTTGTTTTGAGACAGGGACTCATAGCATGACCCTGACTGGCCTAAACTCATTTTTCATCAAGGCTGTCCTTGAACTCACAGAGGTCTTCCTGCCTCTGGGAGAGAGTATTGGGATCAAAGGTAATTCCTAATCATAGAAGATTCAAATCCTGTGAAGAAAAGAAACCTTGAAGGAAATGAAACCTCAGCTGGGTGTAGTGGTACATGCCTAAAGTTCCAGCTAGGAGTTGAAGATCATACTCAGCTACATAATGAGTTCAAGGTCAGCTTGGACACATGAAACCTTGTCTCAAAAACAAAAAATTACTAACCAAGCAATCAAACCCTTGACATCCTTTGATAAACTTAATTTGTCCATTTGAAAATGTGGCTGGTGTGGTGGTGCCCCCGTCACTGCCAGCACTCCACAGGCAAAGGCAGGTAGATCTGCGTGAGGTCCAGGCTAGACAGAGTTACCCAGTGAGACACTGTCTCAAACAAACAAACACATAAATAAATAAACGTCACTGCCAGCACTCCATAGTCAGAGGCAGGTTGATCTGCGTGAGGTCCATGAGTTACACAGTGAGACACTGTCTCAAATAAATAAATAAATAACAAAAAGGAAAAATGACATAAGTCTCACTGTATTGCTTGGAGTAGTCTCACACTTCTTCTTCTTTTTTTTTTTTTTTGGTTTCTCGAAACAGGGTTTCTCTGTGTAGTTTTGGAGCCTGTCCTGGATCTCACTCTGTAGATCAGGCTGGCCTCGAATTCAGAGATCCGCCTGCCTCTGCCTCCTGAGTGCTGGGATTAAAGGCGTGCGCCACCACCGCCCGGCTGGTCTCACACTTCTGTGGGGTCAAATTAACCCCCTGCTTCAGCCTCCTGAGTAGCTTGGGCTAGGGCAGATCACCATGCTTGGCTCATTCTACAGTCAGAGGGTATGCTATGAATACCATGGGGTGCAAATAGATTACTAAGCATGAATAAGTCTGGGTGGCTTTTGTGCTTAAATAATGAAAGCGGAGGAGATGGCGGCTCAGTTGGTAAAGTTGTTGGCATTCAGGCATCTGTTCTGGCCTGCCCTTAGGGTCCTGACAGGATACACCCTCAGCTGCAGCCACCAAGAGCAGCCCCTGTGTGCATCTGTTCCCTTATAAAAGGCGGACCCTGCCTGGCTCTGTCTCTTTCTCTTCTCTTCACTCTCATCCCCAGGGACTGGTCTCTGCCCCCTCCTCTCCACTCCCTCAATAAACCTCGAACGTGGGCCTGTTGTACGGTGTGACTCCTTCCTGCCGTTTTTAAAACACAACAAAAGTGCTTGCCATGTAGTCATGAGTGCTGACTCCATTCCCTAGAATCCACATTTAAAAAGCCATGGTGTGGTCTCACATGTCTTTAGTCTCAGCAGTGGGGAGACAGAGGCAGGCGGATCTCTGAGTTTGAGGCCAGCCTGGTCTACAGAGTGAGTTCTAGGACAGCCAGGGCTATACAGAGAGACCCTGTCTCTAAAATTAAAAAAAAAAATGAAGAAAAAAGAAAGAAAAGAAAAGAAAAGCCAATAGTTAGTAGGCCCAGGCCTGTGATCCCAGCAGTGGGGAGGCAGGGGCAGAAGGATCTCTGGG
This sequence comes from Peromyscus californicus insignis, assembly GCF_007827085.1. NCBI lineage: Eukaryota > Metazoa > Chordata > Mammalia > Rodentia > Cricetidae > Peromyscus > Peromyscus californicus. The sequence continues at coordinate 66,325,069 of NW_026294413.1, forward strand.
GCTCAAGGGCAGCCAGCCTCGCCTAGTTGGCAGACTCCAGGCCGATGAAAGATCATGTCTCAAAAACCAAGATGGATAGCTTCTGAAGACAATGCCTAAACTGGAGCTCTGGTCTCTGCATATGTGTACACACAGAGGTGTACATACATGCATGCACACAAATAATAAAATTAAATCACTTGCAATTATATACTCATTTCACTATATCAAAAACCAGTAACTAGTATTTCTGAGGGAAATTATAAGTTCAGGAAGCAGCCCTTCCTTTCTGTGGCCATGGCTGGAGAGGCAGAACCTCTGGACGGAAGATAGATGCAACACTCTCACCTTACCCCTAACACCAGATCCTCCACCAACCTGTCGTCTGACTACCTGGCTTGTGCATGGGACCAACAGGCAGAGAACCTCTGACATCTGTCCCATTGTTCACCCCGTCAGTCCTGCACCTTGCTTCCATGGCCTCCACGGTCCTGCGTGTCCACTTTTGCAGTTGACCTAAACTTGCGTTTTGTTTCTGCAGAGGAAGAGTTTCGGGAAGCTTCTCCAACAGGGTTCTTTATCTACCCTGCCTCTCCCCACAGACTCTTTGCATCTCTACAGCCTTCTGCCTCTGTCTCTAGGAAAGCCTCTCTGAACTCTGTTGTAACCTCCTTAACTCTTTTGTGGTCATCCTGTAACCTACATATACATACATGTAGACATGATTACTGTGTGACATGCAACTGTGACCTGAGAGTTAATGTTAGTGCGTCCATCTATGTTTCTTTCATAGTGTACCCATGAGAGTAACTCCGAAATCCAGGCTTCCTGCATGCCACCCCCGGATTCATGCAGCATATAGTAATAGCTGTCTGGCTGAGAGAAGGGTACAGCATGGCACGTGGACCTTCTTTATATGCACATCCCCAGCTTCTGCAGTTCCAGCTCAATAGTCTGCTGGACTCTACAAAACGTGGCTGTCTCGGTAACAGTAGCTGAGCATTTGGACAAACTAAACATGCTGCAAAATGTGGCTGTCTCAGTGACAGGAGCTGAACATATGGACAAACTAAACATGCACACTCTTTCTCCGAACTCAACCCAGCTCCAACTCTGGAACAGCACTGGCTTCCTGGCCCTTACGGGCAAGGCTACTGTCTTGGGAATGCTCACAGAAGCTCACAGCAGTTCTTGGTACGGACTCCATCCTGTCCTGGTGACCAATTGTAACATTTTAATGTTATTGTTTTTACATATGCACTCTTTTTTCCCCGTGACAAGGTGATCCTTAAAACCATTTCTTAGATTATTTAATATTAGGCACATGAGTGTTTTGCCTGTGTGTATGTATGTGCACTTCATGAATGCCTGATGTCTGTGAAGTGCTGTGGGATGTCCTGTATGCTGTGAATATATGTTGCTATGATTGATTGATAAATAAAATGCTGATTGGCCAGTAGCCAGGCAGGAGGGATAGTGTAGGCAGGACAAGCAGAGAGGAGAAGGCTGGGTGAAAGAAGGCTGAGTGAGGAGACGCTGCTAGCGCCCCAATGAGGAACAGGATGTAAGCCACGAGCCACGTGGTAAGGTACAGATTTATAGAAATGGGTTAATTTAAGATATAAGAACAGAGAGCAAGAAGCCTGCCATGGCCATACAAATCGGGTAAGAGAGATTTGTCCTGACTGTGGGCCAGGCAGGACCAGGAAAACTCTAGCAACAGTGAAGGTCAGTAGAAGGCATCTGATCTCCTGAAACCGGAGTTACAGATGGTTGTGAACCACCATGTGGGAGCTGGGAATTGAACCTGGATCCTCTGCAAGAACAAGTGTTTTTAACTCCTGAGGAATCTCTCTAGTACCCATGACAAAGTGATCTTTTCAATATAAGGTCTACTCACTAAACCAAGTAAGGTTAAGAGGCCTAACTATATAGACTTCCACCACATGTTTTCTTCAAATAAAAAATGAATTCAATTCCCAACAAGTCAGTCTTTGCTTATTTAGAAAGAGTATGCTTCCTAATAAGGCAGGCAATCATAGAGAATAGCTTGGGCTGTGCATATAACCATCTCTGAACAATGTACCTAGCAACCTGTTAGCAACCTAGGACCCTAACCTTCACAGAGCTGTATATAGACTCACGCTAAACAAGAATAATAAATTACTCTCCTGAGCAGCCCTTTGATACTCCTTGGTTTCAAGTGAACATATCCTAGAGTACCATCTGGGAACTACAGGCAATGGGCCAATCCGCCCTAGACTGGTTTTGGGGACATGTGCAAGTAGGCAAACTGTGTCCTCAAAGTGAACTTTTAAAGAAAATTCTCTACTTCCATCTTATGCCTGTGTATAATTTGGGCATACGTAATTTGGGCATACCTATGATTAAAATCAGATGCATTGTGGGAAGGGACATGCACAGTGAGCAAGGGCTGATGTAAATCCACACCTTCCAGGCAGAAGAGAGAACCACCTAAATTGCACCCATACGAACCAAACTCCCTCTACAGTTAAACTCTGGAAAAGGAAGCCCCAAAGCAATCATTGGAGCCAGCCCTGAGTACCCTCAGTTGGGTGGCCTGTTCTTAGTCTGGACAGTGTTCATCTCCAGTTCTAGTTCTTGGCTTTGATAAGGTTCCTTGCTATTCTGCAATCTACACGGGCTTTAATTTCATTCTTAAGTAAGAGGCCAAGAACCTAGAACACCTGGCCCAGTCCCTGCCCACTGACAACACAGAATGAAAATTATTTATAGTGGTTGATAAACTCAAAGCAGGAAAAAAAAATTGGTAAAGAGAACATGCAATGTATGTGATTCATTTTTGTTAATTTTCTAAATGGTTAGAATAAGATAAAGGTTGTTTTGCTGTTGCTTTTGAGATAGGGTTTCTCTGTGTCACCCTGGCTGTCCTGGAACCCACTCTGTACACCAGGCTGGACTTGAACTCATAGAGATCTTCCTGCCTCTGCCTCCTAAATGCTGGGGTTAAAGGCGTATGTTTCCCGACAAGGTTGCGGTTTTAAAATCAGATTCAAATGCAATGATTTGCCCAAACTGAGTACATATTACCTTTATATGAGTAATGAAAACAAGAACAACTCCTGGACATCCTTCTTCAGTACCAGTGATGGTTTGGAATTTTGTGAGTATTAACGACTCTGATGCACTTTCATCAAGAGGAAAGGATACAGCACTTTCACTGGGCACCTGATAGCCTGAAGGTGGCTTTTATCTTAAATATTTCCATGAAATCACATCCATAAAACACTTTAAACAACCAATAACATTCCTTGCATTTTTCTCATTTTATTGATTTCTGGGCACTTTCTAGTGAACATTAATACTGTACTCTGGCTGCACCCCTGGAAATTGTGATATTAAGGCATCCAAGTCTTAGGGCTCCGAAAGGCAAAATCCTCTCTCTTAAATAGAGCTAGGAAGCCTGCTAGCAGATTCTGTCCAGGGTAGGTAGCAGGGGCCTGCAGGAACTGTCACAGGCCAAAGCAGAGAAGAATTATATTTGGGGCTATATCTAGTTCACACTTCATTTATCCTTAGTGTTTTCTACCACAAATAATGTGATAAATGTGTGTGTGTGTGTGTGTGTGTGTGTGTGTGTGTGTGTGTGTGTGTGTGTAACTCTGTCTGCATCTGGGTCTCTGTCTTTGTGTGTGTGCTTTGTGTGCACGCATGTGCGTGTAGATATGCGTGGGGACATGTGCACATTTGCACGGAGGCCAGAGGATGACCTCAGATGTCATTCTTTATCATGTGCCTTGGACCTTGTTTTTTTTTTTTTTTTAAGAAACAATCTCTTACTGGCCTGGTAGTCACTGATTAGCACAGGCTAGCCCACTGGCACAGCTTCAGGGAGGGAGCCTTCTGTCTCCACCTCCCCAGTACTGAGATCACAAGCAGGTGCCACTACACACAGCTCTTTATGTGGGTTCTGGGGATCAGATCTGAGACCTCTTGTGCTTGCATGGTAGGTACTTTACAGACTGAGCTATTATCTCTCCAGCCCTGATTATCTTTTAAGAAATAAGACCCCCAAATTTAGTTGAATAGGAATTCTACTTCTATTTTTATAGTGGCAGTATTTTGCCCATGGTGGTGAGAAAGATAAAAAAAACAGGAAAAAGAAACCATTTGTTATTGACTTGAAGACAGATTGGTGGAAAGGGGTGGAAATCACAATTCTCCCCCGCCCCCCCATACAGGGTTTCTCTGTGTAACAGCTCTCTCTGGCTGCCCTGGAACTCACTTTGCAGACCAGGCTGTCCTTGATCTCACGGAGATCCACCTGCCTCTGCCTCTCAAGTGCTAGGATTAAAGGCATACACCACCACTGCCTGGCCCTGATTATCTTTTAAAAATAAGTTCCATTAAGGACATGGACATTTGATTTATTATTTTATGCATATGGATGTTTTGCCTGCACGTATATCTATGCACCACCTGTATGCCTGGTACCTACAGAGAGACCAGAAGAGAGCACTGGATCCCTTGGAACTGGAGTTATAAATGGTTGTGAGCTGCCACGAAAGTGCTGGGAATTGAACCCGGGTCCTCTGCAAGAGCAGCCAGTGCTCTTTACTGAGCCACTTCTCCAGCCCTGAGGGGCACAGGCCTTTTAAGGTCTTGGTGAACATTCCCAACCATCCCCAGCAGGGTGGAACACTTTAGACAGCAGGTCTTCAGTTCATAAAGACTTCACGTCTTGATGGGCACAGTGTCATAGACCTACAACCCCAGTGCTGGTGAGGCAGAGGCTGGAGGATTGCTGGAAGTTTAGACCAAATTTGGGCCACATAGCAAGTTCTATGATAGGCAGGGCATGGTACACAGGGAGACATTGTCTCAAGAAAGCAAACAAAAATAAACCCACTCAGCAGAAACAAAGCCAAGGAAACCAAACCCCTGCCCATCTCACTGCAGCTGGATGCCCTTTTTAAGACAGTGCTGATTTTCTGAGTTAGCTGGCCTGTCCTCCGTGTCCAGTGAGGCTGCATGTGTCACTCCCATGCACATGAGGACAGTGTTTCTTCTCTCCCTGCAACCCACTGACTCCTTGGATCACTAGGCGTTGTCACTGCCTGAAACTGCTCTCTCCAGGGCTCTACTGGCCCTTCAGTTATCAAGGACCAACCGATCCATCCATACCCAGTAATTCTTCAACCTTCCTTTCTCTGAAGCTAAGAAACCCTTCAAATGTCACCTATCAGCTTCCTGATTTTGAAAGAAAGTACCTCCTAAAACAAAGCTTTTCAAAATAACAAAAAAGCCCACCATTTATCAGAATATGTCATCAGCACAGTGGCTATGATCCTTCCAAATGTGTTATTCAAGGATTTGCCTTTGTGAGCTATAACTCTGGTTTCCTAATTCATTAAGCATTTTAAAAGTTATTTTTGGTCTTTCTTCCACCCCCCAAGATGATACTGATATAAAAGTAACTGAGAAGACACAGTCTCACAGTGTGAGGAACTATTGGTATCTAGAAATGCTGAGAAAAACGGACACTCATCTTTACACATCTTTACATAGCTGTCTAGCTATGGTTCCCACCATCTCTCCGCTGTGATCTAAACACACTGTACACAATCAGCTGACACAGGGAGACTTTGGAGAAGCTGACCCTGCCAGCCATAGTCACTTGATTCCTCATGAGAGGAGAGGGAGCCTATGCAGGGATTCAATAAAGACACAAGCAAAGAAACACTGATTTAATATTTTGTCTTTTTGTTTGTTTGTTTTCGAGACAGGGTTTCTCTGTGTAGCTTTGGAGCCTGTCCTGGAACTCACTTTGTAGACCAGGCTGGCTTCGAACTCACAGAGATCCGCCTGCCTCTCCTCCCAAGTGCTGGGATTAAAGGCATGTGACACCACTGCCTGGGGATTTAATATATTTTTAAATCATATTTTGAATTTTAAATGCTTAAATAGCTGACATGTAAAGTGAATCGGGAGGGAAAGGCAGAAAGACAGTGGCATTTACTGAGTACCTACTATGTTAGGAACTGGATATGACTTATTTGTTGGTAGAGAGGTGCACTGGGGCATGGTGGGACACACCAGAAACCCCAGCACTTGGGAGGCTGAGGCAGGAGGACTGAACACTGAAGGACAGCTTGGATTACATAGCAAGGTCTTTTCTTTCTCTTCTCCCTCCCTTCCTTCCTCCCTCCCTCCCTCCTTTCTTCCTTTCTGTCTCTGTCTCTGTCTCTTTCTTGAGACAGCGTTTCTCTGTGTAGTCCTGGAACTTGCTCTGTAGACTAGGATGGCCTTGAATCCCCCTGCCTCTGCCTCCTGAGTACTGGGACTAAAGGCGTGCACCACCACACCTGGCTCAAGAAGACCTATTTCAAAACAGAAAGAAAAATGAAGCGAGGAAGATCAGAAGGAAAACAAGGGAATAACAGATAAAATAAGTTTGTGTGTTGCTGGGCAGTGGTGGCATATGCCTTTAATCCTAGCATTTGGGAGACAGAGGCAGAGGGATCTCTGTGAGTTTGAGGCCAGCCTGGTCTGTAGACCAAGTTCCAAGATAGCCAAGGCTACACAGAGAAACCTTGTCTTGAAAAACCAAAATAAGTTTGTGTGTATGCATATGCATACAATAGATATACATAAAATTCACATGTGAGGCTGGGAAGATGGCTCAGCAGGTGGATGCTTGCCACTAAGCCTAACAACCCGAGTTTGATCCCTGGGACCTATGTGGTGGAAGGTGAGAACTGACCTCCACAAGCACAGCATGTCCATTCATGTATGCCACCCACAAATAAATAAATGTGATAATAAAAATGAAAATGAAATACACATAAATAAATGTGTGTGTATATATTTATATCTGTAAATTAAAAATACTATTGTGTATGTGGGCACACACACCACAGCATGTGTGTGGAGGTCACAGACAACTGTGGAGTCGGTTCTCTCCTACCTTTACCTGGGTCCTGGTGATTGAAGTCAGGTCACCTGATGTTCATGGCAAGTGCCTTTACTCTCTGAGTTACCTTACCAGCTGTGACAGTTAACTGTTAACTCAACACCTGGGAGGCAAGTCTCTGGGTACCCCTGTGAGAAGCTGTCTAGATTAAGGTTAGCTTCTGAGAATGTGTTAAGGGACCGAGTTCGAGTTCCAGAATCCACGGAAAGTATAAGAGAGAACCAACTCTACCAAGTTGTCCTGTGGCCGCCACACACATTTTACAACACAGGTGTGCCCTTCTGTCATACGTAAGCACACACAGTAAAGAAACAACAGAAAAGAATATGGATGCAGTACTAGGGCGGACAGCAGCATCTCCAGTTCTGCTGAGTGAGGTCTGGGCACCACTGGCCCTTACCCAGGGTATGCCCTTACCCAGGGTATGCCCTTACCCAGGGGATACCCATGCCCAGGGGATACCCACTACCCAGGGGATGCCCATGCCCAGTGGATGTCCACTACCCAGTGGATGCCCTTACTCAGTGGATGCCCACTACCCAGTGGGTGCCCTTACTCAGTGGATGCCTTTACCCAGGGGATGCCCACATCAGACATTATTTTAAAAGCTCTCCCTGTGTGAACTCACTTCTTCCTCTTGGCAGCTCCATGCAGGGGTCCTAGTCTCCTCTCATGTTACTGACAGGGAGCTATGACAAAGAGCTTGATTTGACAAAGGGGTTCATAGACACCGAGTGAGTTCAGGGGACTAACCATAGTGATCTTAAACTCAGCACAAGCTAAGGGCCGGAGGAAAGGCATATGTTCTCCTGAAAACCAGAAGTGGGCCACAAAACCACACAGCTGTTAAGGAGCTGAGGCATAACTAACATCTTAGGAGAAGGGCATGAACACAGAATCTCACAGCCCAGGAAGTATATTTGCTCAGATCACTGTAAACTGGCACTTAGACCACAAGGACAGTACTACCTGTCACGACCATCATGGCCAGCTTAGCCTTAGCCTGCGCAGGGTCTGGCACACTACAGACCTGAGTCTTTTCGTACGTACAGCAAGCTAAGGAAAGGTTACACATTTTCAGTGGTTACAAAAGGCAAAGAAGAATATATTGGAACATTTAAATATCATGGTCTTCAAATCCTTATGTCTGATAATTTAGTCTGATGCCCATTCATTTATATAAGGTGTGTAGATGCTTTCATAATTCAATGGCAGAATGGAATCATATCACTGACATGTGGTCTGTAATCCTAGATTATCCATGCATGGTCTGGTTTGGTTTACAGATTACTAAACCAAATGGAACACCCCACAGAGCAGCTTAACAGTGGGAACTAACATGTGCAGAGTTCTGGATTCTAACACTGAGGAGTTTTGGCACGGCATGTCCCTCCATCCTCCAATGCTTATCCCTAAGAAGGCATACGTGCTGCAGAGTGGTCAGAAACTAGGGTGTCCAGCAAAACCATCACCTTGATCTCTGGAGTGAAGGGCTGCTCTAGGTGCAATTGTCATGTCAGACATGACAGTCCCCAGCCTGGCCTTCAGGGCTTGCTTCTCCACAAGAGTGGGCCACTCCCTCCCTCCAGGTGACTCAGGTATGGTACCTCCACTCCAGGACACAGTCTGGGAGTCTCTCCTGGAGGCATAGGAGTGTGGCCTTTTCACTCTCTGCTTGCAATACCACAAAACCCCAGAAAAACTATGGAAAGGGGTTTTCTAAACAAAAACAAAAACAACAAAAAACTGCCTGCTTTGGGACTATAATCTCCAAATCAAATTTGGACTTTTACAAAACTAAAATGTCCTTCAGAAAGTTGACTGAAAAGTGAATTTCTGTTCACTGAGCCATAGTGCTTTTCATTATAAAATCAGTTGGAGCATAAAACAGATATATTTTCACTGGAGGAGTTCACAACCAGAACATGGTCAAAATCACATGAGAAACACAGCAAGCCACTAAAATTCCACAGAGCAAATGAAAAAGAGCAATTTAAAACAAAACCGTAATAACAAAGCACTCAGACGAATCCACGAAGCCATGGTGGGGCAGTGAATGCTTTACCAGGAAGCATCCTTGAGACTAGAGGACAGGCACACAGGAGAAGGACAGGCAGACATGTGCAGATGGTTCCCTGGCTCTTCAATGGAGCCAGCACACCAGGTGAGAACAGGAATGCTGGGACTACTCTGAAACTGTGAGTATGTGCTTCTGATTTTGATGATGCTGACATTCTTGATGTAGTGTTTTTGCATGTCTACCAATCGATGCTAAACCTCGCCCCCAACCTCTGCTTAAAATGCATTTTTACCTCAAGCAGTTACAAATATTTAAGCTCACTTAACTTTAGTTAATTCTGTAAAAATAAAGTTCTGAAAACTCTGGGCATGCCTGTGGCCTCATACATGGGAGCTGAAGCAGGAGTACGGCTGGGAGTTTCAAGGGAAACCTGGGCCACCACAGCAAGTGTGTCTCCTTGTGAGACACCTACAGCAATTGGTATATACTGGAGGATAAATGTGTCCCAGGCAGTGTGGAGGCCAGCTCCACGGTTGTGCACATAATTCCTACACCATGGGAAGGAGCACCTCAGGGTGACACCTTGTAGTGACAGGGACAGGGTGAGACCTGAGGCAGATGAGCACACTGGCACGCCCTGGGGACTGACTGTGGTAACAGCAGGAATGACCTTTCCTGTAACTGTGTCACACTCAGTTTGGGCATTAACTCAGAGTGAAGCCGTGGTTCTTCCAGCACGGGCTGGGGTGCCACAGCGGGGCAGCAGGGCCGGGAGCTCCTCAGACTCGGTAGTGAAACCCTGCGAGTAGCTTCAGCAGTCTGACAAGCCTTCTCGATGACTCTGAGTCTGCAGCTACTGTGGGGAAGGAGGGACCATCTAGTGTGATCCATAAGCACAAACCAGAGCTCTCAGAGGTGAACCCTGCAGACAGCTACGCTGTACAACTGGTAACCCTGACACATCCAAGTTCCTTGTACTCTTCTCCTAGACAAGACTTCAAAGCCAGCTGAGGCCCTGCATCTTTGTTTGCTTTGTTTTGACACAGGGTCTCACTACACAGCCCTGACTATCCCAGAACTCACTCTGTAGCCCAGGCTGGCCTCAAACTAACAGAGACCTGCCTGCCTCTGCCTCCCAAGTGCTGGGACTAAAGGCGTGCACCAGGCCTGGCTCCTGCATTTGTTTTTAACATATTGTACTTGCTTAAGGCAGGCTTTGTGCAGATCCCTATTGAAAGCCTTTCTTTCCCATCTGATCCATGGATGTATGGAAGCTGAGTTCTGCCATGCTGCAAAGACCGCCAGGAATCCCAGGTTCGCCATGGAGGTGTGGAGAAGGGGCTCTTTTGTCCGGGGGTAGGGGCAGGACCTCCCAAGTCAAGACAGAAGGCGGCAGCCACAGCCTGGTTATTCTGACTGCAGGGTGGGTGCTGACAGAGGTGCTCACATCCAACAGCAGGATGAAGGGAGGACGTCGGGAATGACGTGTGTGAGGTGTCAGAAAAGAAGGGACAAAAAGGCCAGTGCTAGGAGAAGCCGCAGCCCCCGGGGAAGGTCCTGGGGAGCCCTTTAAACTGGTGCCAAGCAAACCAAGTGACATGAGGCCCTGCTTGGAAAGTGCCACCAGGGCCAAGTTTCTCCTTGGAACAGCTTTTTGTGAGCATAAAGCTCACTTGTGTGTTAGCAGTATTTGTTTTGGCCTGAAGTGGACTGGATGGGAAAAAGCAAACCTGATTAAAACTGGCAGTGGAGCAGTGGGAGGCAGGGCTGGGGCAGCCTCCCCTGACACACAGAGTGCCTTCTCTCACTCAGCCCTGGCTGTGCAGGAGGAGTTCAGGGCAGTTTGGAAGAGCTGCTGGGGGCTGGGCAGTCTTCCCGTAGACTTGTAGACTTTCCCAACTACCTCTCAGCTCTCCCTTTGGCTGCAGCATCCTTCACAGACCTGGGGGCTCTAAGGCAGGCTTTCAGAGTGGAAACCCAGGAGGCTCAGGCTTCCAGAGGGATTTCACAGGCTTCCAAATGAACAAGCAGCTCTGAACACTGAGTGTAGGCTGGTTAGCATTAGGAACAGGCTAGTCTTTATTCTGAAAACTCAAGGTTTTCAGAGGTGCTGTCCCCAGGGCTACTAGAATGTCTTCTTTTTCTTTCTTTCTTTCTTTCTTTCTTTCTTTCTTTCTTTCTTTCTTTCTTTCTTTCTTTCTTTCTTTCTTTCTTTCTTTCTTTCTTTCTTTCTTTTCCTTCCTTCCTTCCTTCCTTCCTTCCTTCCTTCCTTCCTTCCTTCCTTCCTTCCTTCCTTCCTTCCTTCCTTCCTCTCTTTCGTTTAGTTTTTTGAGACAGGGTCTCCTTCTGTAGCCCGGGCAGACCTGGAACCCACTATTTAGCACAAGCTAGCTTCAAATGTGTGGTGGCAATCCTCCTGTGTCAGCCTCCCAGGTGTGGGGCTTACAGGGGGAACCATCTCACCCAGTTTGGTCCTAGAATTTTAATGCACGATGACTACTCTCCTAAAGGTTAGCTATGAAAGGGATACTCGATTTTAAAAGAGCCTAGGTCACAGATCTTCCCAATGCTATAATCAAGCACTATCAGTTTCGTCTGGGGAACCTTCTAAGCTTCTTTTGTTGGGGGGAAGGCGGGGATGATAGGGTCTTGGTTTGTAGCCCACACTGGCCTGGAACTCCAGCTCCTCTTCCCAGGGCTGAGGTCACAGGTGGGCACCATCTGGCCTGGCTCAGGAATTTCTTTTAATGGGTGCATAGTACTTGCCACCCAATACTTGGCTAATACCATCTTTTGATAGAGATCCTCAGTCTCTCACCTCCAGTTAAAAAATCCACAAGCTGTGAAGGCCAGCTCTCCAGGTGGCCATATGTGAACTTTCTGGATATAAAACATGGTTAGAGGCCTTATTCTCTTTAGAGGGGCTATTCATATGTGACACTGGATGAAGAACACCATGCTTGACTGTGAAGTGTTACACACAGCTTTCAGGAGACGTGATTAATACTCCACACTAACTTCTGGGTTCACAACCTGCTCAGCTCAGAACTTCTGGACAGGGGCATATAGACTTTATAGTTGCCTCCAGCTAATGAAGGAGTGGTGGCCTAGATCTTTCAGACTCAAGACTCAGTTCAGTCTCCCTGAAGGTCAAGTGGATTCTATGAAGTAGGAGGTGGGGAGGTGTCCGGGAGATGGGGACAATAAGAAGACAGTGGTGTCCATCAGGCCCGTGGGATGCTGACAGGAAGGACCACTGCTTTGACACAGCACACATCTTTGATACTCCTGAGACTTAGGCTCAACACTGCTCCTCTGTACTTCTCAAACTGTGTCATGGCTCCTGTGGCCTAAGGAGAAACAGGCCAGGAGGTAGAGGTCTAGCTAAGAACACATGCCACCAATAACAACAACTGCCTAAACATAGCAAAATAGAGCTCCGGATTCATGGTAGAATCTGTCTCAGCTGCAGTTTTCAATCCACAGGAAAGTCAGAAACCCATGTGCTTCTCTCCCCAAGCAGCCCCGGCAGTGGCCCCGAAGCCTGTCTTTCTAACTAGATGTCAAGAGCCTCGCCTGCAGGGACCACATCCTGTTCACCTCCTCTTCTCACCGCTGTGCTCCTGGATTAGAACACTACAGGGCAACACTGTTGGTTCGTTAGCCAGAGCAAGGTCGTGTGTAGGACAGTGCTGAGTGGGGAATGAAAGAATGTAGGAAAAGCCAAACCTCAATCTTAATTTAGCATTTTAAAAGTTAGCTTCTTTAAAATGACCACATTTCTACTGTCACTACCACTACCTGACAGAAGCTGAGACAAAAGAATAGAAAATGTACTATAATGTTTTATCAACAAATGATGCCACAAGGAGCCAAGATGAAGGAATTGAAAACATGTCAAGAACTTCAAAAGCATGTCAAGTATTTATGGCTGACTCACAAGCAGAAGTACGCTGTCAAGATCAAGATGGTGACCCCTATCTCCTTGTCAGACTGGTGCTGCCACCGAGGTCAGACTAAAGACCTGGGCTGTCAGCATCCCCAAGACCACACTACTACTCATGCTGAGTTCTTTAAATGGGAATTCTGAAATTTTAACAGCAAACCTCATTCATGGGCAATAGCATATGCCCATCTATGCTCTTCCCTGACCAGTGGGCAGAAACAGGCATGCAATTTGAGAACTAAAATATGGTAACATTTACAAACACTCACATACCTAGCAGAACCACTTGCCAAGTCAGAATAAGGGAGGTATCACTGTGTACATAAATCAACAGACGAAGAACATAAAACATAGAGAGGACCTTTCTGGATGACTTCAGTGTTTCTAGAAACCCATCGAAGCCAGCGTTCTAGAGCACAGGAGACACTCACCACTGCCAGAACTCCCCTCTCGTTTGCTGCGAGAGCCTCCGCCGCTGTCTCTGCCCGATTTTATGCGCTAAAGCAATGGGAAGACAAGTAGAGAAGAATTAGTGACATTCTTTCGGAACCACACACAGTGAAAGAGTGAGTATAAAACTAGCATTAGCACATGACCCTCAGGACTAATTCATCACCACCCAAGAGCCGAGTCTACAGGAAAAAGAATCTTTTGTTTTGCTTTTTCAAGACAGGGTTTTATTGTGTAGCCTTGGCTGTCCTGGAACTCGATCTGTAGATCAGGCTGGCCTCGAACTCACCTGGATCTGCCTGCCTTTGCTGAGACTAAACACATGTACCATCACACCTGGCTGGACAGAATCCATTTGAAAGTAAAGTCTGACCTCCCAGGATCTACAGAGTAAACCAATGGCATTTTTACTCAACAACAACCTTTGCACAGCAAAGCAATTAAAAAATTAAACAGCATTTTCTTGATGAGAAGATTTAGGACTCAAACATAGTAACAGTTTGAGAAAAAAGTGGAAGAGGAGAAAAACATGTATCAAAGGCCATTTACTACCCTATTCCTAAACTGTAACAGTTGACCCAGTTCATTGGAGAGTTAAAAAAAAAAAAGCATCCTGGCTGCTGTGGGATGTTCTGTATGGCAAATGTGTTGCTGATTAGTCAATAAATAAAACACTGATTGGCCATTGGCTAGGCACAAAGTATAGGCGGGACAAGGAGGAGAATAAAGCTGGGAACTGGAAGGCTGAGTCGGAGAGACACTGCCAGCCGCCACGATGAGAAACAGCATGAGAAGATTCCAGTAAGCCACGAGCCACGTGGCAAGGTATAGACTTATAGAAATGGTTAATTTAAGCTGTAAGAACAGTTAGCAAGAAGCCTGCCACGGCCATACAGATTGTAACCAATATAAGTCTCTTGTGTTTACTTGGTTGGGTCTGAGAGGCTGTGGGACTGGCAGGTGAGAGAGATTTGTCCTGACTGTGGGCCAGGCAGGAAAACTCAAGCTACACCTGGCTTTTGACATTAAACTTCTAAATAAAAGCATTATTAAAATCTCACATATAGTTATGGTTTGTCCAACAGTTACTTGTTTGAATCCTCAGAAGCATTTAAATAGGCATCCTTGGGCTGTGATAGTGCCATGTGAGCAAGTGAGTGTATATGTGTATGTTTGTGGTACGCATGTGCACATGTATTGAGAGGTCTGAGGTTGATGGTGAATGTCTTTTTAGCTCTTTATCTTAATTTTTGAGACAGGCTCTCCAAACCTGGAAGTCAGGGATTTGGCTACACTGGCTAGCTGGCAAGTTCCAGGGATCCTCTTGTCTCTGTTCTTCTGTGCTGAGATTACAGATGTGTGCCATGCTCAGCCTTTTATATGGGTACTGGGTATCAAACTCAGGTCCTCCAGTTTGCTTGGAAAGCTGTGATAGTCTTTAAATTTCCTTCCATAATATATGGTTGTTTTGTGTTTTGTCTAAGTGTCAAGCTTTTTATTTAGAGCTGGTTTTTTTTTTGTTTTGTTTTGTTTTGTTTTGTTTTTTTGAGACAGGGTTTCTCTGGGTAATTTTGGTGCCTGTCCTTGAACTTGCTCTGTAGACCAGGCTGGCCTCTGACTCATAGAGGTATGCCTGCCTCTGCCTCCTGAGTGCTGGGATTAAAGGTGTGCATCACTACCACCCAGTTAGAGCTGTTTTTTAATTAAGTATTTTATTTAATATTCATACATGCATAAAATGTATTAGTGCCCAACCCAACAATTCATCAAAAAATGTAATAATTGTAAATGTTGGAGTTCCTGGTTTCATAAAAATAAACATAGGAAGGTCAGGTAGGTCCTGAAACAATAATAATAACTGACTTCAGCATTCCATTTTTCTCTTAGATGGGTCATCCATGCTAAAAAATTCAATAAACTGCAGAGTTCAATTACACTATAGATTAAATAGACTTAACATATCTACAGAATATTCCATCCAATGGATATGGGATACACATTCTTCTCAGCAGCCCATGGAATAGTCTCTAAAATAGGTTACATGCTAGGCTACAAAGCAAATCTTAACAGCAACAAACAAAATAATGCCTTACACCTTATCAGCTAGCAGTTGAATAAAACTAGAAGTCAACAGCAGGAAGAAACAGAAAATACAGAGTTGGAGACTGAACAATACACTTTGAGTGACCAGCAGGTTGTTAAAGAAATCAGGAGAAATTTAAAAATTCCTAGGATCAGATGAGATCACTCTTCATCAGAACCTTTGGAATATAGCTGAGGCAGTTGTAGGAGGAAAGTTGATGGCTATGAGCATGCACATTAAACATTAAAGGCCAGTGGGATAGCTCAGGGGGTGAAAGTACTTGCCCAGCAAGTCTCGTGACCTGAACTTGATCCCCAGAACCCACTCTAAAGGTGGAAGAAGAGAACCAAGTCTACAGAGTTGTCCCCTGACTTCCACATGTGCACTGTTGCAGGCATGCCCCACCCCAATCACGCACACACTCGCAATAATACTGTTTTTAGTTTAAGAAAGCTGAAATAAATAACCTAATGATGCACCTCAAGGTCTTAGAAAAACAAAACTAGGATGAATTCCAAAATAGTAGATGGCAACAAATAATACAATCCATTAGTGAAATGGAGGCTAAGAGGACAACACATTCTATTCAACCAAGGGTTGGTTCTTTGAAAAACACAAAGATTGAAAATCCCTAGCCAATTTAACCAAACTGAGGAGAAAAAAGATTCATATTAATAATATTAGAGATGAAAAAGTGAGATTACTACAGAGTCCAGTGAAATCCAGAGGTTACTACAGAATACTCTGAAAACTTACATTTCAAAAGACTGGAAAATTTAGAAGAAATAGATAAATTCCTAGACACATACAAATGACCAGAATTGAATCAAGAAGATAAAAATAACTTAAACAGATCTATAACTAGCAATGACGTTGAAAGTGTAATAAAGAGTCTAACAATGCCCAGGACCGGCTGGATTCACTGTCAAACTCCACCATTCATTGGAAGAGCTAACACCACTGTTCCTCAAATTGTTCTATAAAACAGAAGGAGAAAGAACACTATTCCAAATTCATCCTATAAATCTGGCATACCTAATACCAAAACTGGGTAAGGACAGGACAAAAAAATTGAGAACACTCTGAAACAATTTCACTGATAAACAAAGGCATAAAAATTATCAGTAAGATATTTGCCCAAGAACACATTAAAAAGGCCCATACATCCTAACCACAATGACTCCAGTACAAGGCTGTAGAACAGTTTCACAGATGCAGATTAACAAAGGGAATACAGCGCACAGGCAGACCTAAGTACAGAAATCATGATGACCTCCATGCACGCAGAAAAGGCCATCAACAATGTTCAACATCTCCACGATAAAAGCCTTGAAGACCCTATGAACAGAGCTAAAGATTCCAAGTAGTCAAAG
Organism: Peromyscus californicus insignis; assembly: GCF_007827085.1. NCBI lineage: Eukaryota > Metazoa > Chordata > Mammalia > Rodentia > Cricetidae > Peromyscus > Peromyscus californicus. The sequence goes on from NW_026294413.1 coordinate 66,341,875, forward strand.
CCATCCTACACAGAAAGAGCAGCGCTGCAAGTGTCCTAACACCCAGCTTCAGAGCCACCCATCAAATGTGAAGACGGCTCCTGCATCCTGCCCAGGTGGCCCTAGGTGGGAACAGGACACTTAGGAAGGTAAGCTGAGCTTCCACAGCCACCAACTTAGTTTATCCACCATGCTGCCCCGCCCTCAGCTACAACCTTCTACCCCGTTTGATCCCTGGTTCCCTAACAACCATTTAAACCTCTGCGTTCTGTCCATCCAGACCCCTGGCCCACCTTGGTCAGCCCTGTCTGACTCATTTCTCTGGCTCACTCACCAAGAGAAACATAAGCCTTGGCTGCTTCTGTGACTCGCCTCTTTCCCAGGACACTGGGAAATGGCTAAGCATGCCAATGGACACCACAGGGCACCAACGGTATACTCAGCATCTCAACCCATGCCCATAAAACTCCATTCTCTCTCCTCTTCACCTGTGGCTAGTAAGGTCCTGCCTGCTGTATGGACTAGAGGTGAGAGCACCCCATTAGTCCTCTAAGTCTTCCTCCAGCTCTTCTACTCAGAGATGCCCTGTGTGTCCCTGGTGGCTTCCCTCTTGTCTCTGCTGGCTCAAGGTTTTCGCAAACATCCTGTGTGTGTAGAACGGTATTTATCCTTACTTCCAGCTCAACATCCATGTGCACTCAAATCCAACAAATAACGGCCATGCGGCTCAGTGGGAAAAAGCATTTGCTGTGCAAGCCTGATCACTGAGTTCTACCCCTGAACACACAGTGGAAACAATGAGCCAACTCTTGACAGTTGTCTTCTGACCTTCACTCTGTGACACACGCAAGTTCTGTATCTCTTCATAGCTCTCTCTCTCTTTCTCTCTTCTCACATACATATTAAATTTACAAAATTAAAAAAAAATCAACAAGTCCCACCGGGAGGGAATTTAACGGGCCAACCACTGTTAACAGCCATGACAAAGATTTTGTACAGACGTCACCAAGATGACACTGGGGTTCAAAGAATAGGAACCGTGAAGCAGTAATCAGCCGTTCACTTCCGACACCACGTACACGGGAGAAGTCTGACCAACAGTACCTCAGGCGATGGCATGCTTCCTCAGCAGATGCAGAGGAAAACCCCTAGGGACAGAGCCATGCCAACAGCAATCCCAGCAGGCCATGGGTCTGACTCTTGCATGCTCTCCAGGGATTCCAGAACTCGCTGGAAGTTGGTCTTGCCCTGTCAGTGTGGAGTGAGAGGTAAAGAAGCCTAGGCAGAGGCAAGAAGAAATAGAAGGAACTCAGGAGGGCCAGCTACAGAGCTACCTAACAGCTCCTGCTAGGCGAGGCATGGGAAGAAAGTCCCAGGCACAGGGCATAACACAAATGGGGTAGCCAGCAGGGTGAGTGGACAGAGCTGAGGCACCCATGATGAGAAAATAAAGGCCAAGGGCGTAGTGTATTAAGATAATGATGGAATGGATCTAGAATTTGTAATCAGACGCTGAGATTGGAGAAGGCTTCTGGGCGAGCATTAACTATGAAAATCATAGAGGTACAAACATACAATTCATGCATGAAGGGTAAATGCAAACGGGAGGCTGCAGCTAAGTTTTGTGGCTCCACAGTGCCAGCCTGGCCATGGGGTCCTGTGTAGCTCCCCGGGTTCCATTCTTAGACTGATATATCTGATCCATCCAAGGACCAGGTCCATTTCAGGGATACAGCAGCGGCTTGTTAACAGCATCAGGCTGATGTTCTCGCCACATGGGAGATGCAGGTTTTGTTACTAAAACTCACAGGGTCCCACTCATTTCAGGTGGGGGGGGGGGATGCAGACACAGAAGGAGGCATTGGTGCCACGCCAACGACGGCTCTCAGTTCCTCAGTGCTTAAGTGAGAAACAGCCGTGTAACGGAATAAAGAGCAAAAACATTGGCTGGCAATGCCAGCTGCCCATGTTATTGGCTAAGTAGAAGTTAAAAGTTGTACGGTAGTGTTTTTGTAAAAGTCACTCCCTTTAAGAATATACGTACGCCTTTACCCCAGCACTCGGTAGGCAGAGGCAAATAGATCACTGAGTTCAAGGCCAGCCTGGTCTACAGAGCGAGTTCCAGGACAGCCAGAGCTACACAGAGAAACCCTCCCTTGAAAAACTAACAAAAGAAAAAAAAAGAATATACATATTATGCATGTTTATATACATTTGTGAAAATGCCTGGGAGCATAACATGTTGATAAATCTCCACTAGTGGCATGAGTGATATCACCTTTTTCTTCATACATTTTATTTGAATAAAAGTTATTTAGATTGGGTCACAGTGGCCATGACTACAGTGTCAGCAGTTGGAACTCAGAGGCAGGAGGACTTTGAGCTTGAGATCACCTTGGGAAACTTTTGAGACCCTTTCTCAGTAAACCAAACTTATTTACAAAAGGAATCTGCCTGAATTTTCCCCCATGGTACTGGGATTGAACATAGGGCTACGTATATACCATGCAAGTGCTCAACAGTGAGTTTTATCTCTAGTCCTCTTTTAATTATTGGAGACACGTCTTGCTGAGTTGCTCAGGTTGGCCACAGATTTGCCAATCTTCTGCCTCAGCCTTCTGAGCAGCTAGGACTAGCCCCCAGGTCCAGCTCCGAATTTTTAAAAGAATATTTATTGTTTGAAACAGGAAAAAGAGACAGCACTCTTATTTTGAAAAAAAAAAAAAGCCAATCCCACTTAGTACGGGGGGGGGGGGGGGGGGGGAGGAGAGGAGAAGGGAGTGAGAAAGCGAGCGAGCTCGAGCACATGACCTGGAACAAGTTCTGTAACCGCTGTGGGTCTATGCTTTCTCATCCAAGAAATGTCAATAGTGACCCTTCTCCAGCATCACAAGATCAGTGAGATCGGTTGATGGTTAACCCAGGTTAAGTGCTTAGACAGTGTCTGCCTCTAGAATACATTCGATAAATATAAGCTGTTTTTGTTTCTTTTCATCTGCAGTGCTAGGGATGGAACCCAGGCTGTCCCACACACTCAGCAGGCACTTCAGCTCTGAGCTACACCCCCAGTCTCCATGGGTATAATTAATGTCTAGTGAAGTTAATGTACTAAAGTTAATTAAAGGGAAAGCTGCTACTAGAAACATGGAGAAGACTGCTAGGGTCACTCAAGAGCAGGTCACTCAAGCTCTTTGATTTGGCTCTCCTTCCTGTTGCCAACCCCTGTGTTACAGAAGGAAGATGAATGGTCCCTCCTTCCTCCTTCCCTTTCTGAGCACAGGGTTAGTTAGTTCTGGATTCTCCAGCAGTTCCAGGTAAAAGCTAGGTGTGATCAAAGTAGTCTTGATTTCAATCACATGGCCATTGCACAGAATGTCTCTGGTCAACTTCTCTTGCAGGAAGAGCTCACAAATAAAATTATAGGGGCCAAGAACTACAGCAAAAACAAACAAACAAAAAAAAAACCAAAAACAAACAAGCAAACAAAACCCTGAAAATCTGACTGGTCATAGAACATTGTCAGTATTAAAAAGACATTTGAGGGCTGGAGAAATGGCTCAGTGGTTAAGAGCAATCACTGCTCTTCCAGAGGTTCCAGGTTCAATTCCCAGCATCCACATTGCAGCTCACAACTGTCTGTAACTCCAGTTCCAGGGTTTCTGACACCCTCACACAGACATACATGCAGGTAAAACACCAATGAACATTTTAAAAAAAGACATTTGAGTACATAGCAATGTGGAAATGTTTCAATAAATCAAAATATGCCGGGCGGTGGTGGCGCACGCCTTTAATCCCAGCACTCGGGAGGCAGAGCCAGGCGGATCTCTGTGAGTTCGAGGCCAGCCTGGTCTACAAAGCGAGTTCCAGGAGAGGCGCAAAACTACACAGAGAAACCCTGTCTCAAAAAACCAAAAAAAAAAAAATCAAAATATATCTATATAGGCGTTAACAATGATGTCTCTGAAGAAATTTAAATTACATAGGAAAAACCCCTAAGGACTGATTCTAAACAAGAAATGCAGAGATAACAAGCTTCAAATTCAACATTAGAAGAGAACATCCTTAACTCAGAAGTTTATTATATTTTCTTGCATAACTAATAATGCCAGGAAACAGAGACCTGCCCCATAGGCTTACACTCTAAGAACAACCAACTGAAATGGGACCCCCAACAATTACGAGAAGCTTTTGGCCTTTACTCCTACAACCTTCCTCTGACATTGATCCTCTCCACTCCATGTTGATAAGCCAAACTTAGGTGAGAACACCCGGAAAATGTTTCTTTGATGTATGATGCAAAGAGAAAAACTGAAGAACAAAGAAAACAATGTTTGTTGGTTTGTTTGTTTGTTTTTGGTGTTTTCAAGACAGGGCTTCTCTGTGTAGCCCTGGATGTCCTGGAACTCGTTCTGTAGGTAGACCAGGCTGGCCCGGAACTCACAGAGATCTATCTGCCTCCTGAGTGCTGGGATTAAAGGCAGGGGCCAAAACAGGATGCTCTTATGCAAATAGCATCATGGGTAGAGGGGAGAAAAGAAAACCAGCCAGGGAGCACAGAGCCTGTGGAAGCCGAAGGTTCTGAGGAACCTGAAGGTGTGAAGTGTTCTTTTGACACTTCACGGATGTGGATATAAAGACTTTAGATATCAAGAGACCGAGGTGTGTCAATGGCAGAGTATGAACTAAAGGCAAAGCTGTAATGACAGAAGATGTCTAAGTGACAGTGGGCTTCACAGGTGACACTGAGGCCAGTGATGAAGTATCTGAAGAGGCCCTGAAAGGGCACGAAGCTGTTGATGTGGGTGATGAATGAGAAGAACATGGGAGAGTCTGAGTGAGCCACCCAGGCATAAGAATTAACTGCAGATAAAAAATCGATTATTTGTTAAAAAGATTTCTCTAATCCCTTAGGGTTCCTGACAAATGGTTTGTTCCTCTGATGTTCAAGTATTCTTCCTGATGTACAGTTGACATGATCAGGTGCATCCTTCCAATGACAACAAGGCTTGTCAAATACTGGTCTAATCCCCTTCAAGATACATCCTCAGAAGAAACCATTCATTTTCACCATAAAAAGGTAGCTTTATTTTGTCAAAGTACAATGAGTATGAAATAGCATGAAGAAGCCTGTGGAAGAAACAAGTAAAAGCTACTCAATAAACATACAAATATTTTGACGCAGAGGAATGAAAAGGCTGAGCGGTAACTGGAAGGCAGAGCAGTTTCAGTGATGTTACTCTAGTCATTTAAATTTAGTAAAGTTCTTTAGTCCTTGTGACTGTTAGTCCAAAGATGTCAGCCAGATTTTAAGAAGGGTCCCACTACTGTTGAGACTGCAAGAAGGCAAAGAGGGCAAGAGAAGATACAAGGGCCGAGGGTGGCAGAGAGCAGAGGCAACGTGATTCTCAGAGAAATGAAGAGTGAACGGTAACTACATTGATTCAACCCAGTTCAGAGTTAAGATGGGAGTAAATTAGCGGCAAACTGAAAATACTGTGAGAAAAGTAATTCTAAGTATACTTAATTCCTAAATTACATTGCCCAGGAATTCTTTGTAATCAATGTTTCCTAAAGCTTATGCTTGGAATTATACCTATAACTCCAGCAGGCCGAGGAAAAAGGACTGCCATCAGTTTGAGGCTAACTTGAGCTGCACAGAGAATTCCATGTAACCTATAAGGATGGGTTACATAGTGAGACCCTGTCTCCAAAACAAAACAAAAGTTGCTTATGAATTACCCGCAAGTTCTAAGAAGCCAAGAGGCTACTCTTCCTAGAAGTCTAGGAAGCCAGGCCCCAGAGCCAGAGGCTACAGAATTGACTGTAGAAACTTGGGCTCATTGCAAACTATAAACTCGGAACTGAGGCACACGCTTGTTTAGTATATGTACCCATGGTTCTGTATGAGGGGCCCCAGCAATGAATTCAATTCCCAACTGTGCTTCATTTAAATGCATACTTTGATTCTTATTAACTACATAATTACAATCACAATCATTTGAACTTCTACTTAAAGCAGTTCATGTGTCACAAGCTATCATGCAGTTATCTAATTTTATTAGTATTTGGTACAGTGCATAGATTGGACATTACCACACATTTTATGGTGCCGCCTAGCTTGGCAAATAAATATCAACTTGATGTTTTATAGGACTTTTAAAGCAAAACTAGTTTGCTCATAATATTTTTATAAGAGATTAGATCACATCTAAGAAGTGAAGACAGTCAGCCACATTCTGCAAGCATGTGAGAATTAGATCCTCTCTACAGGCAGGATAATTGCATAAACATCATTTGCCACTACATTATTCCTCACTTAGAATTTTATTTCTAGGGCTGGAGAGATGGCTCAATGGTTAAGAGCACTGGCTGCTCTTCCAGAGGACCCAGGTTCAATTCCCAGCACCCACATGGCAGCTCAAAACTGTCTTTAACTATAGTACCATGGGAGCCAATGAACTCTTCTAGTGTACAGACATAGAAGCGGACAAATCGCCCATACACAATAAATAAATAAATCTTTAAAAAAAGAATTTTATTTCTAGCTGGATGTACTGGTGCACACCTTTAAACCCAGCACTAGGAAGGCAGAGGCAGGAGGATCTCTGTGAGTTCGAGGCCAGCCTGGTCCACATAGTGAGTTCCAGGACAGTCAGCCCTACACAGTAAACTCAAACAAACAAACAAAAGGAGAGTTTTAATTTTAATATATCAGCGTTAGCTTGAAGACCGTATTTATTCTTGGTAAAAGGCAACTATTCAAAACTCACACACAACCTAAGTGTTCTAGGCTCAAATGTAGGAGAGGAAGTGGAGGTGGGAACCCCGCCATTCCATCTGCTGCAGAAATGCATTAACAATGGTATTCTAGGTACTACACTCTGCCACACAGGGACACCTCGGGAACAAAGTACTGATGCCACAGCAAGTGACAGGCTTTCATGGGACACAGATCTGTCTCACCAATAAAAATCAAGTTTCCAAATTAATCTCTGTTACTTCATCTTCTGGAACACCAAAATTATTTATCTATTAGTATAGTAGCTCTCTACTAAGGACTCCATAGAAGCCACTGGGATTCCTCACGTAGAGGCTGCTCTACTCAGATCAGATTCAGTCCCAGACTGGGATTGAAGTGACAGTTCCTAGTCCAGTCGAGCAGAAAAAGCAGTTCAACTTGGCCTCTTCGTTCCTTGCTCAACTCTGCTCCAAACATTGTTTTTCATTTTTGCATTATTTTCTAGGGGGAACAGCTATCATTTAAACACTAAACATGCAATGGTTTCAATGGGAATGTCTGCTCAAGTGACTGCAAATGTACACGCCATTCTCAGATTGTAGTAGGCCAAGTAAAGTTAGTTCTGTATTGACTTCTAAGATCTTTCTCCTTTTCTCGTTTTGAAAATTGGCATACACAGTAGAGAATCATCACAGCATTTTGAGCAGGATGGGTTTTAGTAGATTCTCCTTCCCATCAACTCTCCCACCCCCTGCCACCCTTGGTCCTCCTCTCGTGCCCCCCTTTCCTCTTTCATGTTTCATGTGTCCTTATGCTCACTCATCCTTACACACCACACACACACACACACACACACACACATACACACTCGCGTTGGGATGCATATATGAAAGAGAACACGTGGTTTCTGTCTTACTGAGCTTGAGTTTCCTCACTTAATATTGTACTTTCCAGATCCATTCATTTTCCAGAAAATTTCATTTTTTGTTACCATTGAGTAAAATTCCAGCTCTCCTCTGAGGCAAGCTCCTAGCCCCGTGCATTTCTGCTACAGCAGGCTGACATTTTGAAAATTAACAGACAGTAGTTTTCGGCCCATATGAGATACCTGTTCCCTCATTTCTTTCATTTTTTCCAACCTCTTGAGTTTTGTGGCATATTCTTGAACTTCTTTTAATCCAATATCTGTGCAGAGACGAACCAAGAAACGCAAACCTAAATTAAAACAAAACGAAACAAAACAAGAAATATTTAGGAAAGGAAAGATGTACAGAGCAGTTTCAACCCAACAATGAAAGCCTGACCTTTTGGCAGAGGCTGGATGCAGACAGCATTCTATTTTCTCTTAAAACATAATTATAGCCTGGCAGTGGTGGTGCACGCCTTTAATCCCAGCACAAGGAAGGCAGAGGCATGTGGATCTCTGTGAGTTAGAGGCCAGCCTGTTCTACAGAGTTCTACAGAGGGAGTTCCAGGACAGCCAGGGCTACATGTGAGAGCTTGTCTCACGCGCCCCCCCCCCCCCCCCCCCCCCCCCCCCCCCCCCCCCCCCCCCGCAAACTCATTACACCTTGCAATCTCAGACCTGGGAGAACTGACTTCCTTGTTGGTGACCTGCCATGTCCTCATGTCACCAGATCACAGAAAGAGCACAGCACAAGGGACTCAATGGATGAGAACTCAGAGCTGCAATATCTGTTAATGTGCCAATGACAGATACACACACATAAAGATTCGTAAGGGAGACTGGGCTACAAAATGGAGAGTGTACAGAGGAGGAGGAGGAGGAGGAGGAGGAGGAGGAGGAGGAGGAGGAGGAGGAGGAGGAGGAGGAGGAGGAGGAGGAGGAGGAGATTACCGGTAAATGTTCTTTTTACTGTTGGTAAATTCATTCTTTTAATCAACATTATTTGCATTAACAGAAACATACACTTTATAGTTGGGTTTGAAGCCAACATCAAATATGTATAATTACAAGAGAGGGTGGATGTGTACACTTGAGTTGATACCCAGGTGAGGAACTAGAGTAGGTCTACACTCTGCCTCTGCCTATCCCCATCCATCCCACACTTCCACTCCTGGAATGTCTGTGTGTATGGTCATCATGTCACTGCATAAAACAGTACTAAATACTTAAATACATCACTTAAATACATTTCACTCAACATATTTAGTTGGGCTTACACAAATGATTTGTTTATTTAGAGACAAGGTCCATGTACTCTAGGCTGGCCTCAAACTTTCTAGGCAGCTGAGAATGACCTTCAACCCACATCTGTCCTGCCAGCAAGATGTGCTGGGGCAATGGTGGCTCAGAGCTTGTGGGAGTGGCCAACCAATGACTGGTCTAACTTGAGGCCCACTCCATGAGAGGGAGCCCATGCTTGACATTGCCTGGATGACCAGGAACCAGAAGCTGGACAGCCCAGAGACCTAGGGTAGAACCAAATATGACTGACAAAAAAAAAAAGTCAATGAAACGATTCCTAATGATATTCTGTTATACTCACAGATCAGTGCCTAGAACAACAGCCATCAGAGAGGCTTCCTCTGGCAACTGATGGGAGCAGATGCAGACACCCACAGCCAAACATTAGGCAGAGCTCAGGGAAACTCAAGGAACGGAAGTGGGGGGGGGAGATTGTAGGAGCCAGAGGGGTGGAAGACACCAGGAGAACACACTGATAGAATCCACTAAGCAGCGCCCACAGGGGCTCAGAGACTGAAGTGACAATCAAGAGCAGCCAGCATGGGTCTGCACCAGGTCCTCTGTATATATGCTGAGGTTGTTTAGCTTGGGGTTTCTGTTGGAGTTGGGGTGACTCTGACTCTTTTTGCCTGCTCTCGGGACTGTTTTCCTCCTACTGGGTGGCCTTGTCAAGCCTTGATATGAAAGTTTGTGCCTAGTCTTATCGTGTCTTGTTATAGTGTGTTCGAATGATGTCCCTGGAAGGCCTGCTCTGAAAGGAAACAGAGGAGCCGGGGGTCTGGGGGAGAGGGTATGCGAGTGTGGAACTGGGAGGAGTGGAGTGGAGAGGCTGTGGTTGAGATGTATTGTATAAGAGAAGAATAAATAAAAAGAAAAATGAAAAAAATAACCAGCTAGTTGTGGGGTTTTTTTGTTTTTGTTTTTTGTTTTTTGTTTTTGGAGACAGGGTGTCATGCATGTGGACCAGAGTGGCCTACAACTAATTATGTAGCTGGAGCTAGCCTATGACTTCTAACCCTTCTGTCTCTTACCTCCCAGACAAGCAACACCATACCAAGCTTCAGCAACACTGGGGATCAAACTTAGGGCTCCTGGGTTACTGAGTAAGTGCTCTACCAACTACATTATATTTTAACCCCTAAAAATAAGTTTCTAATACCTGAAAAATATTTATGATGTGCTGAAATTGTATTGATTTAATTGAAAAAGTAGTTCCAAAATGTGTATTTCCAAAGCAGAAGACCCCACAAATCCAAACTTCCAAACACTCAGAGGCTCATGAGAGCTAACTCCTCCAGCTTCCAGGGAGCCTGTACTGGCTTCCACTGGCAGGGCACATGGGTTTCTGAGTCATTTCTGTAGGAGCGGGGCGCTGCTCACACAGTAGGTGTGCTGGTACTGCAATGTCTAACAGAATCAGCTCGGCACTCTTCTCCTGCTCTCACTGTGCTGCCCAGGCTGTTTGCCTAGCTTCCTGCAGTACTGCTGGGCGGCAGGCACCTACCATCTGGCCAGGCTTAAACCATACTTCTTAACGGCCTTAGAGTAAGGAGGCATACAGCATAATCCACAACTATCATCAAAATTATACTTTATAATTGCTAGCTAGATGTTAAAAACTAGTTTCTTTTCTTTCTTTCCTTTTTTTTTTTGTTTTTTGCTTTTTGTTTTTCTGAGACAGGATTTCTCTGTGTAACAGCTCCAGCTGTTCTGGAACTCACTCTGTAGGCCAGGCTGGCCTCAAATCCACAGAGATCCACCTGCCTCTGTCTCCCTCCCAAGTGCTGGGATTAAAAGCGTGCACCACAACTGCCTGGCTTAGTTTCTATCCTCACTTGATTGAACAAAGGAAAAAAAAAAACAAAACCCGTTTGGGCTCTAAAGTTTGCCTCAGCTTTCTAGTGAACTTCCAAATTAAGTTTCAAGCCAGGCTTTTACTTCTCCAGGAAGTGAGATGAGCACAGTTGCTAGGCCAAGTTTCTAAGACTATGGCTCTGCCGTGTGCACGGCACTGCTGACAACCACCTGGTCTGGCTCTCTTTGCAGATGAGGAGATGGGTTCTTTTTCTGTTCTGGAATGTTTTCTTCTACTATATCTCTGATTTCTGCTTTCATTACCATTATCCATAGTCTTTGGCAACACCTTCAATCCTGAGATTGTCTCTCTTGCTTGTCTTTTTTGTCTCAATTGAACATTTGTACTTAACTTTAAAATTATTATTATTATTGTGTGTGTTGAGAGTCAGTTTTCTCTTTTCACCGTGTGTTAGGGTGCAGGGGGTGGGATGGGTAAACTCAGGTCATCAGGCTCAGGCGTTACCCTCTGAGCCTTCTCTTCAGCCCTCTCTTGTCTTCTTTATCAAATTCTTTCTTCTCTTACTTTGGTTTTCTCTGTAAAAACCTCCCAGTTTTCCAAACACTTGACTTTAATTCTACCACATGCTTTCAGTTTCCCAAAGAGCCTTCTCTGTGAGCACACCTGCCAACACACTTCTTCTGTGTTGTCCTCTGGTCTTTTTATTTTGGTCTATAACTTTCTGTTTCTGAGACTGAAGGGGCTAAATATTTCTCTACATTCTCTTCTGGTTCCTATAACAATTTTAATAAATTATTATGAAAACAATAAGTTAATAAATTATCAATAAATTAATAATACCACTTTATTATTAATGATTACTAATATGCTATATTAGCAATATAACTATTAACTTATATTGTGATCAAATTCTAAAAAGTTGTTTATATTTCCTGGTAAATTGTACTTCCCATCATTCCAAGCTGGCTTTCTCCCCTTTCTGTGGCTCAGACGAGGAGAGCTTTATCCAGACTCCGTATTTGCCAACAGAGAAGAGTGCAGCCTTCTCTTGGTCCTGGTCCTTCTCTACAAGCACTCTGGCACGATGTCCTCTTTGTTCAGACAGTTGACTCCTCTCTTCCATATGCAGTGTTCCAGTACTTCTCAGGATTAACCCATCCACTCTCCACGGATGACTCCATCCCACAGTCGTCCCTGTTCCAGTACTTCTCAGGATTAACCCATCCACTCTCCACGGATGACTCCATCCCACAGACGTCCTTGTTCCAGTGCTTCTCAGGATTAACCCATCCACTCTCCACGGATGACTCCATCCCACAGACGTCCTTGTTCCAGTGCTTCTCAGGATTAACCCATCCACTCTCCACGGATGACTCCATCCCACAGTTGTCCTTGCTCCAGTACTTCTCAGGATTAACCCATCCACTCTCCACGGATGACTCCATCCCACAGTTGTCCTTGCTCCAGTGCTTCTCAGGATTAACCCATCCACTCTCTACGGATGACTCCATCCCACAGACGTCCTTCCTCATTGCTATGCTCCCTGGCACTTCAGTTTCTCCTTTTCTACTCCCCTGTTACCTGCAGCCAACAAATGGCCACTCTTCATCCTTACGGAGAAGCTTCCCTAGACCACTCCTTATGCCCACCTCTCATTTCACACCCGATGCTCTTCTGTTTCTGCCTCTACTTCCCCAATGACTTTCCAAAATCAGGGGCTTCGGGTCGCTAACGTCTACGATTTTTTCTCAGTGCTGCATATGAAATCCAGGGCATCCGGATATAATGCAAGCGCTGCCACTGAGTGACAGTCGCAGCCCCGAGCTTCACAAGCCATTGTGTCTTCCTCAAGTCCATCTCCCTGTCTTCGGGGCACCGTTCTTGCTTGCTCTTCTGACCTCCCTTCTCTACCCATGTTTCCTCTACTTCCTTCTATCCATGTTTCGTCTACTTGGACGTCACTGCTCTGCAGGTCCACTCCAGCCTATTAATTTATGATCCGTCCTGGGGTGTCTCACCCCTTTATCAGCCTCAGCCAAGCTACATTTTAATAATTAAAGATGCACATTCCTCCTCAGTGTTTACCACAGTCTACATATCACTGTGACTTTGGCAGAGGAGTTCGGATAGCTCAACCAAATCATAAGACCCAAGAACACCTGCCCCACGCTGACATCACCACCCCCAACTCTTCCTCCTACGTTTTCTCTACATAAATACTTGAGTTATGCTTCTCTGTCGCCTCTGTCGCCTACTTTCACAATTACTCATTTTGACTGTTAAATATCTTGTTTGAGTATGTGCATGTGATATATGCATGTGTACATGTTCATGTGTGTATGAGTGTGCATGTATTTATGTGGGTGTCAGGTGTGATGTATACATGCTCACATGTTCACATGTATATGAATGTGCATGTATTTATGTAGGTGCCATGTGTGATGTATGCATGTGTACACGTTCGTGTATATGGGTGTACCAGTATTTATGTGGGTGCCAGGTGTGATATATGGATGTGTACATGTTCACGTGTGTATAGGGTGCATGTATTTATGTGGGTGCCAGATGTTCCTCAATTGCTCTCCACTTTGTTTTTTGAGACAGGGTCTCTCAGTGGACCTGGAGCTTGCTGATTTGGCTAGACTGGCTGGTCAGCGAGCTCCAGGGATCTTGCAACATCTGCTGCACCAGACTAGGGTCACAAGCTTGTGCCACCATGTTAGGCTTTTTCCATGGGTGGTGGGGATCCAAACGCAGGTGCTTTCGCTTGTAGGGAAGGCACTCTACTGAGTCATCTCCCAGCTCTGACTCTGTTAAATATGTTTTAAAAAATATTGTTATTTTATGCGTATGGGTGCTTTGCCTGCCATGTCTGTCTGCAGACAGTTGTGAGACCATGTGGATGCTAGGAAGAGCAGCCACCCTCTCCTCACCCTGATCCATCTCCCCAGCACCTCTGTCAAATACCTTTTAAGTGTTTCTCTCACGTTCCCTGGCAGCCTCATCTCATTCTGCCTGGACTCCAGGGGGATGTGGAACCCTGTCACTCCTCCACATACTCACGGCCAGCACCCCCTCCCTCTCCTGATGCCTCTGGTCCTGGGGTTCACTGGGGCAGTGTCATAAACAGCTTTGCTTTTATTGGCTGCTCTGCTACCTATGCCCCCCACGAGTTTTGTCTAAAATGATAAAAGTAAACTATATCTTTGTCCTTGTAGGGTCATGATTTTTAGATAGCCATTTTTTTGTCTCTGTGTAAGAAAACATATGTTCCTCCTTCTATATATACTTGTTTCAGAATAGTTCTATTTGAAATAGAGTGTGTCCCTGCATTCCTGTTCTTTTGGATGCTGCTCTACTGCCTGGATACCTGGTTTCGCCTTCCCTGTCTGGTAGAGCTGTGCTGCCTCCCTCGTGGGCCACAACCAGTGTCATTCCCGGCAGTTCAGAGCTCTCTCCTTTCACAGCACTTTGAACATTTAAAGCAGTATCACTTACTATACTGTATCAGTAGACTGATTACTAGAGTCTCAGAAAAAAACACTGTTGTATCTTCCAGCACACAGGAAACAGTTGATAAAAGTTCTGCAAATGTGTTAGGAATGAGCAATTAGCATTAAGCTAACAAACACCTAATTAAAAATTATTTGTAATACATATTCTAACAGAAGAAAACAAACATGCATTGAGATAAATTTATATGTTAGTGATCCCCAACTTTTCTGTGCACAATGAACACAGCCTCTTAGATACCCAGAGGAAGACATCACAAGCAAGTTGGATCCTCTTCTCTACTTTTCTTTCCAGTTTCCCATATCTCAGAGAGCAGTGAGTGCTCAATCCTTCTGGATGGATCCACTTCAATCTATTTCATATCCAAACTCACATAGACTGTCACTAATGCACTCCAAATGTATTCAGAATTACCGTCACCATTTCTACTCCTATCACTCAAGTCCATGCTGGCACTGTTACTGTTACAAGTCCTTTGCCTGTCTCTGTTACTTTCCAGAGAACGGTGAGCTTTTAGAAATACTTATTGGGGTGTGTGTGTCTGTGCGTGTGCTCACGTGCCATGCTGGCTCTCTCCTTCCACCTTTCTGTGGATTCTGAGCATTGAACTCATTTTGACAGGCTTGTGTGGCAAGTGCTTTACCTACAGAGCCATGTTGCAGGTGGACTGCAGTTACAGAAGTGTGAGTATACCTTATTCTGGTAGTGTTCTGAAAATGTGTGTCAAATCTTATTCTTTGCTTAAAATCCTCCAGTGGCTCGGCCTCATCTCTGTGAAGCGCCCTGTGAAGCCTTGCTCCAAGGTCCTGAGTCTGAGCTGCAGGACTTCTTGGCCCCCTGCCCTCCAGGTCTCACATCACATGGTCACTGTGCCTGACTGACTGACTCCATGTCTTCATCACTGTTTTCCTCGATTCTTCCAGGTACCTGTTTAAATGCCACCTCAAAGGCCCAGCACCGGTGGCCTAAGGCCCCAGTCCCTCCACGCTCTCAACATCAAACTTGCTACTACTGATACGCGCTGCACTTGTTACTAACTTTCTCTTCCTTGTAGGATATCAGATCCACAACACCCAGGATTTGGGTCTATGCTACATTCAGTGTTGAATGGTGTCTGGGATATAGTCATCATTCATAAAAATGTGTACAAAAATAGCTAGTTTCTGATCAGTAAAACACTGAAAATTTTAGCAGTCCTAAAATAATTTGAAGTGTCATAATTACTATATAAGTCTTCTATGTACACATTTATCTTAGTAATCCACAATGAAAAGGGAGTTTATGCTCTGGGAGTAATAGACCATTGTTTCTCTCTTTTGCCTTCCCTCAGAAGAGCAGCTTAGCGGCCATTTATAGAAGATAAAAATGACTAGTTCCAAGGCCAACCTGAGTTACACAGTAAGTTCTCACCTCACATGGGCTACATGAGACCCTACTTAGATAAACAAACCCTAAACCATTTTGGCAGCTGTTCTATGAAATGTAGAGTATCCTTTGTAAGGGTGTAAAATGGGCCAATTTTTAAACTTAAGTTTTCTGGTGCGTATGGGTGTTTTGCCTGCATAAATGTCTCTCCACCACATGCATGCCGTTCCCACAGAATCTTGATGGGTTCACCAGAAAATGATCCTGCTTCAGATAACATTCCACAAATTTCCCCACTACAGCTCCAGTTATTATAGTCAATTGATTACACTTGTTTTGAAAATTATGTAGGCCCAAGTCATCTTAGATATTCCTTATAGTGTACACAATCATTCATGTACTTTTTAGGGTAACTCTTAAAACACTCTATAAAGGAAAAAAATGTGGCCTTGCTGGCCCTGCACCAAGGCATTGTGGCTACTCCAGTGGTTTTCATTAGGAAGCAATTTTTACCCTCTAAGGGACATTTTGCCAAGCCTGGAGACTTCAGGTTTCAGCAAATGGGGCAGGGGTGGGGGTGGGAGGGAGTGCCATTAACATCTAATAGGTGGAGGCTGAGGATGCTGCTTACAAACCTGCTGGATGGCCCACATATTCTAGGATCAACTACTGGGGGCCCAAAGACCAGCACCCACAGACCAGCAGGGAAACTAGGAATGGGAGACGCAACGGGTTATCTTCTCAGTGGTCCTGTTTTCCTGCCCAGAAGGCTGGGAGTGGATTTTGTTAATGACCTGGTGACCTCTTTGTACCTGTAGAGAAAGAAAGTGGGTGTGGCAGACCTCACCCACCTTTTGCTATAGAGACAGACTTCACACAAATTCCCCAGAATGATTATCTACACTCCTCTTTCCCCTAGACTGTTATGGAGTCACATCTTAAGCTTTATTGTGCACCCGGAATTGGACTGATTGCAGTCTGGAAAGATTTTCCCAAACTGTACTGTTTTAAATATGCTGACAATGAATAGCCTGGCATTAGACTCCCAGAAGTCTTTGATCCTGGTTGATGAAGTCAATCTGCACCAGGTTTTTCTTCTCGTCTCTTTCTCGATACCTGCAGGGACCCCTCAATCACCTAACCCCAGGTGCAGGCAGGCAGGTTCCACTTACATACATCATCATCCCTGGACCTCTAGCTCCGGAATGGTCTCTAATGTGACTGAGACTAAGAACCACACAGAAAGTTTCTTTTTAAAAAGAAACAGAGAAAATAGATGCCTGGGTCTACTGCGAACCTAAACAGCCTCTGAAGGAAGAGCTACAAGTGACGCCCTGTAGACCGTTTCCTCACTGGTGTCTGTACTGTGGCTGTGAGGCGATGGACCTGCTTCTTGGTCCTGGACTTCTCAGCCCTCCGCAGCAACTCCAGGAGCCAGGCCGAGACTCTACCTACTCCTTGGATCAGGCTGCATCGTCAGAACCTGGGCTCAGGAGAGATGTGTTTTTACTGTAATGTGTCACGTGGTTACTGTTTTTAAGAACAAAATGAAAAAGACTTTTCAAAGACGTTCTCTTCGCTGCCGCGCTGTTGTCAACACCTCCCACACCTCTCAATGACTATCCTTACCATGAATGAGGAGATTTCTTCTCAAGCAATTGCTTTTTGTTTGTTAACAAAAATGGTAAAAATTCTAAACTGACTTTGACTTTTTTCTTTTTGTTTTTTTGAGACAGGGTTTCTCTGTGTAGCCCTAGCTGTCCTGGAACTTGCTCTGTAGTACAGGCTGACCTTGAACTCAGAGATCCACCTGTCTCTGCTTCCTGAGTGCTAGGATTAAAGGTGCAAGCACCACCGCCCAGCTAACTTTCCTCTTTGACTACAAGGACAAAATTGACAGGTTAGTGGCAATATGCAGTGAATGAAGGTGGTTATTTTCTGTTTTTCTCAGAGCAGATTTTGCGGTTCCTGCTGTAATACTTTTCCTTATCACTATGAAAGGCTTCAAATCCACAGTGCAACAAGAGAGGCAGTACATGGGTGCTTCTGCAAAGCTCACCTCACAATGTACAAGCAAGTACCATCTCAAGACAGCATTTTAAAACTCGGGGTGGGAACGATCAGTCAGTAAAGCGCTCGCTGTGCAGACACTAAGGTCTGAGTTTGGGTCCCCGGAACACACACTGGAACACTAGGCACGATGGCACAGAGCTTCAGTCTCAGTGCTGGGAAGACAGGGACAGGCGGGTCTCTGGAGCTCAATGGTAAACCAGTCTAGCCAAACTGGCAAGCTCCAGGACAGTGAGAGACCCTACCTCAAAAAATAAGGTGGAGAGCAACTGAGGAAGACACCGGATATTGACCTCTAGCAGACATATGTATGTCTCTGTACATAGTAACCACACACACACACAAACACATTAAAGTCCCACTAAAAAAATTACCTGCAATATTATTCATGTTTTGTTTTCAAAAATAGTAAAAGTATCTTTTTTTTCAACCTGAATACATTATACACTAAAATGGACAGTTAAAAATGCTTCTCCCAGGACTAAAGAAATGGCTCAGTGGTTAAAAGCGCTTGCTGCTCTTGTAGAGGACATGGGTTTAATTCCTAGTACCTACCTCAGGCAGCTCCCAACTACTTGTGACTCCAGTTTCAGGGAACCTGACACCCTCTGGCCTTTGTGGTCCCCAACACACATGTGGTGCATATGAATTCACACAGGCACACACACATAAACATTAAAAGAATATTAAAAACAAGCTGGTCTTTTTGTCTTTCACATCATGCATCCCAATGCCACCCATCTCCTGTCCCCTCGAATATGCCCTCTGCCCCTGCAACCTCCCCTCCAATAAAACAAAATAAAATTCAAGATAAAAAAGGAAAAAAAGGAAGAAAGGGAAAATCTCGTCGTGGAAGCTGCAGTGTGACACAGTGAGTCTTGCAGCAAACCCCTTTATCCACACATCTTTACATGCAGGCGTTCGTCGCAAAGAATCATTGGTTTGTTGCAGGCCCCAGGTTTCTGCTACACTACTGACACTGAGCCCTCATTGGGACTCTCCCTGGACATCCTGTTGCTGCCCTGTGTCGTAGAGATCCTGTAGCCCTGGGCCCGCAGAAACCCCCCTCCCCATCTGTGCTCCCCCAGGTCACAGGTGGGGTGGAAGTTGGGGTGGGCCAATACTTAACCCTGGTTCTGGGCCTGGGAAGTTGGTCAGCCAGCCCACCTGCTCTCCCTTGCCCTCACCACCAACACTGCCCTGGTTAGTTCACCTCTTGTAGCCATGAGCAAGGGGCGGGGCCTTCCTCCTGCTTTCCTGTCCTCAGGGTTGGTTCTCCCACACCTATCTCTCCCTACCCCATGCTGTCACATGACACATGAGGAATGCGGACAGAGAGCTCTCCCACCTGCCTCAGGTGTCAATGGGGAGAAATCTCTCCCCTACCCATGCCAGTGGTACATGTCTTTAATCACAGCACTCAGGAGGCAGAGGCAGGCAGATATCTGAGCTCGAGGCCAGCCTGGTCTACAAGTGGAGTTCCAGGACAGCCAGGCCTACACAGAGAAACACTGTCTTGAGAAAATAAAATAAAACAAAACCTTAAAAAAAAAAAAAAAAAAAGAGTTAAAAAGTGCTTCTCTTGGACTGGCAAGATGGTTCATCAGGTAAAGGCAGTTTCCATGCAAACCTTGTAACTTAAATTCAATCCCCAAAACCCATGTAAAAGTGGACAGAGAGAACCTACCCCACAAAGTTGTCCTCTGGTCTACACAGGCACACTGGGGCACACATGTGTACCTACCCACACATTACATATACACACACTGGGGCACACGTGTCCCTACCCACACATTACATATACACACACTCCAATACAAATCCTACAAACGCCTGTCCTATAAAACATCACTGTTTAATGAACTCGTGTAACTGAGGATAACCTTAACTCTGGGCCTCTAACCCTCCTGCCTTCACCTCCACAGCACTGGACCACATCTGGATCTAGCTGGTGTGGGGACCAAAGCAGGACTTTGTTCATGTCAGGCAAGCATTCTACCAACAGTGCTACAGCTGCTTTCCCCAAAATTTGTTCTTAAACTTTTTCATAAAAGCTTGAGATGCAGATTTGTTTAATTATAAGTAGAATGTGGTATTATACTTAAACCTATCAACAACTAAGTTCTATAAAAATGCATACTTATGGAGTCAAATTTTATTATTGCATAAAAACGCATTTATTTATTTATTTATTCATTCATTTATTTATTTATTTATTTATTTTTGGTTTTTCCGAGACAGGGTTTCTCTGTGTTGTTTTGGTGCCTGTCCTAGATCTCGTTCTTTAGACCAGGCTGGCCTTGAACTCACAGACATCTGCCTGGCTCTGCCTCCCAAGTGCTGGGATTAAAGGCATGTGCCACCACCGCCCGGCTTGCATAAAAACTTTTAAAGCTATGTACCACAATTGAGGCTTCATTTATGCATATTATTACTGCAGCAAATTTAACTATCTATTAGAACACAGAATATGGTGTCTTTGCCTTTAAAGTTATAAAATACAAGGTCACTTACATTCAACATTCTCTGGAAATTTCCTGTGGATCTCTTTGTAAGTATCTAATGCCTTTTGGTAGTTACCTGTAAGTAAAGAGAGAGGAAAATGTAATAATAGCTAGCTATATAAAGTTATAGAAATCTTACCAAATTTAATAAAAATTTTGATTGTAATCCAAAGCATTGGCATACTTTAATGGTTTAGTAGAAAACATTCATGTTTGCACAAGCAAATATGTATTATTCTTGAGTAATTTCTGGGAAGAAAATATATATATATATAATGTGGGTGTGGTGTTTCATGCCTGTACCCTCAGCACTCTGGAAGCAGAGGAAGGGACCACTGTTGAGTAGAGACCAGCCCGACTACACAAAGAGTTTCAGGCCACACAGTAAGACTGGGCTTCAAAAACAAAACAAAAACTAAATGAATAAACAAAATTGAAAAAAGGTTAGAGTGGAAGGAAATGGTTGAAATTCAGTTTTCACTTCTCAGCAGAAATAATTCAGTGGCTAATGTTTAGATCCACTCAGAGCTTGGGGTGTGACTTGTGGTCTGTGCAAATGAATGTGCACCTCTCAGTCAAACTGTCCATTTGACAGGGCCACGGTAGTGGTAAAGAGTGAGCCCTCCAGTAGTTTAGGACCAGACTAAGTTTGTAATGTATGTCCCAGCCATTCTGAAGACACTGACAGCTATCAGGAAACCTCCCATTCAAGCAGGTGAACACGGACCACCTCAGCTTGTGCTTCTTGTGGGGTCAGGACTGTCTTTTCCTGGGCAT
The DNA here is from genome assembly GCF_007827085.1 of Peromyscus californicus insignis. Taxonomy (NCBI): domain Eukaryota; kingdom Metazoa; phylum Chordata; class Mammalia; order Rodentia; family Cricetidae; genus Peromyscus; species Peromyscus californicus. The sequence goes on from NW_026294413.1 coordinate 66,362,850, forward strand.
TTTATGGTCTAAGGAGGGTTTATAAACTTGTTAATGTAGTGGGTAGCCATTCCAGCTTTGATCTGGAAGTTCTAACCCCCATTGAGGCTTCGGCAACTGTCATGCCTACAAGGCAGGGCCAAGGGAGGCGCCAGGAGACCCGAGATCTGGATGAACAGCTCTCTCTGTTCCTGGACCCTGGACAGTGGAGGTGGACCAAGCAGAGTTCCAGAGAACACTGCTGGACTGCGATACACCTTCCCCATACCCCGAGACCTACCTATCCCTTCATTTGTAAGTTACCCACTAAATAAATCTTCCTTTTAACTATGTGGAGTAGCCTTAATAATTTCATCAATATGTTAACACTGACCTCCTAGGTGACTCACCAGCAGTTAAGCTGCAGGCACTCCTTAGGACAGAAGTGCACATCTCTCTACCTAGTAACCTTTGTTGTAAATAATATGGTTCCCAGTGTCACAGTTTTGAATTAAGAATCACTCGGGCAAAATATGGAAATAGAAACTAATATAAAAAGAATTTTTTGTGGTTAACATGTAATGATTTCATGTCAACTTTGAGAAACAACCCGTTTTTAGGAGAGTTACTGGAATATCTTGCAGGCTAGGGTGTACTCAGCAGTGGAGTGTTTGCTCTTAAATTCAAAGCCAGTGCTAAACCCCCGCCCTTGCCTCAAACAAAAACAAAACACCTCTGCTTGGTAAGCATGACCTTTTCTGCATGTAGTAATTATTATGTTTTTTAGATGATATGCTTCAATTATGTGTAGTTATTTAGAAAGCCAATGTTTAATAAACACTCAACTGGAGCACATTTATATGCATAACTACTAAATAAGAATGAATAAAGTCCAAACATTTACCGCTTCTTCTAAAACAGCTAGCTACCATCAGCTGCCATTTCACTTGTGTGGGTCTAGAAAAGAAAGAAATTAGAGACGAAACAAAAATAATGAGACAGTGAAATGGATTCATTAAGCTTTCTACCTCTATTTCCTTTTAAGACCTCAGACCTTTTGTTTATTTAACCTTTATTAGCAATATACAGGCTCACAAATTTAGAACACAAAAATATTTGATCTTGTGTTAGAACAAGCAGGCTTTAATCAAAAGAGAAGGAAAGAGAACTCTATTTACGCCCCTCACCTTTAACAAGAAATCACATTCTTTTCTAAAGTAATAATCATAACCAAGACCTCTAGAGACTAACCCTGCAAACATCCAAGACACGGGGTGCATGCTTGTACTCTCAGCATGCACAGGAGGCTGAGGCAGGATTGCTGATTTTGAAGCCACCCTTGGCTATGTAGTGAGTTCTGGGCTGGTCTGGGTCACAGTGGGAAAACCTGTCTCCACCCCCAGATCTGAGTCAGGAACAGCCCAGGGAACTGTTTAATGCTCCCTGCCCTCAAATCTCCCGTGCGCTTCTTCCCCAGGGGCTTCCAGACGGCCTTCCAACTCTAAGCTAGTTTGATGGCAAGCCTACCAGCTCTGGGGTTGGACACATCTGGGCTTCGATCTCAGCACTGCTATGTGTCCAGTTCTTAATTTTAAGCCCACTGCCATACACCTACCTGCTGCAATCTAAATAAAATACATAGTTAACTGTATTACTTTCCCCCTGGAAACCAGTCACCGACTCCACCCACATGTTACACTCAGGGTCCTAACCCAGTTTACCCACCGTCCAGTCCCTGTCTGCCTCTCCAGTCCTCTTCGACAGGCCTTGTTGAGGCTTCAGCTTCAGCAATCCAGGCAGGAGCATGGCTCCACGGCTAGACTCCAGGTCACATGCACGCCCTCTGTGAGAAGGCCCAGGCCAGCCTCTGCCATCCTATACAACCGCAGTCTACTGTTGTGAGAAGGCCCAGGCCAGCCTCTGCCATCCTACACAACCGCAGTCTACTGTTGTGTGCCAGCTCCTGGCACCGCTCTCTCAGCACTGCACTACCAGGGTTGCTGCTTTTGTCTCTGAATACCACTGTCACCCTCCTCTTCACACGTGACCACTACCCGACTTCCCAGGCTGTTAGCTGAAGGGATAGGATACGGCCCACTTTCACTCCTCTCCACGCCTGTCTAGGAGCAGCGCTGCTGGGTCCTACGGTGACTCTAAGTGTCCCTTTTTGATGATGAACTGCAAACCATGCACACAAGACAGCACTGTATTTTCTCACTAGCAATGTGCAAAAGCTCCTGTTTTCCACATCCTCCTCAACACTTGGTTATCCAACCCCCAAGTTATACTTTGCCTTTTTGATTTACTTTTTTGTTTTTCAGCCCAGCCTAAAAAATTATTTTTAAAAATTTATTCTTTGAGCCAGGCATGGTGGCATACATCTTTAATCCCAACACCAGGGAGGCAGAGGCTGGCAGATCTCTGATTTTGAGGCCAGCCTGGTCTACATTCTGAGTTTCAGGACAGCCAGGGCAACATAGTAAGACTATCTTTTTATTCTTTGAGAATTTCATACATGTATACCATGAAATATGATGATACTGACCCCCAATTTCCCCCTCCACTGTCCCAGGGCACCCCTTTAACAATCCCACTCCTAGTTCCTATCTTCTTCTTTCAAATAACTCACGAAGTCCAATTCTGCTGCCCATGTGTGCATGTGTGCGACTCGCTCTCCCCAACGCCGGATGTGGCCAAGCATGTGTTTATCAGTAGTCCACACCATCTTAAAAATAATGTGCTCAAAATCTTCGCTCATTTTTGTTACTGTCAAGTTGCAGTGGCTCTTTATACATTTTCAGTAATGACCTACTCTGAGGCTTCCTTCTGTACTCTTCTGTGTTAAGCAGAAGACTGAAAACTTGATTAAGTCTAATTGTCTATTTCGGTGTTCTGGTGTCATTTCTAAGAGGTTTTGCCACATTCAATGGTATGAACAATTTCCACCAAGGGTTTTTATGAGTGTTTTTTTATTTTTTATTTTATGTACATTGGTGTTTTGCCTGCATGTATGTCTGTGTGAGGGTATAGGATCCCCTGGAACAGGAGGTACAGACAGTTGTGAGCTGCCATGTGGGTTCGGGGAATTGAACTTGGTTTCTCTGGAAGAGCAGTCAGTGCTCTTAACTGCTAAGCCATCTCTCCAGCCCTCTCTTGTGGGTGTTTTATAGTTTTTAGTCTTACATTTATTTGGGTCTTTAATCCACTTTAAGTGAATTTTTGTATATGGGGTAAACTAAGGGTTCAATTTTCTGTGGTGGTTGTTTTTGAGATGGAGGACTGATTTGTAACCCAGATTGTCCTTGAACTCTCAATCTTCCTGCCTTAGCTACAGAGTAACTGGGATTACTGGTGTGTACCATCGGTTGGTTTCAAAGTTTATTTTTCTGCCATGTAAATATCTAGTTTGTCAAACAGTTTTAGTTGAAGACTGTCCTTCCTCCATTGAATGGTTTTGTTACCTTTGTAGGAAATCAACCTCCATGTATGAGAAGGGTTACTCTGGGGTGCTAGCGGCTGTTCTCACATCTGTCTTCCTAGCCCCTTTTAGTGCCACACTATTTTGATTATTATGTAAGCACATTCTGAAAATAGGAGTTCTGAATTTTCCAACTTCATTCCTTTTTGGGTAGAGATTCTATATGATTATTAGGTGGATTTTCTATGTCTGTAAAAAATACGATGGAGATTTTGATAGGGAGAGCCTTGACCTTAAGGTCACTCTGCTTGGTACTGCTAACAACCCTAGTCTTCTAATCCATGTACTTGGTGTCTTTCCATTTGTTTATGTACTTAATCTCTTTCAGGAGTGAGTCATGGCTTTAAGCACATGCTTTTTAGCTAATACAATTAAATGAATTCTTAGTTACCTTATTCTTTTTAATGCTGTTATAAATGATACTTTTTTTATTAATTTCATAGTTATCCTTTTTGGATTGTTTATTGCAAGTCTACATAAATACAAAAAGATTTTATGTGACTTTACATCCTGCAATTTTACTAAATTCTTTTATTATATTTCAATTTTGTGCATATATTCCTCAGAGATTTTGGTTATCTTTACAATCAGAGATTTCAGGACTTTATATATACCATCTACTTACTGTCTTCTGGACTTCAAGGTTTCTGCTGAGGACTCTGCTTAATCTTATCCAGCACCCCTTGTATGTGAGGACACTTCCTTTTGATGCTCTAAAGACTTTCTCAACAGTGTGGCTAAAGTGTCTCATGGGGTCCCTTGGGTTTTTCCCACTTGGAGTTCACTGAGCTCTGCAGACTCACAGATCTACAACCTTCCTCAACTGTGGGAAATGCTGGCCACAGTGAGTTTCAGCAGTTTCTCTGCTCCGTTCTCTTCCTCTCCTGGAGCTCCCACAGTGCATACACTGGTCCTCAGATGGCGTTTTATGATAGTAATCATAATGAACATATTAAATAACATTCTCCAAAACTGCTAAACAATAGAAGTGCATTGAATAATGGACCAATAGGAGTAGAATTTCTTTTCTTTTCCTTTTTCCTTCATTCCTTCTCTTTCTTTCCTTTTTTGAAACAGGTTTTCACACTGTATCCCAAGAGGTTGGCTTTGAACTTGTGGAAAATCTCCTGCCTCAGCTCTCAAGCACTGGGATTACAGATGTGAGTGACTATAATCAGTTGGGGCTAGTATTTCTTAATACTTTAAGATGTAATTTATAGATATACAGAAAATATAAAACAAAAGTATAGGCTTAAACAAGTAAGAAACACTAGATCACTAAGAACCACAAAAATATAGGTGATACAACCAGGAGAGACGTTTCCATCATAGGTGTCACAAGAAGAAATTAAATTGAATTAAACCATTTGCCAGTTCTCTGTAATATATAAGCAGTTATATGACAGAAGAATGAACATTCCCACTCCTTAAGAGCTTATGTTCTTATGATAGAGGCAGACTTTATACAGCAATAAACTTGGCACATAGTATCTTCAATAATTATGTATCAGTTGAAAATAAGGGTTTTTTTTGTTTTGGTATTTTTGAGACAGGGTTTCTCTGTGTAGCCTTGGCTGTCCTGGAACTCGCTTTGTAGACCAGGCTGGCCTCGAACTCAGAGATCCACCTGCCTCTGCCTCCTGAGTGCTTGGATTAAAGGCCTGTGCCATAAGGCCTGGCAAAAATAAAAATGTATTTTAGAGCAGGGCGTTGGTGGCGCACGCCTTTAATCCCAGAATTTGGGAGGCAGAGCCAGGCAGATCTCTGTGAGTTCGAAGCCAGCCTGGACTACGGAGTGAGTTCCAGGAAAGGTGCAAAAGCTACACAGAGAAACCCTGTCTCGAAAAACCAAAAAAAAAAAAAAAAAAAAGTATTTTAAAAATGATTTAACATACCAGAAAAGAAATTACAGTGTACAGTACAGTGAATACATGATAAAAAATATAGAGGAAATGTAATTAATGTATACTGAATGCCTCTGCCACTAAAAACACATAAGACCAGAAGCAAATGAAGGTAGAGAGAGAAAAGCAGGGAGAGAAGTGCAGAGGGACTTCACATGAAAGACACCCATTTTCAGGGAAACTCAAGTGTAAAACAAGGAGAGGAGCTGAAGAGCCTGAGAAGGCTGAGGAGACAAGGAAGCACTGGAGACTAAGGAGCAGTGCTGGTCTGACAGACTTATATGACAGCATCCATTTACCAGGTCACATCGTTTAAACATCTGCACAGCTGTTCCCAATAAATGGCTGCATTAACCCAAGAACAAAACTTTGGGAGAGCAGACGGGCCAGCAAAACAAGAGAGAAAATGGAACTGAGGAACCAGCAAGAAACGGAATAGATATGACCAAGCAGGCATTCCAGAAAGGCCATGATCAGAACTGAAGCCAGGAGGAGGCTGAGATGAAAAGAGAGAAAACGAGTAAGGTTCAATATACAGCAACTGTAAACTGAAACCAATACGACTTCCTTCTGTGAAGACTCTTCCAGCAATAAAATTGTCCTAAGACTTAGAAAGTCAGCCGGGCAGTGGTGGCGCACGCCTTTAATTCCAGCACTCGGGAGGCAGAGCCAAGCGGATCTCTGTGAGTTCGAGGCCAGCCTGGGCTACCAAGTGAGTTCCAGGAAAAAGGCGCAAAGCTACACAGAGAAACCCTGTCTCGAAAAACCAAAAAAAAAAAAAAAAAAGACTTAGAAAGTCACTTTCTGATTTGTAAAGGTTCAGGTGAGGAAAACAAAGTACATCATAAAAGGTATTTAAAGTTCTCATGCAAAGGAAAATATATCTGTCACAATAGAGACAAAGTAAAATGAAAAAAATATAAGAAAATGAAAACAACTCATCAAAATATTTTCATGAATTTATTAGGCTTATCAAATACTAATTTTTTAGGGATAAAAAAGTCTCAATGCAAGACATTAACTAAATATAAAACAGTTACTTACTGTATAAGAGATGCTCTTTCAAAGTACTGAATAGCTTTTTCACAGAACTGGGTATCAATGTAATAAGCTCCAAGCCACTCAATGACCTCAATATTAGAAGGGAAATACCTGTATGACTAGAGAAAACACAGAAGGTGACAACATAACTTCAGCAGCAATACAGAATACACCTGATTACTTTACCTGTTGAATGGATTTATTTATAAAAAGTATGAAGTATCAAGATAACTTTGCAAGTTCTCAAACGATACAAGACCTAGAAAATGTAGGTATACTTGACAGTTTTCAGTTATATATGATCTGAGTTATATTAAATATTTAAAAGAATCAGGAGATGCAAATTATGGTTTAAGAAAAATGAGTTAGTATTTTTCATTTTAATTAAAATGAATCAAAACTATAGCTTAATAATGTTTTATTTTAACAAATCATTATTAGATTTAAACCAATAAGCCTTTCTAGAATTCTAGGGCCTGTTTCCTTGAAATCCACAAACGGTCAGGAACTAGAAGGAGACTGAGACCGCACACCCACCTCGTAGTAATACTGGAACGCTTGGGACTTGTCCCCCTCACTGTCGTACAGTTCTCCCAGTTTAGACAGAGCTTGGGAGTCAGTCGGCACCACGCTGATCAACTGCATCAGCCACTCAATGGCTTGATTGGGATCTTCCATTAGCTCGTATCTTGGGCAATGTTAGTTAAGATTCAGTCACCGATAAGCAAACTTGGAAATATTATAATGATAATGCTTCCTCAGGAACACGTTGTCTGCACTGTAATTCTAGCCCTCTCCAGGAGGAGGGAAATGGGGCAGTGCTGCCCATGTACACCTGGATTCTCTCTAGTCTACTCCCCTTTAGCTTTTCTTCAGCTGTCTCCCCCCCACTCAGACAAGCAGACATGTGTTAATGTTTTAATGCTCCTCACTGTATTGGAAAAGAAGCACCTTGACTTCTCTCATTTTAATAAACGTTGACTACAACATTGGAGGAGAGCTAAAGTGTAGGTAGGTTTTCATATACTGTCACCTTGATATGTTCCATGTCAATGTTTAGGAAAAGGATAGGTATACCATTAATAACTTGAAGTACTATCTATTCTAGATGCAGATTTAAATTTTTTTCCACAAAATTTTGGAGCAGAAAGCAGCATAGTTATTTTATATATTTATTATTACAATGTTTTTGCAGAGCTGGAAATGGAACCAGGACCAAATGTCTAGCAGAATCACTCAAAGCACTGCCCAGGATGCCAGAACATTTGCTCAGTGACCCCAGCTCTCTTAAACTCAGCACAGTAAAGAAACTGGCTTCCTGCATTTTTCTTATGTGTTTTCCCTAATTATAGTACAAGCTGAAGGACAGGGCACTTTCCCTCTGTAGTTTCCTGTAGTACCTAGTAAGTCCTCTGCATATACAGAAGCACTCTGTTTGTATCAACATTTGTTGACTATTACCTACTTATAGCTGATGTGGAATGGAATGAACATCCCCCAAGCCCAGGTCTGCTTAGCAAGAAGTCGCCTGTGCTTTTTAGTTTGGTTTGTGCTTTTGGTGGTTGTTTGTGAGATGAGGTCAGCTGCACTGTTGCCAAGCAGGCCTTGCTCTCCAGATGCTCCTGCCTCAGCCTCCCAGTAGCTAGGGTTATGGGTATTGCTACCACTCAGCTTGGTGCCTTGCTTTGAGTATGACAAAGCAAATGTGATACCACAAGAAAGAAAACAAGGAAGTTTATGAGTCTCAAATTCATCAACTAACTACTGCCCAGTCACTAACTAGGCACCAGCAGAGTCATGCTGTTTAGTTTCAGGAAAAATGGATAAAATTATACCTTCTGGGGTGCAGCTCAATAATAGAGCATTTACCCAGCAAGAGCAAGGCCCCATGTTCCATCTTCAGCACTGCTTGAAACACAATAATAAACACAAAGAATAAAAGGAATAACTATAATGCTATCAGCTCTAAAAATTTATGAAAAAAATTAAGATATACCTATCCAAAGGAGATTGGATAGTACTTAGTTTAATAACATGCCTCACCTTTCTCTAACTATATTACCTGAAACATATCAGGGTAACAGTATATGAAAACCTAAACATTAGCTCTTCCCAATGGTGTGGTCAAAGTTCATCAAAATGAGAGAAGTCAAAGTACTTTCCAATCAGTGAGAGGCATTAAAACATTCACAGGTCTGCTTTTCTAACCGTGAGAAGGAAAACAAAGGGACCTCAGTGTCGCAGAAGCTGACATGGCAGCAATACCTTATAGTGCTGCATGCAGAGATCCAAACACAGGATCTAACCCTGCACACACAGCACACACCAGCATATGCAGAGATCCAAACACAGGATCTAACCCTGCACACACAGCACACACCAGCATGAGTGCTGATGAGTGCTGCATGCAGAGATCCAAACACAAGATCTAACCCTGCACACACAGCACACACCAGCATGAGTGCTGCATGCAGAGATCCAAACACAGGATCTAACCCTGCACACACAGCACACACCAGCATGAGTGCTGATGAGTGCTGCATGCAGAGATCCAAACACAGGATCTAACCCTGCACACACAGCACACACCGGCATGGGCGCTGATGAACAAGGCCACACAGTACTGAAGACTTCTGAGGATTACAGTTTTCAGAAAGCTAGCTTCACTCTATCTACACACCAGCTAAAATCAATTCATTACCTAAACTCAACAGTACTAATTAGTCACACATTTTCAATATCCTACATGAACTTTCTAAACAAAATCAGAATTAGTAGAATGATCTAAAGTATCTAACTTTCACTCAAAGATTATGTGTATTCAAAATATCCTCAATCCTTCAATTAGTTTTTTTAAAATAAAAATTAACAACTATTTTAAACTAATTCTTCTTAGGATGCAAATGATCTTTTACCAACTGAACTATTTTCACCAGGTTAATCTGTTATATTATCCTCATCAATTATCTCCATGGTTAATATTATTTAATAATTAACATTCAATTTCCAATTGAGGGGATTAATAATGTTCTTAAGTTTTTAAGTGAGATACACATTTGCTATCTGGCAAAGAACTTGAGCGCTGTTCCGAAGGATTGCATGCAGTTTCAGGAAGGAGTCCAAGGCTTCATCCAGACGGTTTAGCTTCTTATAGGTGAGGCCTTGAGAAGAAAGAAAGTGCATCACAGGCATCATTGTACTAAAGGCAATGGATAACTATTTAAATCTATGTGAAATCATCCAGAGAAGAAAATGACAATGAACTGAGCAGTTTTAAAAAACAATAGGGGCTGGGATTTCTCCAAGCAGACATTAGACATGCTACAGACAGCTCCAGTGATTTTTAAAGTGTGTGATTTTTACAGTGTGTGTGTGTGTGGGGGGGGGGCAGGACGTCAAGGACAGCAGACAGAAACCAACAAATAGACTCAAAGGATGGGATAAACACTTCAGATATGGATCCAGCTGTAAAATTTAATAGACATTTAAAGTCAGTGGAGATGAAGGGATAAATGTGATGAACTGTGCTGGGACTGCTTGATTGTACATGCAAGGGACAAGGGTAGTTCCTTAGTTCATCATAAAACATTCAGAGGACAGGAGTGGAAGGGGGTCAGCAGGAGTGTGGACACAAGAGGGCAATGGGCAGAGGAAGTAAACATGATAAAAATACATTATGTTCATGCAAATGTCACAATAAAACCCATTATTATGTATGATTAATACTTGCTAATAAAATGTTTTAAAAATTCAAAATTCACTTTTAAATTACAGAGGAAAAATAAAGCGGTAAGAGTCTGAAAAAAATCTCAAATTTATAGAGTAAAAAAAGCCTCTAAGTAGGCGATTAAGCTACCCTAGGACGGACTGTGCCCTTCTCTTCCCTATGCTATAAAACCCTTTCCAGATCTTAAACGTCACATCCTCAGTCCCTTCCTGCCATTTCTCAGTGACTTGCCTCAACCCCCTACCTCTTAGTCCCACACCTCATCTCCAGGGTTGGCAGTGAGTCTTTCTCCTTTTATCAGGCAGACAACTGACTGACAGGCCAGTCTTAACTAAACAGACCAGGCCAGATTGGCTGCTTATGTAAAGCACAGGTCACCATTCTCACTAACGAACACAGATCCTATTAATCTTTTCCTTGTTCTGTGATATGTACATGTATGTGTGCATGCACATGCGTACACATACATGTTGAGGCCAGAGATCCATGCTGGGTATCTTCCTCAAGTACTCTCTACCTTATTTTTTTGAGGCAGGGTCTCCTACTGAACCTGGAACTCACCAATACATCTAGACTAGTTGGCCAGACAATCCCCAGGTCATCTGCCTTTCTTTGCCTACCAAGCGATGGGATTACAGGCATGTGTTGCCTTGCCTGGCTTTTTAAGTGAGTGCTGTGGATCAAAACTCAGGTTCTCTTGCTTGTGTGGCAAGGACTTTACCAACAGCCATCTCCTCAGCCCTCCAACTCAACTTTTATCTGCAACTTGCTAAACACCAGGAAATAGTCTAAGAGCATCAGACAGGCAAGGAAAGGGAAACAATGAGAAAAAGACACGACAAGAAACCCAAAAATACAAACAAAATTCATAATCAAACAACACATGCAAAGAGAAGCATATTTTAAAAGAAACATCAATAACCAAAGAAACCAGCCCCAGTATTAAAGACATGTATGTGTTTTGCAACACCTTGGAAGCAACAGTGCCCATATCAGGCAACCTGTGAGGATAGGAAGGGGATGAGATGGTGATGAGCCTTCATGTTTTATAACAGTACAAATAATACAACCAAAATCTGAGGGGCTGGAGAGATGGCTCTGTGGTCAGGAGCACTGGCTGCTCTTTCGGATGACCTAGGTTTGGATCCTAGTACCCACATGGTGGCCACAACCACCTGTAACTCCAGTTCCAAGGGATCTGACACCCTGTTCTGGTCTCTGTGTGTTCCAGCCACATAAGGGTTGCACAGATAGGCATGCAGGCAAAACACCCACACACATAAAATAAAAATAGAAAATATTAAAATTTCTGAAGCATATTTGGCAAAACATTAAAATGTGTCAAACTGTGGCACTAAACACCCTCTAAGTACTTTTTGTATATTTGACACTTTTCATAATTAAAAAGGAAAATCAGTGTTTTTTTTCCTATTTGGGAAACATTTAAAAATATCATCTCATGTCATCAAACACTTGGGGACACAGTCTTTTAACTGTGGTAGATACAGATATTAGAAAAGTCGAGCAACATAACAATGCTGATCCAAATTTTATATAGCATGGCTTTTGAATCATTAACTCCACTAAGAATAACTGGTTATTCATTAATTTTTCTTTTAGGTTTTTTGAGACAGGGTTACTCTGTGCAGCTTTTGGAACTTACTCTGTAGGCCAGGCTGGCCTTGAACTTACAAAGATCCACCTGCCTCTGCCTCCCAAGTGCTGAGATTAAAGGCATGCACCACCACTGCCCAGTAATTGGTTATTTTTTTAAAGATGTCGACAATTCCTTAATGTAATTTGCCGTGTTGAACTTACCAATGTTATAAAGTGCTTCAGTACAAGAAGAATCATTTCTTAGGGCCTCTTTATAGAATTCAGCTGCCTTCTCATAATCACCATTTGCAAAAACCGTGTTCCCTTTATTAGTGAGAGCTGATGGGTTGTATCTATCCGAGTTCACAGCTAAGTCTGCATAGCTGCTGGCCTGGGCAAATTCATTTTCCTACAGTATGAAAGATACACAAACTTCAAGTCTAAATTTCGAGTCTCTTCAGAGTGTTCTGAGATTACAGAAACGATAAACAGACTTCCTGAGATTATACACGAAGATGAACAGAGACAAATAGTTTACATTTCTTGGTTTTGACAGGCTATTTGTAGCTGTCAAGCTCAAGCAGCCAAGTTCCTATGGCTGGCTCCTCTCGTCTCCTGGCTTGATAACAAGAGTATTTGTACGTAGGCGGTTCCACGTTCACCGCCCAGGCCCCGTGTCCTCATTTGCTGTGCGCTGCCACCTTCCCACCTGAAGCACGGAAATAGCTGGAGGGCCTCAGCCGTCCCCTGCTCTGCACCTGGCTGCGGCACTCACGAGGCGTTGGCACTGCTGCCCGTGTACTGCTTTCTCTTCCTCTCTCAGCCAATGTGAACAGGCCATGTGAACAGGCCCTTGTCATCGTTCACATGAGGCCCGTGGACCCCTTTATTTCATTGGGTCAGGCCAGCTCAGTGAGACTGAGAACCCTGTAAAATGCCCAACTCAGTGGCAAACATTCCACGATTGCCCCATTCCAGGGTACTTTTCTTCCCTCAACAGAAGCCCCGTGCCCATCAGCAGCCACGCTCTACCTTCTCTTCTCTCAGTCTCTGGAAACCTGTATTCTACTTTCTATTTCCCTTCCTAGTCTGGACACTGGATATTAAGCGGGACCTTTGTGTCTGGCTTCCTGCTCTTGGGGTTTGTAAGGTCTCTGTACCATGTATCAGTGGTCTGTGCTTTCAATGGCTGACTAACGTCCACGTATGGACACCACCCAGGTTAATCCCTGTGTCGCCGACACATATTTATGCTGCTTTCATTCACCTTTTGGTTGGTATGAATAATGCTGCTGTGAGCATCCATGTGCGAGTCTTTGTGTGAACTCTGAACTACAGCTTATATAAAAACTGGTCCCAAGAAGTGGAGAGCAGCTGTGAAGAGCTAACACGTGGACAACAAACAGAACTTAGGAAAGCTGTGAGGCTGCTTTGGAGGACTGCACAGGAGGGAACTCCGTGGAACCTGCAGAGGTGGGAGGGAGCTGCTCTCTGCGGCTGACGAAAGGGCAAATCAAGTTTGTAGTTGGAAGGCAACTGGCATAAGTGGCGCCCACCTACTTCCAGGAGTCCCAGTGATTGGCACCTAGTAGGCACTCAATGCATGCTTGTTACAGATGGTGCTCTGCAACCCCGTCTAAGTCATTTCACCTGAGATACCACTTTCTCCATCACTAACACGATGGGTTAAAGGGCTGGCTCAGCATGGTCTTGCAGCTGTCAGTCCAGAATTCTGTTTTCCTCCCTCACCTCTTAGAGCCAGGCTTCTTACTCACATCTGCAAACTCAGCCCTGGCAGCACCGGTCGCAGTCGGTCCTCAGCGTACTGCATTCCACTTACACCGTGCACCAGTCTTCTCTGGAGCCTTTCCTTAGCTGCGTGCTTAGGCAGAAATTTGGCAATGCAAAACTATCCCATAAACAACTCAGTGTAAAAAAGCAAAACCTACCAGGTAATACAGGAAGGAGAGGTTGGTTGCAGCTGCACTTTTCACTCTACTGTCCTTCTTTTCAAACATTTTCAAGGTGTCTACAGCCTAGAAACAGAATGTCTGAAATGACTACCACTGCCATACAGCAGTATCCAAAGGTATGAGTGGGGAAGGGGCTGTGTGGAGCGGGAGACCGAGGGTACAGGACGGAGCAGCTGTAAGTTCAAGACGACAGTTGGCAGGATGAGAATTTCATTCAAGAAAAGAATTCATCAAACAGAAAAAGACAAGCATGACAAATAAGACATAACAACTGAATTTAAGAGCATATAGAGGGATTTAAAAGTTGATAGGACAGAGCTGAAGAAGGACTGAGGCCCCAGCAAGGGTCACTGTGAATGCCGAGCCTCGTGAGTCAGAGAAGCATCCTCTTCACCCTGCATCATGCTGGGACAAGGACCTCAAAACTTTTCCCCAACTCAGTCCAACTTCTTCTTGACAGAATGTTCTAGGGCTTCTGGTTACAGCTATTTCAGACTAATCTATGGGCCATTTTCCAACAGAGAACAACCCGAAAAGTTATATAAACGCTATAACAACTTGGAAGGCACTGGAGAGCTACTGAGGTAACCAGAACTTGAAGACCAAGATCTCACAAAAGGTTCTGAATAAAGTACTGAAAAAGGATGAATATATTTTAAGAAAAATGTTCTTTAAAGAGGACACAAGACAGAGGCAAGCACAGGAAAAGGGCTTTTATAAATGTAACTGGGATGCTCAGAGGAGGAGGAAAGTGGATGGCCAAACAGTTCGAAATCAATCATAGAAAACAATTCTGGGAATGTTACCAAAATATTATCTAAAGTAGGTAAATATAACCCCATCTTCAAGTCCTGAAATATGGAAGTACATGTTTAGCCACCTGCCAAGTCTGATATAATGCTATCTAAACAGTATATAGAACAGTTAGACACCCTATATGAACAGTGCATGGTTATCCAACCTAGAAATTATTTGATAGGAGAAGGAAAGGTGAAAAGGGATAGTGGGGTTTATTTTCTTCCTTTTTAAAAAAATACATTTATGCTTGACATCTTGGTGTCTCAACTTTATGGCATCACTTGTGTCCAAGGAAAAATCCACCATCTGCTAAACCGACTGCAACTAACCAGAGGAATGTACTACACGAGGCTGGAGTCCAAGGTCGTACCAGCAAGCCTGATGATCAGTTTGGTTAGAATGAGAGTTTTTAAAATACTGGATTCCAAGGCTACCGGTGTGGCCCAGAGGTACAGTGCCTATCTAGAATGTATAAAGGCTTGGTTTGATGTCTCACATCACAAAACAAACACACTAAATCTCGAAATGTTGGTTCCCATATAAGTATGCTAGTACCCTTTTAAAGGGTTTTCAATGACCTTAAAAAACTGTTGGTAATTTCTAGGATAGTCTAACACCAAAAAAGAAACATCCTAACACCACATCTTGCCTTTTCAAACTGAGGAAGGAGAATCCACAGTGAGTTCGAGGCCAGAGTGGGCTTCACAGCAACACTGTCTCAAAAACAAAGCAACCACACACACACACCAAACAAACAACCCTCCCCACTCAAACCAAACCAAAAAACAACAAAAAACAAGCAAGCAAGCAAACAAACAAACAGGAAAAAAAAAGGAGATAACAAGATCTGGGCTAATTTTAACCAAAAAAGTTAAGAGTCTCTTAACTGCTGAGTCAGCTCTCCAGCACCAAGAGTGCTTAGTTTTGGATGGACAGTTCTAAAACATGAACTATGGGAATGCACTATTAACCTGTTCTTAAAAAAAAACAACGGCCGGGCAGTGGTGGCGCACACCTTTAATCCCAGCACTCGGGAGGCAGAGCCAGGCGGATCTCTGTGAGTTCGAGGCCAGCCTGGGCTACAGAGTGAGTTCCAGGAGAGGCGCAAAGCTACACAGAGAAACCCTGTCTCGAAAAACCAAAAAAAAAAAAAAAAAAACAACTTAGAGATAAATAAAATTTTCTCCACTGTGTCATCTATAACAGTATACTTAAATATTCATAAATTATTTTTCAGGTCCCAAGATCACTTCAGCAAGGTAACAGAGACCAGTTTGTGTCACATCATATGATTCTACTGCAACGGGGGTTGCAGTGGTTGTTTGTTTGATACAGGGTCTCATGGCACTCAGTTGACCTCAGACTTACCAATAGCTGAGGATGACCTTGAACTTCTGATCCTCCTGTCTCCACCTCCCCAGTGCTGGGATTATAGGCATGAGCCACTGAGGCTGACAGTGGCATTAAAAAAAAGACCTATTTTGATTATTTTTCTAATTTTGTGTATGTGTGTCCTTGTGTGGTTATGCACATCTGAGTGCAGGTGGCCTAGGAGTCCAGAGGAGAGTCAGGTCCCCAGGAGCTGGATTTACGGGCAGCTGTGAGCCTCCAGATGTGGGTGCTGGGAGCCGAACTCAGAACTTCTGCAGAAGTATGTGCTCTTACCCTCTGAGCTGTCTCTCCAGACCCCGGTGTGACGATAAAGTGACAGGACAGATGTGAGGACTCTCAGTAAGTCTTCAGTGCTTTGTAAACACTAAGAGACTTAAGGATGGCGAATGGATCCACACAATTAGCCACCTCCTGGTACTGCAGCCTATCGACTATTTAACTACTACATGAACACAGGATTGCTTCACTCTGTTCTCATGCTCTGAGGGAAGGGTGTTCTCCCCAGTCTCTGCAGTTACTCCTTTCTCCTGTCTTCCAGACAAGAGGAGGGTCCTTCAGTGAGGAAGAAAAGAGGAAGCACAGGCTTGGACAGTGTGGAAAAGACGCTGTGGCTTCCCCTGAACCTTGCTGTCTGGATCGAATGAAGTTTTGAGTTGCAGGTACATAGGACACCCATCATCAGCTTATGAACTAGGAAACCATGGCCATTCTGCCTGCTCTCTTTTGGTATCCCCTCTTCTTCTTAAAACTCTGCAATCCTCTGCTTCTGTCTCAGCTCTGCTCTACTTGAGCGAGCACCGAAAGGAACAAAATACTCCACCCCACCCCTAGACAACAAGATAGCAGCCTGCCAGTGAGGGAAGCCAGGGTTCCAAGCCAGTGTCTATCACAGGGAAACACTCGAAACAGCCTCTAAGAAAGCTGCTCAGAGAGGACAAGACAAGACCATCAGACTGCTATTTGGGCTCCCTGCACACACCAGCTTCTACATGCCTTAGCTCTCTGCAGAGCAGTCTGGGAATTTCAAGGCTTCAACCAGCACAAGGTTTGGTAATTTAAGAATATGCTATATATGGAAAGTATTTACATTTTAAGAAACAGAACCAACATATTAAAAACTTGTCAGAGTTTATGGGTGGGGGTAGAGCTCAAGGGTAGGGTACTTCAATAACATTCTAGAAAGGAGTTTCCCTGTATTCACTGCCTGGACCAATGGACCTGAGAAATGCCACTGCACTTACTTGGTTAAAGTCCTTTTGTCTCAAGTATGTAATTGCTTTGTTAATCTCCAGATCGTTGGCCAGCTCCACGTACTGAGAAGCCTTCACCACTTCCACACACCTATGAGAAAGGTGAAACAAAGAGGGACTTGCTTTCATTTCACTATCAATGTTGTTGACCCCGCTCCTCTCTCTCCAAGTGTGTGTGTGTGTGTGTGTGTGTGTGTGTGTGTGTGTGTGTGCGCACAATGTATGCACCCATCTGTTGGGTGCACACATGTACATGTGTGTGCGCACATATGGAGACCGGAGGTCAAGGTCAGCTGCCATCCTCCATCATTCTCCACCATGACCTTGGCAACTCTTACGAGAGAAAGCATTTAACTGGGGCCTGGCTTACAGCTTCAGAGACGCAGTCCATTATCATCATGGCAGGCTGGTTGGCAGCAGGCACGGCAGGCGTGGTGCTGGAGAAGTAGGTGAGAGCTACATCCTGTTCTGCAGGCAGAGAGAGCCTGGGCCTGGCATGGGCTTTTGAAACCTCAAAGCCCACCCCCAGTGACACACCTCCTCCAATAAGGCCACATTTTTCCTATTCTTTCTAATAGTGCCACTCCATGGTGACTAAACATTCAAATATAAGAGCCTATGAGGCCATTCTTATTCAAACAAAAACACTTGTCAATTTAAAAAAAGAATTAGCTGGGCACTTTTAATCTCAGCACTCAGGAGACAGAGGCACGTGGATTTCTATGAGTTCGAGAGCAGCCTGGTCTACAGAGCAAGATTCAGGACAGCCAGGGCCACAGAGAGAAACCCTGTCTCAAAAAATAAAATAAATAAAACAATTAGCCAGGCAGTGGTGGCATACACCTTTAATCCTAGCACTAGGGAGGCAGAGGCAGGTGGATTTCTGTGAGTTCAAGCCCAGCTTGGCCTACAAAGTAAGTTCCAGGATAGCAAATGCTGTTACACAGAGAAACCCTGTTTTGAAAAACAAAACAAAACAAACAAACAAACAAACAAAAACCCAAAAAGAAGAAAAACAACACAGGAAACAGATTGTTTCATTACACCTGCTTCAGTGAATAAAGCAAAAGAGCCAGGCGAGGTGGCGCATGCCTTTAATCCCAGCACTCAAGAGGCAGAGCCAAGCAGATCTCTGTGAGTTTGAGGCTAGCCTGGTCTACAGAGTGAGTTCCAGGATAGGCACCAAAACTATATAGAGAAACCCTGTTTTGAAAAACCAAATAAAATAAAGCAAAATAATATTTGTCATTAAGGGTATGGTTCAGTGGCCTAGACCATAATTCAAAACAAGGAATCCCTTTCTTTCATAGAACCTTTTCCTGAAAAGCCTCATATATAAAAGAGTCTGTCTGCCTGAAACAGGGACAGAGGACTTGAGGCCCTTTCTGCACTATACCCCATCTGGAGACAAGGCTCATGAAATTTGAGTTCCAAAAGAATAATCTGGAAACCCAGGTATACACAGCAAATATTTATTAAAATTCTACTACACGTCAGACATTATTTTTGGTACAGGGGCTGCAAGAGTGAAGACAATACTGTCCCTCCCCTGTGAGGAAAGAACAGTAAAGCAAGCTCTGTACAAAGGAATTCCACAGATACTGCAGCTCCGTTTGGAGGACAAACAAGCATGAATGACTTGAGAAAAGAAAAGGTATCCTAGGATGGATAAACAACACATCTAAAGATGGAGAGGACCAGCAAGCCGGACCTACTGAAGAGACTCAATTGCTACATGGGGCAGAAAGCACTCAGGAAGTGGAAAGAGAGATGGCCTGAGAAGCAGGTGGAAGCCACATCCTTCAGAGCCTCTGGAGAACGAGACAAGAATGCTCACTGTACTCTCAAAGTCCCAGACAAGGATTGAGGACAGTAAGAAATTGAGTGTCGGTGCAAGTTCTACACTCAGAAAAATTACTCTAACCGTCAGATGATAGGTAGACAGGATGAATGCATTCTGAACAAAGAGGTTTGAACTTATACAGCACATAGAAGAGGATACAGGTCATTCCGAGAGAAAAGGAGGCAGAATTGATGTGTGGCTGCTGAGATAAAGGCCATGGAGCTAAGTTTAGATTTCTGGCTTAGACAGTTGGTTAATTAGTGGTATCATTGCCTCAGATGGACAATTCAGGATGGGACATGTAAATACACGTTAACATAGGTTAAAAGAGAAGATATGCTTGGGACTACAAAGTCTGAACTATACAGAACATTGAGAAGACAGGCTGAGCTGGCAGCTGATCAAGTGAGCCTGCAACACAACACTGAGTTTTAGAAAAAGTTTTTGGGATTTGACAGCTATAAGGGACAGTAAGAGGTAGAAATGCTGAACCGAAAACTTTTCTACTCACATGTCCAACACAGACTGTCTAGAGGCTTCTACACAAAGCAAGTTTCTGTTTCTCTTAGCACAAAAACTAGCTGTCTTACATTTAACTCAATCCTGTGACCGACTTGATGGGCACAAAGCTGTCGGACATTTCAGACTCTGTTGTGAGGCGTGTCCAGGTTCACACTGCACCCTGAATGCAGCAGCAGGGAGGAGGCTCTCTCAAGCTCCTCGGGTCCCACTACTTGCTGTCACAGCACACAGAATTGGACCAGCTCATCACAAAGAACAGTCTGAAGGACACAGATAAAGAATGTGGCGATGGCTCAGTGAGATGGCTCAGTGGTTAAAGCTCTTGCTGCACGAGCCCGACAACCTGAGTCTGACTTCGAGACCCAACCTAAAGGAAGGGGAACGGACTTCACAAAGTGTCCTCCGACTTCTCTGTGCACACCATGACACCCACACCCACACACAATGGGTGAGATCAAAAGGGTCCTCAGCTAACTGGAGGAGTCTGGGGTCTTCCACTTTAAGATCGAAGTATTTTGAGCTATATATGTGTGAAGGGCTGCAGGCATCTGGAACACTGAGACTACTCTTGCTTCTCCTTAGAATTTTCTCCTTCCCTCCACATCTATCTGTACTAATTCTTCAGTTCTCAACCCAGATATCAATACAAGATTTCTGTGGCCCCAGTTTATAAATTAGGCACTCCGACTAAGTTCGAGCAGAGTGCCCTAGAAAGTGTTACTTTATGTCAGGGCAATAATCACTTAGATTTCTTTGTTATAATTGGTGTAATTATTTGTCAACTTAGTTCAACTGTAAACTTCTTGAATGAAAGAAACTGAAAAAATTTTGACTTATCACTAGCCTCAATAAACAAGTATTTGTTTTTGTTGTGGCTGTTGGCTTTCTAAGTATGATACTAAATCATAAATGACAAGGAAGACTGATTAAACTCTTCCTAGAAAATAATTTATAGCAATTCCTTGTTAGAGTAAAACTTTTTCAGAATGAAGACACCTGACAGAAATAACACCAAGGGTAAGAGGTTAGAGACAATCAGTCATGGTTTTGTTGATCACTATTACCGACGAAGCTGTCATGGGAACCACCTGTATTGTACCCCTAAGTGAGCATCATGTTTTCCCCGTGTGGTTTTGCAGCATGTGACAGGCAATTCCATTAGTGTGATATATGTATGGAACTTTAAAAGCAGACCCTAGAGCCAGGAATTGACCTCATTCTTTACTATCTGCTTAACTGAAACCAGTTACAACCCGGCTTCAAAGAAGGTACTTTTGTCTTGACCATTTTATAAATTCCAAATTTCTCACTCAAATCATGCGATTTTGCAACCACCTCAGACCATGCTTCTCTCAGGAAGTACACCATCCCCGGAAAGGGTACTCTGTGCAATCCTTGAAGATCTGTTGGTCTCTCTTGGTCTTACAGTATACTGGACCCAGTTCTCTTGTACTGGGGTCAGGTTGTTTGGGATACATATACATACAGTCAAATGGTGTAGGTGAGGGTGTCAAAACCAGCAGTTTCTCAACCAACAGTGTCGGGAACACTAGCACTTTACAAACAAAACAATGAGGCTGGGTCCAACCTTGACTTAATTCAGTTACGAAAGTTAACTTAAAAGTGATCAAAGACCTAACTGTAAGACCTAAAACCACATAACTCTTGGAAAAAAACATAAGGCAAAAGTCTTAAGACAGGGCTGGTGAGACGGCTCTGCAGGTAAAGGCATGTGCTGCCAAGCCTCCCAACCTGAGTTCTATCCTGGGAATCCACATGGTGGAAAGAGAAAACTGACTCCCACAAGTCTGACCCCCACGTGCACACTGTGGCATGCTCATGCCCCTCCCCTCAAATAAATATGAAAAAAAATCAAGACATTTGGCTGGCAATTATATCTTGGATATGCCACCAGAAGCACAGTCAATAAAAGAAAAAACAGATAAATTAGAGCTTGTGCAAAAATGCAATCCACAAAATGTGAGAAACTATTTGTGAATCACAGCTGGTATTAATATCTAGATCCAGAGAATTCCTAAAACTCAACAACAACATGACAACACGATTCTAAAATAGCAAGACTTGAAGAGACAGGTCTCTAAAGAAGACATACAATGTCTGATAGGCTCATAAAAATATGCTGAACAATACAAGCCATTAGTGATTATCTCAAAACGACAACGAGGTAATATGCCCCCACCTATTAGGATGGCATACTGTTGAAAGCTTTACCCTCTGAGACCAGAAACAAGACAAAAGCATCTACATCACCACTTCTCCTCACCACTGAAATGGATGGATGCCCTTCTAGGACAAAGAAGCTCTGCCGAGCATGGTGGCAGAGGCAGGAGGACTGTAAGTTTGAGGCCAGCCTAGGATACACGGGAAAACTGTCTCAAAAACCAACAAACAGAGCAGGGAGATGATGGCACAGTGGGTAAAGTGCTTGCCACCAAAACATGAGTTCAAATCCCTAGAAGCCAGAAGGGCAGTGCGAGCATCTGCGACTCCAGCACCCCTCTGAGAACACCGGAGGAAGACACAAGAGAGGACCAGCTAACCCGACAAACGCAGTGGGGAGGAAAACAAGAGAGACCCTGTCTCAAACAGGTTCAGAGGGTGAGGTCCAACATCCAAGGTTGTCTCCTGACTCCTGCAGTACACACACACACATACACACACACACACACATACACACACACACACACACACACACACACACACACACACACACACACACACATACACACACATCCCCCACAAGCAAAGCATAAAGGTCAACAAGAAAAATGAAACAGTGATTATCTGTAGATGGCATAAGTGTAGATATTCAAAGAGCATTTAGAGATAGCTACTCAAGTTAATAAACTAATTGTTGGGGGCTGGACAGATAGCTCAGGGGTTAAGAGAATATACTACTTTTTCAGAGGACCTGAGTTCTATTCCCAGCACACATATTGGGCAGTTTACAGCCCTTAACTCTAGCTCCAGGGAATTCTGGCCTCCATGGGCAGCAGCACCAGCATGTGCATATACACACATATACATGCACATACTTCTTAAAAACAGTGAAAAAGAGCTGGGCAGTGGTGGTGCACACCTTTAATCCCAGCACTTGGAGGCAGAGCCAGGCAGATCTCTGTGAATTTGAGTCCAGCCTGGTCTACAGAGCGAGATCCAGGACAGGCACCAAAACTACATGGAAAAACCCTGTCTTGAAACAAAACAAAACAAAACAAAACAACCCAAAAAACAAAAAAACAAACAAACAAACAAAAAAACCCAAAAAAGTAAGATAATTTGTTAAGGTCAATGGGTAAAAGAAAAATACATTAAAAATTGTATGACTATGTATCAGCAAAACAAGTAAAAAATTCAATTTAAAAACTGAGATATTTACAACAAAAATAATACCAAATGGGACAAATGTAATAAATGATATACTAGACTTAAAACTAAAATGTGTTACTGAAAGAAATTTAAATAAATGGAGGCATATATCATGTTCATGGGTTGGAATGCTCACAATACAAGGGTGTTGCCTCTCCCTCTCCTCATCTGCTGACTGCAGTGGCATTCTAAGCACATCCCCTCCCAGGTCAAAAGAGTGAGAAGAAAATCTACAGAGTGAGAAAAAATAGTTGGGAAGCACTTACTTGATACAGGACTAAAACAAAAAATATGTAAAGGACTCCTGAAACCAAACAATAATAAACAAAACCCATAAAACTGGCCTGGACAGGATGGTGTGCTCCTGAAACCCTAGGATGCAGAAGGAGGCAGGAGGACTCAAAGTTCCAGGGTAGCCTGGGCTACATAGTGGGTTCGAGACCAGCCTGAATCACACGGGGACTCAAAGAAAAAAAAAAGAGAAAATCCAAGGGCTGGTGATGGCTCATTTAACCTGCATAAGGTCCTGGGCTCCATCCCCAGTACAGCCAATAAATAATTATAAAAGTGAAATTTAGCAAAGAACTGATCATATAAAATGACCACTGAGCAAATAAGAAAGCCTTAGAAAAGATGCTTGATTTCACTAGGAAATTACAAATTACAGTGCCAGTGAGATACTACTCCACATGGAGTGGAAAAGACAACACTCAAGACACCACCACCAAACTCTGGCAAGGCTGTAGAGCAACACTGCTCGGGGGAATTCAGAGTAGTGCAGATGCTCTGGAAGACAGTGGGCAGTGCCTGACAACATGACCTGGATGTCACATTCCTTGGTGTTTACTCAAGAGTTGAAAACTTATGTTCAAACAGAAACCTACTCATGGATGTTTTTAACAGTGTTATTCACAGCTGCCAAAATTTAGAAGCAACCAAGGTGTCCTTGAATGGTCAACGAGTAGATACTTAAAATGAAACATTACTAAGAATTAAAATATAGCAAACCTCAAAAATACGTGGAAGAAACTTACAGACATGCTAGCTACTACATGTCAGAGCTAACACGAGAAAGCTACATAATATATGAATTCAACACTATGACAGTCAGGAAAAGAAAAAATTGTGGAAGCAAAATACAGTTCCAGGTAGCCAAGGTTGTGAGTTGATGGAGGAATGAACAGGGGAGATACTCTGGTGATACATCAAAGACACACACGTCATGTTTCATAGCACAAAGGGAAGTCTGAACCACAGGCCTGGGGTAATGACGGTGTGTCTATATAGGCTTATCAACACAATACAGTATGGAATGTTGTTGGTAAGGGAGTCTTCATTGTGCACCTGGAATTGCAATGACTGTAGCCTGGGAACTCTTTTCCAAATTGTACTGTGTTTAAATAGGCCTACAATAAATCTCCTGGCATCAGATTCCCGAAGTTTGATCTAGCCTGACCAAGTTGAACTAAACCAAGTTTACTTCACATGGATCACTTCCCTGTCAGCAGGAGAGCTTGCAGGGATCCCCCTTGCTTAGTTCCACATCCGCATAGTTCAGATTTCAATGGGCTAAAATGTTTCACAGCAAAACTAGTTAACCACTTAAAAACCACTTAAAATACAACCCCATGGCTACCATTGAAAAATCTTTTAAGTGGAAATGAGCTTCAGAAAGCTGGTTTGAATGAACCTCAAAACTGCTTCCCTTTAACTGAATAATTTTAAACATACAAACACAGAACTGCCCAAGAAGCTAAATTAAATGGAAGACTTGATTGGCATCTTTCTTAGGAATGTCAGTTTAAAATGATATATAAACAGAACAGATATCAAATAGCTTAATTGAAATGTTTTATTTAATTCCAAGTCTTCAAAGTTCTCCAAACACTGAACAGCTGTCATGTCTTGAAAAGACTGTGGCTTAATCATAGCAGTTAGTGAGGAGCAGGAAAGGAGCAAAAGGCAGAAAGCCTAACACTGACGGTCATGTGGAATGTTTCCCCGCATACACATGACTCAGAGTCCCGCCTGTTTGCAGCCTTACTTCACTCTCACCCACCCCTCAGCCCCCGTGGTAATTCCCACTTGCCCTTTCTCTCTCGTTCCATTTCTTTATATTAAGTGTACAAATAATGTCGTCGTTGGATACCCCACCTCTCCTCTTTCACATGTGAAGTAGGAACCTTTTCTGCCTCTAGCCACTTTAAGGATGCAGACATGGTCTACTGTTCTGAGCAGGAGTACAGGTTAGGAAAGGGTTCCAATGCATGTGCTCAAATCTGGCCACTTTGCCCTGAGTCACCGCAGTAGAATCTCCATAGGTTTTCTTGGGCAAACCATCTTCTTCCCAAAGTAGGAGATAATTTCCCCCAAATTCTTCCTTTAATTCTCTTATGCTTTACACATCTCACTCACCTCCTGGACCCAGGTATTTTCTAGAAGGCTGTGGACTAAGACTTCTGATATATTTCACAGCCCAAATTCACACTCCAACTTGGAGAACAACTTAGGTTTGGCTATGCAGTGCCCCAAGGACACCAGACTGTGTGGTCATTCTGCATCACACCCCTCAGAGGGTCCTCAAAGACTAACTAGCTCCATCTCTGCCTCCTGGATACCCAGTGATCTCCCTGTGGTTCTCTTCACAACAGCATATCACAGGGTGACAGAGGATGCTCAGAGCCTCCCAGACTTCCTGAATTCAGATGGAATATGGCAACAGATCCCAAGATGGTGGGAAAATGGCAGGTTCAGAGAC
Organism: Peromyscus californicus insignis; assembly: GCF_007827085.1. Classification (NCBI taxonomy): domain Eukaryota; kingdom Metazoa; phylum Chordata; class Mammalia; order Rodentia; family Cricetidae; genus Peromyscus; species Peromyscus californicus. The sequence goes on from NW_026294413.1 coordinate 66,388,480, forward strand.
AGAGGCCTGAGATAGTCTTTATCTCAATCATAAACTCTAAGGTTGTTTCCAAAGAGTAATGCCCACTAAGTTCTCTCTATCTGCAAGTATATTTATGTACATATAAAAGCCGTATGGACAAATATAGCTTATATGTGTATATTATAACATGGATATAAGATATTCACCTATAAACACACACACACACACACACACACACACACACACACATACACACACACACACACACACACACACATATATGTACATGTCAATCACTGCCAAATCCTGCAAGGTTTGAGTCCTGGAACCCTGACTGTAGGTGGTGAGGACAGGAAAGACAGACACACATTTATGAGGTACAGTACAGCATATGGGGTTGGCTAGTCTTGGTAGGAAGTCTCTGTGGGTGATCAGTCTCAGGCAGTAAGCACTGGAGAAGGAAATTGCAGTTGCTTGTCTTTGCACACGCTGACCAATCACTTAGACTCCCCAGGAAAGCTTTGCCACCCCCCTTCAGCCTGGCCCATAGAGGCTGTTACCAACAGGACAATATGTCAACAGTCCCCTAGGTCGAAGGCCTTGGAGTCCTCAGTATGTGCCCAGGTGAACAATGCACATTCCTCCAGGTCTTCCTTTGCTCCCTACAAATTATAATTTTTAAAGATTATATAAGGTAATTTTATGAATCTATATATATATATATTTTCAAGCTACTAAAATCAAATTTGCACTTGACTTTCCTGTTATCTGAGAACTAGCAAAAAAAAAAAAAAAAAAAAGGGTGGGGGAAGCTTTTGGCTTTTGAGATAGGGTCTCATGTAGCCCAGACTGGCCACAAACTTGGTATATAGTTAAGGATGGCCTTGAATTCCTGATCTCCACCTCCCATATTCTGGGATTATAGGTAGAATTTTTGGTTTTTCAAGACAGGATTTCTCTGTGTAGCCCTGGCTATCCTGGAACTTGCTCTGTAGACCAGGCTGGCCTTGAACTAAGAGATTCACCTGTCTCTGTCTCCTGAGTGCTGGGATTAAAGGACTGAGCCACCACCTCCCAGCATTTTTGTTTTGTTTTGTTTTTCGAGACAGGGTTTCTCTGTCTAGTTTTGGTGTCTGTCCTTGAACTTGCTCTGTAGACCAGGCTGGCCTCAAACTCACAGAGATCTGCCTGTCTCTGCCTCCTGAGTGCTGGGATTAAAGGCGTGTGCCATCGCTGCCTGGCGCATTTTTTTTTTTTAATCAGAAGGTCTCATATAAAGGAATGGGTGCCTATCTAGATAACAAATAGGAAAATAAGACACATTTTAGGTTGCAAAGGAAATCTTGAAAGTTCCTTCATGATAAGAACTATAGTAAGGGACTGATGGCTCTGGTTAAAAGCACTCCTTAACCTCTTAAGAGAACCTGGGTTTGATTCTCAACAACTACATGGTGGCTCAGTTATGTAACTCCAGATTTAGGGGATCTGATGTCCTCTTCTGGCCTCTGAGAGCACCAGGCACACACATAGTGCACAGACATACACGCAGGCAAAACACCATATATATAAAATAAAATAATAATTAAAAAATTTAAGAAAGAAAAATAGTAGGAGACTATGCTCTTTGATTAAAACAAACTAACATTCATATTTAAAAATGTTAAGTCAAGATTAAAAACTCCATGAGGGTGAATCTGGAGCTCACATGACAGGACTTGTTGACTAAATGCTCTGCCTCGATCCCTCCTATTAGGTCAGTCTACAGCACACATGGACGGAGGTGAATCTCTGGATGGACTCCATTTCTTATGTCACAGCTATCTGACAACATGGCCTAAGCAAGCCTATCTTTCTGTTAAACGGAAGGCTACCATTTCACCACAGAAATACACTCAAGCAAGAATATTCACCGTGGCCTAAAGCAAGGTGAAAGGAACACCTGGCTTGAGTGATTTGGAAGATTAGAGATGACACATGGGAGTGGGATACACGTCCCCTATGTTTGTGATCCTAGCACTTGGGAGGCTGAGGTAGAAGGAGCAAGTGAGTTCCAGGCTGGACCACTGTGACGTTCTCCTGCTTGTCAACTTGACAAGCCCACGATGAACTAAAACACAAGCTGCTGGGCATGACTATGGGAGAGTTGCTTGACTGGATTATTTGAGATGGGAAGACTCCCACTAAATCTGGGCCACACCTTCTAGTGGCAGCCCACATTAAAGGACCAGGGAGAAGGAAGCTTTTGCTTTTTGCCTGATTTGCCCTCACTCTCTCTGGCAAATTCATCTCTGAAGCAATGCTGCGCCTGTATTAGAAGTAACTTTGAGATCCCAACGTATACTGAAGATCAGCAGCTCTGCAGAAATCCTCAGGATTCTAATGTCTGTGGTGGTATTGTGTTCCCCAAAATATTGTGTACCTTAATAAACTTATCTGGGGTCAGAGAACAGAAAAGCCACAAGATACTTAGGCTAGAAAATGTTAGCACACACCTTTAATCCTAGCATTCCAGAGACAGAAATCCCTCTGGATCTCTGTGAGTTCAAGGCCGCATTGGAAACAGCCAGGCATGGTGACTCACGCCTTTAATCCCAGAAAGCAGCCTTTAATTCCAGGGAGTGGTGGTAGAAAGCAGAAAGGTTTATAAGGCGTGAGGACCAGAAACTAGAAGTATTTTGGCTGGTTAAGCATTTGGCCTGGTTAAGCATTTTGGCTGGTTAAGCATTCAGGCTTCTAGCAGCAGTTCAACTGAGAGTCATTGGAATGAGGACACAGAAGCTTCCAGTCTGAGGAAACAGGACCAGCTGAGGAATTGGCAAGGTGCGATAGCTGTGGCTTGTTCTGGTACTCTGACCTTCCAGCATTTACCCCAATAACTGGCCTCAGGTTGGATTTTATTAATAAGAACTGTTAAGATTCATGCTACAAATGTCAGATTGGGACTGTGAGATATCCAGCCCTGTAGACCGAACAACTACTGAATTCTCATCTTTCAGACCTGAGACAGCCATTGTTGACGACTCGACCACAGCCTGTAAGTCACTCTAATAAAGCCCCTCCATATATATATATATACACACACACACACACACACACACACACACACACACACACACACATATACACATACACACATATACTTTTTGTGTATAGATGTGTGTATACATATTTTAAAGATTTATTTATCTGTATTATTTTATCTTATTATTATTATTTTTTTAGCTTTCCTTTGGGGAAGGTATTACAAGAGGGAGAAGTGAATATGGGGGGTGGGGTACTGGGAGATGAGTAGGTTGGGGTGAATGATGTAAAATTCCCAAAGAATCAATTAAAAAAAAAAAAGTAAAATCTGAAACTTTCATTTAGAGGAAAATTTCAGACACACTAGTTGTGAGCTTCATAAATCTTCAGTATGTCACTTGTAAACTAGCAGCAAAAATGCTAAGACAACTACTATAATAATCTTCTAAAAAGATAAAATACTGAAGATTGCTCCTCATCCTCCATAATCCACCCCCATCCCGGTCAAAACAAAAACAAAAAGAAAAGAACAACAATAACAAAAAACAACAGAAAAATGGTGCTCTTGGAAAAATAAAAGCACATAAAAAAATGAAGTTTGGGTGAGAAATCCAAGGAAGTCTCAGAAATCAAAGAAACATGAGAGCTAGGAAATACCAAATCAGAGAAGGAAAGTAACATAGAAGTCTAAAGTCTGATGGAAATCAATAACAAGATGTGAAGGGAGCAAATCATCAAAGAATTTATATGTCTCCCTAAGTTGAGCAGAAACAAGACTAAAAATAAAAAGACAAATTTAAACACATGGTTATAGAATTTCAGAGAAATAAAACTGAAACCTTTAGAAAAAAATGCAAGTCACCTACAGATAACAGACAAGTAGCAATAGCCTTCTAGTCACCAGCAAAGCCAGTCAGCAAGGGACACAAGTGCCCGGAGCTCAGACCAAAGGGACAGCCTAGGACCTTAAACCTGACACAGTGACCAGTCAACGTTGGACACACGAGGGCCCACCTGTGGTCCCACCACTCAGGAAACCGAGGGAGCTCAGAGGCCAACCGAGGCAACACTCTTGAGAACCCTGCCTCAAACAGTGAGAAAGAATGAGGATATCTCAGGGAGACCCACACAGACAGATATTAAGATATAATCAAGAGAAAAATGAAGCTACTGCTTGTTAAACAAAAGGGTTCAAACTGGGAAAGAAGTCCAAGCAAACCCCAAGATGGCCTTCAGCCCCAGGTCACAACAGTAACCTTTCCAGAAACAGAAGCAAAGACAGAGGGATTCAGTGAAGGAGGGTGAGGAAAGCTGAACCACAAAGGAATAAAGATGCCAGGTCAGAGCCAGGCAGGGCGGCTCTGCAATCCCTGCTGAGGGAGGATGCTGTGAGTTCACTAGACCTGTCTAAAGAAAGGAAGGAAAGGAGAATGGAAGAGAGGGAGGAAGAAAGGAAGGACAAACAGACAGAAAGAAAGGTAAGCAGGCAACCGGAAAACACAAAAACAAAAAAAACGTCATGGGCCAAACTGAAGCCTCCAGCACAAATTTAAAAGTTGACTCCTAGCGCTAACCACACTGAAAGACTTTCAATAAGAGGCTACTTGTTCTTTCTCACAGTAAGAAATGAGAAACGATCGGAAAATCAAGCCTGGGATGCGTCCAGGCTTCCTTTACCTTTTAGAAACCATGTGTGTACTTCAGGTTTTAAAGATTCTGGTAAGGTGCTATGTTTGTTTAAAAGTTCAAAATAAGAATTCTATAAAAGTCAGATCTGTATTCAATACAAGAAAGAATTTTTAACTCCTTACAGATATTTAAACAAAATCAAGTCAATAAAAAGTAGATTCTGAGCAGGAACTAAATGATCTCCTATCAGAGACACTATCAGAGAGAACCCCATGCTGGGTGTAAGAACAGGAAACAATTCAATCCCTGCTCATGTAACAAATGTTCTGGGATTTACCTATCCTAAAATGCTTTACTTCTTTCTAGGAAACAGAGTATATATGGAGACAATGGCCTCTTTAGAGCCATTACTCAGGATAGAAAGTTTAATACTAATGCCAAAACTAAGGCAGAAAAAAAGGAGAAAAGAGAAAAATTTAAAAAAAGCACAGATTGGAATTTCTACAACAAAAGAACATAACAGTGGCAGCACACTGGCCTTAACCACATGAGCAATAAGAAAACTACCCTACGAGAACTTTCACAATGGTCAACATTAACCTTAACATATAAGATAATTGGCATGGAAAGCACACACAGGTCCTAACCAACCTGTATTCACTTTTCTGATGCCAATACAAATGACGAAAACAGCACACTCACAGAGTGTTACTGACTCCCCTTACCAGTTGTAACCCACAGCAAAGGATGCTTCGATCACAGGAGCGATGAGTTTTGCAGCTGTCATGATGTATTTTTCTGCCATGGCTTTCCTATACACACAAACAAAAAGTTATATTTAGATGTGACATGAAAGTAATTTATATTTAGTTCTCAAGATACAAGTATAAAGATTATCTATCAAAACTAACATACCACAGAAGCTTACTAGAGGACAGACAGCCACATAAGAAATGTGTTTCTAAAGCCTAGGAGTGAGCAGGCAAGCCTCCTGCCACCTACGAGGCAAATAAAGGCAGGTGGATCTCTGAGTTCAAGACTAGGCCTGGTCTACATAGCACGTTCCAGGACAGTCTGAACTATATTGAGAGACCACACCTCTAAAAACAAAAACAATAACAAAAAGCACCCCAAAACAAAAACTAAAATGAAACAAATTACTCATGTAATTTTTCCATCTGGAAAATGCCTTAACAAAAAAAGGCTAGGAGTGGCTGTATATCTAATTCTAGCACAAGGGAGGTAGAGGCAGGAGGATCATGAGTTTGAGGCCAGCCAGTCACAAGCTACTCTGGATTACACATTAATACCCTGTCCCCCAAAACAAGGGTTTGAGATCAGCTCAAGTGTTACAGCGCTGGCCCAGCATGACTAAGTCTGGTTCAGTCCCAGCACTGCCACTCCCAGTACAGAGAAACATGTTTGTAAGTCTGACTAAAAACGACTAGCAAACATGACTAGCAATGTGAGTGCCTCCTGATACCAGTGGGTCTTTCTTTTCCTGCCTGATGATGCCTTCTGACAAGGTAAAGAAATAATGAAACACAGACAAAGCTCTGCAGCTAAATTACATAACCTCCCTACAGACAGGAAAGTGAGGCCTAAACAGTCATTAAAGAAATGGCGTGTGGGATTGGGAAGACGCCTTATGGGTTCCCTAGCACTCATGTAAGAAGCCAGGTGCATGTGCCTGTAATCTCAGCACTGGGATGCAGAGAGATGAGGACCCTGGGGTTCACTGAACAGTCACTCCAGCCACTGGTTGAGCTCCAGGTTCCGTGAGCAAAGGTGGAGAGTGATAGAGAAGGAAATGCAACATTGACCTCTGGCCTCTACACTTGTACATCCAGGCACACACATGCACACGCAGACACATAAACCACACATGCATACAACCCACGAAAAGCAACTGTGTGTTATTAAAACAGAGTCATAACATATTGCCTGTGTTGGTTTTTGAGACAGGGTTTCACTCTGCAGTCCTAGCTGGCCTGGAACTTGCTCTGTACACCAGGCTGATCTCAGTCTCACAGAGATCCACGTGCAGATGTGGACTGGGTCACCATGCCCAGGTGTATGTTACTTTTGAAAGTATGTAAGTATGTGTATATATGCACCATATTTATGTACTACAAAACGCCCACTGTCACCATCTGGAAAATGCCGTTGTATTCCAAAGTGGATACACCAATTTACAGTGATAGATTACATTTATCTTTGTTTATCTTCCTTGGATTTATAAACATAGCAGTTTTAAAAATGGACTCAAGGGGCGAGAGAAGTGGCTGAGTGGTTAAAGAACACTAGTTGCCTTCCAGAGGACTTGGGTTCAATTCCCAGCACCTACATGGTGGCTCATTACTGCCTGTAACTCCAGTTCCAGGGGATCCGATGCTCTTTTCTGACATCCATTGGCACGGGGCATGCATGTGGTATACACATATGCATGTAGGTAAACACTGATCCACATAAAATAAAAATAAATCTTAAAAAGAAAACCAGCATATAATTCCATTTATATAAGGCAAATTACAGAGTCTAAGGAGAGTTGGTAAAAACCTGTCTCATAGGAAGTCAGAACAGAAGGCCTCTGCTTATGGCTCTGGATTGTACTGGGGGATGAAGAGGCTGTGGGACTGAGCCCTTAACCTGTGGGGTCTGCATCAAAAGTGAACTGCTGGACACCTACTTGATGTCCAGAGAGCTGAACAATCATGGTGTGGAAAAGTCCCATATATTTGGTGTTAGAAGTAGAAATGGTACACACACACACACACACACACACACACACACACACACACACACACATTACATGATAGTGGGGGGGGTTAATATAATCAAAATTCATTAAACACATTGAAAAATAAAAATAAAGGAGAGAAAACAACTGTGGTCCATATTAGAGAGAGGAAATAATAAAATAAATATGTATTTTTCTTCAGGCTTGATATTTAATTGGCAGTTAAGACAAACATACATAAGACAATTAAAAAAAATAAAGGTAACTAAATTGCAATATAGTACCAAATGTGGGAAAAGGGAATTACAGAGAAATGGTTAAGAATTGCTGAATAAGACCAGGCCTGGTAAAGTAGGCTTCTAATCCCAGTTTGAGACAAGAGGATCACAAATTCAAAGCCAGCCTGGGTGACTGAGTAAACTCAGGGTAGGCCAGGTAACTTAGTGAGCCTGCCTCAAAATAAAAAGCAAGGAAAGGGCTAGAGACACAGGCAGTGGTGGAGCAGGGGCCTGGCCATAGCCCCAGCCCCAGTTAGACACACACCCTAATAGAGAAGACTAGGTCAGCAGGGGGACCGGGAATGAGGAGGAGAAAGCATCCTTAAGGAGAGGATGCTGTGACCGCTCAGCTTGGGAAACAGGCACAACTGACAAGTTCTGTAAGGATCAACGAGAAGGCAGTCGTTTTGTTACCTTTCACGTTCCATCTGCCTGAGATGGTCATTTTTTATAGCCTCAATCAGTAAGTTAGTATGGGGATCATCCTAGGAAAAGAAATTGAAAAGAAGTCAGAAATAAAAATTAAAAACTTAAGATTTCTAACCCAAACTCCAGCAACTAGTTTTATAAAATGGTGCGTAAATTAATCTAATCTACTTACATTGAGCAGAACTTGGTTTTGTTTTGTTTTTATGATTGCCTATCACTCTCCATGGAACTAATATATATTCTAAGCAGCAGATAAAGGGTTAAGACAGAAAGAATAAAACCGAATACACAAAAGCTATGGTTGCTTGTAGAAATATGTGATACTCTAGACTGTAAACTCAAATCCAAATGTGTTCATGGTTATCCACTGCCTATTGCAATCCACGTAACTCCTGTTGAGAACGCAGACAAGGCTGGGCTGAGACAGTGACACGGTACCAACCTGAGCATGGAAGGCTTGGCTTTAATTGCCAGCACCACCGAAACAAACACCGATTTATTTTAAAACAACACACACCATTTTTCTCAGTAAGTAATGTATAATAATCCATATTTATCCAGCACTGTGTTCCAAGTCTACTTTCAACAGTTTACATACATTGATCATTTAACCCTCACAATCTTGTAAGGCAGGTTATTGTAACTGTCCCATTTTATATATAAAGGAACTGAGCTGCGAGAGGAGTAAGTCATGAGTGGCAGGCCAGGCATCAGGCTCCATAGCCCAAACTCTCTCTTTACTAGGATCAATAATACCCTTACATTCTATCAAGAAAAATCTACTGCCAGGAAAGAGGGAGGGAAAGACAGACAGACAGACCAAAAGACAGAGAGAGACAGAGGCAGACAGGTATGCACACACACACATACACACAGAGATAGAGATGAGAGAGAGGGGGAGGGGGAGGGGGAGGGGAGAGAAAGAGAGAGAATGAATATGAAAATTCTGTTGAATATGGTGAGCTATGCTTGCAATCCCAGCACTGGAGAGGTTGAGGCAGGAGGATTCAGAGTTTTGAGGCTAGCCTGGGTTACTGGATGAGTTCCAGGCCAGCCAGATTTAAGAGATCCTCTAAAAACAAACAATGAAGTTCAACTCTATTAAGCTAAAAAAAATACCACTTTGATCTATGAAAATAGATCTACCTATCTAAATATAGGCAATTTCATATAGTTTGACTTAATGTATCAGAATGCTAATAATTTATGCATAAAAATATGGGAAATGTTTTCAAAACATTAAGAAAGAAGAATAAGAGGAGCAAGAGGAGGAAAAAACAACATTAACTGCCCAGAAACTGCTGTTTCTATTTTGATATATTTTCTCCCAGTTTTTCATGTGTAAAATATGAACCTATACCTCTTTACTTAACATTATATAATATCTCCTCAGGTCTTTAAAAATAAGACTTTTCAGAGGATGTAGAGGATGTAGCTCAGTTGGTGGAATGTTTGTCTGTGATCCATGAAGGCCTGAGTTCAATCCCAGGGCTGTAAGACTGGGTACAGTGGCACATGCCTGGAATCCCAGCATTCAGGAGGTAAAGGCAGGAGCTCCAGAAGTTCAAAATCATCCTTAGCTACATAGCAAATTTGAGGCCAGCCTGGGCTAGTGAGATCCTATGTCAAACAAAACAAAAACAAGACAGAATTTAGGTTCCACGGTAGATGGACAGGGGTATAGCCCAGTGGTGGAGCCCAGTGGTAGAGCATGTGCAAGCCTTAGGTTCAATCCTCAGTACTACTGTTCCAGTTTGTTTCTTACTGCTCTGACTAAACCAGCTTATGGTAAGGGAAGCTCTATTTAGCTTGCAGGTTTCATCATCGAGGGGTGGACTGGCCACAGTGATCTGAGTCTTCCACACCAAACCTTAATCAAGAAAATGCCCCACAGACCCAGCCACAGGCCAAGCTGATGGAAGCAATTCCTTAGTTGAGGGTCCTTCTTCCCAGGTGTCCCTAGTTGTGTCAAGGTGACAAAAACTAACCAGAAAAAAAAAGTTCCACGGTCACATGGTCAAGGTACAGTCAAATCTTACTTTTAATGATTCCTTTTTTAAAGCTTTGACTACAACTGTGCAGTCTAGTTTTTTGTTTGTTTGTTTGTTTGTTTTTTAGAGACAGGGTTTCTCTGTGTAGTTTTGGTGCCTGTCCTGGAACTCATTCTGTAGCCCAGGCTGGCTCAAACTCAGAGATCCGCCTGCCTCTGCCTCCCGAGTGCTGGGATTAAAGGCGTGCGCCACCATTGCAGTCTGTTTTAACCATAATCTCTAACCCCAGGTCAAGAGATCCATACTCAACTCAGTTTAAATAGCAAATGAAATGTATCAATTGCCTGTTGAGAAATTCAAGAAATTACAATTTGCTCATTTCCAGAAATAGAAAGACAGACAAGCAGGAGACGCCACATAACTGTCATTTTCATACTCACACTTGGGGAGATATATTTATCATCTTCATCAATTTCTAACGGAACAGCAATTAATTTCTGGAATGCCTTCTTCATTTTCTCTCGATCTCCAATGGCAAAACAACTGAGAATGAGGTTGAAGCCTGCCTTCAGATTCGGGGCCATACTCATGATGTGCTCGAATGAGTTAATGGCATCTGAATATTGACCAGTTTTTATAAATGTAATTCCAATGTTCTGCATTATTTTAATCCTAAACAAAGAGAAACAGGTTAGCCTGAAAAGTCTGAACTCCTAATATGACATTCAAGTTGCTGCACTTTCCTTTCTCATTTTACTTCCTAAGTTTAAGTTTTAATAGTACAACAGACAGGTCACAACATTTAATGTTACTGCCATATTTACACTCGTGGGACAGTACCCACATATTTAAGTCATTTCTATTACCTGAAGAGGAAACCTGTGCCTATTAACAGTTGTTCCCCATCCTCACAGTCACTACAGAGCCATTAATCTACTTTCTGTCTCTCTGCCTTTTCTAGTTATTGTCTATAAATAAAACTATGAAATGTCAGGCTCCACCCCCTTGACACAATCCTGAGGTTCCTCTACACTGTGGTATCAATGCCTCATCCCTTAAAAAAATCACTACATAGTATTCTATGGCATAGATATATTATATTACATTATTTTATTTTTTTGAGACAGAGTCTCACTGTGCAGCTCTGGCTGGCTTGGTGGATTGGAACTTTCTACATATACCAGGCTGGCCTCAAACTCAAAGAGATCTGCCTGCCTCTGCTTCCAGAGTACTGGGATTAAAGATGTGTGCCACAACACCTGGCCTTGCCATACTTTCTAATCTACTGCCTACTTGCTGGAAATTTGGGTTACTTCCACTTTTTTGATACTATGATTAATGCTACTATGAACATTCACATACAAGTCTTTGAAATAATGTAAATTTTCATTTCTTCTAGGTATATACCGAGGAATAGAATTGTTGGCCATATGGTAAATGTTTACCTTTTAAGACACTGCCTGTCTTGAAAGTAGCTGTAGTATTTCACATACACAATGCATGAGATTTCTAATGTAACAGCATCTGTGTCAATACCTGTCACTGTCAGTCCTTTTCAGCCATTCTAGTGGATATGATTCTGCCTCATTTCCAAGTATATCTGAACATGATCCCAGTGTTTATTCATAACTAGCTGGCTGGATCAGGATCATTCATTCTATGATGTTCTTTTTGTCTACAATGTAACCTACCTCAAGTCCTTGGTAGCTACTGCCTCGGCTAAATTACTATAGTACCCACTGCCTCAGTTATTATTAAGCATGTAATATATGCCCCTAAATTAAATTTTCCAGAAATGCTCAAATTCTTTGTTTTACCTGCGTTAAAGATGCTCCTAGAGCAGCAGTTCTCAACACGTGAGTTGTGACCCCTACAGGAATCACATATCAGATATCCTGCATATCAGATATTTACATTATGATTCATAAGAGCAAAATCATAGCTATAAAGTATCAACTAAATAATTTAATAGTTGGGGGTCACCACAACATGAGAAACTATATTAAAGGGTTGCAGCATTAGGAAGGTTGAGAACCACTGTTGTATTCTGTAAGTTATGTGACACTTGATAAAAAGTAGCATCTACAAATAAGGGACCATAACATATGATTTCATATGGTCCCTATGCCTAGGGACCATTAAGCCCATAAATATACTATTTCTGTTCTTGAATATTGGAGGAGTAGAAGATACCCTGCCTTCTCCCCTCTTCTATTCCACAGTAATCTCTTTTAGCCTTACTTTCAAAACAGTAGAGCGTGCACTGTAGTCTGCTCTGCTGTCACGACTGCTGTATGGCTGTGCTGGCATTAAGCTGTATGATGTTACGAACAGCCTACATGCTCAGCTTAGTTTTATTTTTATTTTTTGATCATATACTATTCCTTTAACCTTTATTTTGCCAATATGTGATATATATTACATATATATGTTACAAGTAAACAGAGCAAAACACCACATCTGAAACATGAATCTAATACCTCCCATCTACAAACACTTCAAAATGTTCAGCCCAATGACAGCAAACCACAAGTCATCTTGTTTCTGAAAAGACACTTAAACTTTATAGTCACCAGGTTCCACACTTACCTCATTTCTTTATGGACACTCGGGATCTGATCTAAGGCCATTCGGTAGAACTTAATGGCTTTGGAATAATTCCTCTGCTTTAAATAAATATTTCCCATATTCACTTTCAGTCTTCCTAATTAAAAAGATGAGTGTAAAACATTCTCATGTTTGTACTTTTCCTATGATATCTTAGATAATCTTAGTTTATATTCTCTAAAGCTTATTTTTCAAGTTAGGAGCTTTAAATGTTTTAAATTTTTATCGTGTGTGTATGCGTACAGGTACAAGTGCCACGGCACACATGTGAGGTCAGAGGAAAACTCATGGGAGTTGGTTCTCTCCTGCCACTTTCTAAGATCTGGATACGAAACTCAGGTCAGTAGCCATAGGTACAAGTGTGTGGACCCTTTGATCAATTACACTGGCCCAGTTACAAGTTTTAGACCTAAAATTCTAACATCAAAACAGTACACCATTGTCATATGGTCACACACTTCTCTATGGAGAAATGGAACTTCTTGAAAATATGGCTAGACAACTGTTTTTATTACAAAACTGAAGTGCATTATGCTAAGAAAAACAGGAGACAATGGTAAAAGTTCTTGCTGTGCAAGTCTGAGGAGCCGATTCCCTCTTGGAATGTGTAGTGGAAGAAAAGAACAGAATCCTGAGAGCTGTCCTCTGGCTCCACACATACACCATAACATTCATGCATTTACATTTATACACATACATATACACACACCATATACATTTAAAAAAGGGATATAAGACATTTGTAAATTACTCCATAATGGTACATAATTTTAATATTATTAAAGGAAACAATACTCACTATAATAAATCTTAATATTACAACAAAAACTATGTAATATAAATATACATTTCTCTCTTGGGAACACAGTCACATAATGAAAGAAATGTTCCATATGGTTGGCATGGCTCCTTCTTCCTATGATGAAATAATACTTTTTTTTTTTTTTGAGACAGAGTCTCACTATGTAGTCCTGGCTGTTCTGGAGCTCCCTATGTAGACCAGGTGGCCTTGAACTCAAGAGATCCACCTGCCTTGTGTCCAGTACTGGGATTAAAAGCATGCATCACCTCGCCCAACTTGGAATATATCTTCTGTTTGGTATTAGGCAGTTTATTTCATGCCAACTGCATTTATTCCTATATATGTATTTTTTTCACACACAGTATGTTTAAGCAGGACACCACATCATAAATATAAATTCACTTAAAGCATAGATCATTTTAATATAAGAAAACAAAGTGAGGAAATATAATTAACAAAACAAAAGAACTACATATCTGCGTGAATATTCATTATATACACCTACCTGCATTGCTAAACATCTTATTTTTCACTATAACTTGGTATGTATTTAGTGCTTCTGCATACATTTCATTAGCTGAATACTGACTGGCCAAGTTGAAGAGAACCTAGGAAAGAAACATTATAAGAAGCCACATAATAACCACTCTAGGCCCCATTCACTTGCAGTCATTCTGGAGGTTAAAACGCTTGAACAACGCTATGTCTCAAGATAGCCAGCCAATCATGCAAACCTACCTTGCATTACAAGTGAATAGAGTGCAGATGATGGAGGGCTGTCCTCTAAACTTCACTTAATTTTCTTTGTATTCTTTTTTTAATTTGAGTACTACGTAAGGAATTTTAGGAAGACTCACAAAGAATAAATGTGCTTTGCTAATGCTATTGGTAGAAAAATAAGAAAAGGACTATTGAGTTCTCCTTACAAGTGGAAATGAAATATTATATAGAAATATCTTAAACCATAAAGCATATCAGAGAAGGCTTTGTATAACAACAGCTTTTTCTGAGACAAGGTCTCACTATGTAGCCCAGGCTGGCCTGGAACTCTCTATGTAGACCAGGCTGGTCTCCAGCTCACAGAGATCTGCCTGCCTCTGCCTCCTGAGTGCTGGGATTAAAGGTGTGCGCCACCACTGCTCTGCCATATTTGCATTCTTGGTCCACAAATGGTGGAATTGTTTAGGAAGGATTTGGAGGTGTGGCTTTGTTGAAGGAGGTGTGTCACTGGGGTGGGTTTTGAGGTTTAAAAAGCTCACATCATTCAGTCAGCTTGTTCTCTCTGTGCCTTATGGTTTGCTGCCCCAAACTTGCAGCGACTTCTCCAGCTCCATGCCTACCTGTCTGTTGCCAAGCTCCCTGTCACGATGGTCATGAACTCACCCTCTGAAACTGCGAGCCCTCAGTTAAATGCTTTCTCTTATAAGCTGCCTTGGTCATGGTGTTTTGCCATGGCAATAGAAAAGTAAGATAGTATCCCATAAGTCTGAACAAACTTTATGATTTGGTGAAAAAATCTTTTCCTAAATGCTACAAGAGGGCTAGGGATGTATGTGACAGAGTACTTCACTGGCATATACAACGTCCTGGGTTTGATCCTTATCACTGGAGAAAGAAATGAAAACCAAAACAGACAAAAATGGAGAGCCTTGGGATGGAGAGGTGCTGGCAAGCACCCAGTACTCATCAGGTGTAGCTAGAGTTTTCCTGCCTGGCCCACAGTCAGGGCAAATCTCTCTCACCTGCCAGTCCCACAGCCACTCAGACCCGACCAAGTAAACACAGAGACTTATATTGGTTACAAACTGTATGGCCGTGGCAGGCTTCTTGCTAACTGTTCTTACAGCTTAAATTAATCCATTTCCATTAATCTATACCTTGCCACATGGCTCGTGGCTTACCGGCATCTTCACATGCTGTTTGTCATCATGGCGGCTGGCAGTGTCTCTCTGCCTCAGCCTTCCACTTCCTAGCTTTATTCTCCTCCTTGTCCTGCCTACACTTCCTGCCTAGCCAATGGCCAATCAGTGTTTTATTTATTGACTAATCAGCAACACATTTGCCATACAGAACATCCCACAGCAATCAGGCACAGCAACACTTACGGAGTACGTTAAGTCCAAGTTGATATTTTCTGGAGTCGTAACTTGCTCTCGCTGTCTCACCAGGACTCTCTCTTTTCTTCCTGCATCTTTTGCCTTTTCTAAGGCCTGAAATCAGATTTATACTTGGTTAAGACAGGCTCAAGCATTCCCCAATATTTATGCATCTCTATGATGTGTGACTGAATTAGTCTTCCACCTCAGATTTCTCTGAATGCCCCTTTGCAGGCTCATACAAAATTCCCAGAATATTGTTAAAATGGTGCTCTGTAATAAACAACTGTTTTCCTGGAAACGGGTGTATTTACTGCAAGTTAACATTGTACCACCCTTCCTGCCACCTTTTGGATTTGATTATGTGCTGTCGAATAATTCTTCTGTACACTGTGAATATATATTGATCTCATTAATTAATAAAAAGCTGACAGGCCCATAGCCAGGCAGGAAGTATAGGCGGGACAGCCAGACACAGAGGACACTGGGAAGAGAAAGGGAGGAGTCAAAGGAGTCACCAGCCAGACACAGAGGGAGCAGGAGACCAATGTAGCATGCTGAGAAAGGTACCACCACATGGCCAAGCGTGAATAAAGAATATGGGTTAACTTAAAATATAAGAGCTTGTTAGTAATAAGCCTGAGCTAACAGCCAAGCATTTATAAGTAATATTAAGTCTCCAAGTGATTATTTGGAAGTGGCTGCAGGTTGGGGCAAGACACAGAAACTCCATTTACAATTATGCTTATGTTATCTTTTTTCCTCCCAATTCCTAAGTATTTGATTATTTTAATTCAATCTTAAAAGGTAGGATTTAGATGGATTTTGTTTGGCTTTGAGGATACTCAAAATTCAATAAGCTAAAAGATAACAATTGTCTAATATTACGAGAAATGTTTAGCTTGGGCCCTAGAATACTCAAATATCATGGATCTTTTGTTGATTTCTACAAAAAAGCATAATAAGAGACTTAGCTTTTTAAGTCATGAAAAGTTGTAATTGCAAGGACTGAGAACTAAAGTAATATAACAAACCAAACTGAAAGTAAAGATTTAGCAGCCAGGTGGTATGACCTTTAATCACAATACTACAGAGGCAGAGGCTGGAAGATCTCTGTGAGTTTGAGGCCAGCCTGATCTACATAGTGAGTTCCAAAACAGCTAGGGCCATGTAGAGAGACCCTGACTAAAAAATCCAAAACCAAACAACAACAACAAAAAAGAAGCAGAAGCAGAAGCAGCAAGCAAGAAAAGAGCTAGGCCTGGTGGCATCACAGCTGTGTGGGAGGCTGAAGCAGGAAGATTACAAGTTCAAGGCCAACCTAGGTAACTAAGACTGTCTCAAAATAAAGAATGCTGTGGATATAGCTCCATGGTAGAGGGCTTACCTAACATGCACAAGGCCCAGGAAGGAAGGAAGGAAGGAAGGAGGGAGGGAGGGAGGGAGGAAGGGAGGAAGGAAGGAAGGAAGGAAGGAAGGAAGGAAGGAAGGAAGGAAGGGAAAATTTTATGTTAAAATGTGGTGATGCAATATTCTGAAAATATCCCTTACAGCCTAAGAGACTGGAACTTTTGCTGGACCTCACAGCCAGAGTTAATGATACACCTTGAAGTCATTTAAGACTTGAAACTGCTATCCTACTGTGTGCTCAAACTGCTTGTTGAAGAACCTGCCTTTAAGAGAACAATATAACAACCAACCTTTCTTGCCTTGGGCTTCCCATGTCATCAACTTTTACAACCTAAGCTAATGCATAGCTGCAATCTTAAATTATGTTCTCTTCCATGCCCCTGAACCAGATAATGCATGTGTATCATGTGCTGAAAGGAACAAATATGGAAATTGAAAGCAACTTCCTAAAATCTATAATAAGGTTGAAAGCAATCATTATGGACACTGGTTGATAAACAATGGTATTTATATTATGTTGTTGTCTGGGTCAGTTAGGATCATTTGCAGCCAGTGACTTAATCCTGTAAAAAACTCTGCTAAAGATTTCTGTAAGAATTCCATGCCTTCCCCAGGTGATGCTTTCTGTGCTGTCCAGTACACACAGAGTGAACCCTTTGTGAGGGACGGACACACAGACGGACACACAGGGACAGCCATGAATACAGATGCAGGCACAGATTCAGACTCATGCAGCAGACAGAGGACATGGACAAAGACACAGGGAGTATGAAGCAGAGAATTCCATCTGAACTCGCTCTTGGTTAAATGACTCTAGGGGGAAGTGATTTTATTTCTTTCCTTAATGCATGATTGGCAACTTGGGAGTTAATCACTAACGCATTACATGTGCGCATTAAAAAGCAGAGTTGAAATCCTGAAAGGCCAGTGAGGTTTCGATGAGGAAACAGAACTTAGGAAGCTGGGCATGGTAGCACATGCCTATTGCCCCAGCATGCAGAGGGTGAAAACGTACAGGCAGGAGGAGCATGATTCCCAGGCCACTCTCAGCTATAGTAAGACCCTGGCTCAGTAAAAAGGGAAAATAGTGCTCTATAGCACAGTGTGCTTCATGAGTCATGGTGCTGGGTTTTGGAAATACTACACGGAATTGTTTCCATATTAAAAAGACCAGTGTTAATGTTGGGCCTAGAAAGATGGCTCAGGGGTTAAGAATACTTGCTGCTCTTGCAGAGGACTAGGGTTTGGTTCCCAGCAACCACAGGGCAGCTCAAACGGTCTGTAACTCGTGTTCCAGGGGATCCAACACCCTTTTCTGGCCTCCATAGGCACATGTGATTTACATACACACATATAGGCAAAACATTCATACACACAAAATACACATAAATCTTTGGAAAAAAAACAATGTCAAAAATTGTAAGATTGCCCAATTGTGGTATCAGAATTTGTAAAGCAAAATTCTCAAAATAATTGTCTTAGTCAAAGCCTAAGGCCAGACAACAGCAGAAGAAAATGTGCACATGTATGTGTATGTTTAAAAGTAGATACAGACATCAACACACATCTCAGAATCTGATTTTCCATGTTTATGAACTTACCAGCTTTAAGTCTCCACAGCTGTTGGCAATACAGCTTTCTTCTACCAATTCGTTTACTTTCTTCTCCAACTGTCTGATCTTTTCCTCTGGACTGTTGAAAAACCAGTGGGTGTAGATTAAATCACTCAACCATGAAAATCTATACCACCAGTTACTTTGGGATATTGCCTATTAAATGCCATTAAGCTTTAAAATTAGATTTCAAATGAGGATATACATGGAATTGCAAAACAAAACAACCACTACTGTGCTTAATAATTACATTAGTCATATATTAATAAACATTAGTGAATTAGTCATAATAAATAAACATTAAAATAAAATGAATATTTATTTAGAGCCAAGTGTAATAATCACACACTGAACAGAATGTGCCACCCTAACAACTTCAATTACTTCTCATAAAACACTTGACGTGAGAACTGTAACTGCATTTTAATGAAAACTAAACAGGTTTAGAAAGTTTTGCCCAGGATCACAAAGCTAGCAAGGGAGAGAGCAGGATCTAGACCAGGCAGGCACACTGGGCCCCTGCAACTGGAGTCACTACTCCAGCAAGGTTTGGCTGGTTTTTAAATCTATGAAAAATGAAAACTTCCCCTATGGCTAGGAAAACTAAAGCTCATAAAAGAGATTTAAAGTTACTTATGAACACAAGAATGTTATAAAGAAAATTTCTAACGAGAGTAAACAGTTTAAAAATCTTGGCTCTTGCCGGGCGGTGGTGGCGCACGCCTTTAATCCCAGCACTCGGGAGGCAGAGCCAGGCGGATCTCTGTGAGTTCGAGGCCAGCCTGGGCTACCAAGTGAGTCCCAGGACAGGCACAAAGCTACACAGAGAAACCCTGTCTCGAAAAACCAAAAAAAAAAAAAAAAAAAAAAAAAGGTATTAAGTTGTTGAAAGGTGGTTTAGGAGTGTATCTAAGAGGAACTGGTGGAGGAGTGAGGAAGTACATATGATCAGAATACACTGTATGCATGTATAAAATTCAGAAAGAATAAAAATACTGTATGAATTAAAAAAAACTTCGACTTTTTTTTTTTTTTTTTTTTTTTTTGGTTTTTCGAGACAGGGTTTCTCTGTGTAGCTTTGCGCCTTTCCTGGAACTTACTCTGTAGCCCAGGCTGGCCTCAAACTCACAGAGATCTGCCTGGCTCTACCTCCTGAAATTAATCCCTGGGATTAATCTGTAACTTTAAATCTCTTTTATGAGCTTTAGTTTTCCTAGCCATAGGGGATTAAAGGATTAAAGGCGTGTGCCACCACCGCCCAGCCTAAAAAAAAAAACAAAAAAAAAACTTTGACTTTATTAAGAGCAAATTATCCTGGACCTGTAGATACAGCTCAGTTGTAGAACAATTGCTGGGCATATGCAAGGCCCTATTCAATTTCTAGCAACACACACACACAAATTAATAAACAATTGCCAAAGCAGTCACATTTGAAAATAATGTTAATGTTGATTTGCTACCACTTTCTTCCAGGAAAATAGTGTAACTCTCTATATATGCACTGATTCCTTAAGAAAATCCCAATGAAGTTACGTCTAAGTATTGTGAGATATTTGATTACACTGTGTAAAGATATGTCACTGATCAGTTTAATAAAAAGCTAAATGGCGAATAGCTAGGCAGGAGGTATAGCAGGGACTTCTGGGAAGAAGAAAGGCAGAATCACCAGCCAGACACAGAGGGGGCAAGACATGCAGGAGGAGAGGTAAAAGCCATGAGTCACATGGCAACATGTAGATGAATAGTAATGGGTTAATTTAAGTTTTCAGATCTAGTGGGACAAGCCTAAGCTATAGGTTGAGCTTTTATAATTAATAATAAGTCTCTGTGTCATTTTTTTTGTGAGCTGGTGGCCCAAAGAAAAATCTACCTACATCCAAGTAGATAGCTCTCTTAATTCACTACAAACGTACTTTTTAAAAGAATTCAGGAATAAATATACAGTAGTTTTATCTATAACCTCTTATTCTATGGGAGACTAAAAATATGTATTCTAGTGGTCAATAAAGAGCTTTAAAATTCAAACTGAGCAATGGCATAACAAATGGAAATTTTTATTTAAAAAAAGTGTTTGGAGAGATGGTTCAGTGGTTAAGAGTACTAACTGCTCTTCCAGAAGACCAGGATTCAATTCCCAGCAGCCACATGGTGGCTTACAACCATCTGTAATTCCAGTTCTAGGGGATCTGATGTCCTTATATGGTCTCTGTGGGTACCAGGCATGCATGTGATACACAGACATATATGTAGACAAAACACTCATATACATAAAATAAAATAAACAGAAATTTAAAATTTTATAGTGAAGTTTAAATATACTCAACTTGCCAGTTCAAGCTGGCCTCGAACTCAAAGATCCACCTGCCTCTGCCTCCTGAGTGCTGGAATTAAAGGTGTGGCTACTACCATCCAGCTTCAATAAAAGTCTTTAAATGTTACTTACAGATTGCTAGTAAACCAAAAACATTAATATAAAATATATATATACATAATGCCCTAATCAATTCCAATAAGATAAAATTGGTCTGCAGACACTGCTAGGTGTCTGACAAGAGCCTGCTAGCCAGTGCAGACACCAAGCTGGAGTAGAGCACCTCACTCTCCTCTCAGCAGTGGACTCGGCCCTAAGCCTCTGATGCATTCGAGGTCAATGAGAAATAAGGGCACATGGGTTTGTGGTAGAGAGAGCTGCAAAGGTCTCTGCTTTGTTGAAAGGGACTGGAATCCTGGAGCTTTCAGCCACTCAACTCTTCAGTTACATGTTATTCTGAACTCTCACCACTCTCTGGGCACCAAAAGGGTAGAGGAGAAGCCAAACAAGGGCTGATGCTATTGAGCAGTAAAATCAGCCACACCAGAACTGCCCTTCCTTCAGAACTCACGCTGTGTAACACAATAAATGCTCTAATTATGTGTGCATGTTTCCAGATTTCTCTTCTTCGTGAGCAGTAAAAAGAACCTAAATTACATTAATACTTAAATAACACCCTTCCCCCCACTAGCTTGGGTACAAAATAAACTGGTCATCTATAGAGGTTCCTTGTTAGTCAAAAGGGAACTTATATAATATACATAATAGCCCCAAGTACTGTGATTAAGAATTACAATTTTAAACATAGGAGGGACTGGGGATGCAGTGTAGTAGTACAGTGCTTGCTGGCATGTATCAGGCTCTGGGTATCACAAAACCAACCAATCAGCCAAACCCCCCCCCCCCACACACACACTCTCACTTGCACACTCGCGCACACTCGCACACACAGTACCTAACAACATGCAGCCTGGAACTTGCCAAACTGAGTTTGCATCTCAGCCACGCCCTTTATCAGCCTCAGCAAGTGAAGTCCCTGGGCTTCCTTCCATTCCTTCTCTCAACTGGTGATAGTAATAGCTCCATTTTCATGTGTAAAGCTCTTAAGTGCCTGCACTCAGGAAACTCACTAACTGCCAGCTAGCTGCTCTTTATGTACAATGTGTGCACCAAGGGCCATAGGCAGCCTGAATGCACACAGCTGTGAACCCTGAAGCTTTTAGGTTTATGTCTAGACAACTGTAAAGAGTTAATTCTCTAGAAAATGAATTGCTCAGGCTAAGGCTGTAGCTTGGTGATAAAGTATATATATGTATAGCAAATTCAAGGTCCTGGGTTGAACCCAGCACCACACACACACACACACACACACACACACACACACACACACACACACACACACAATTAAACTGGTCAATAAATAATATGGCAAACTAACTTGCTATTTTTCTCTTAAACTTTTTCTTTGAAAAACACCCTTTTAAAATAACATACCATTTATAATCCTGTTTGGCCTTCTAGAGAATTCCTACTCATGAAACTTAGCCCACAACTGCAGTCAACTTACAGTCCAATGAGATGGCACAACTTCACATGACTATTCCTAGATTTTTTTTTCTTCACTAAGTTCAAGAATGGGGATGAAGTTTCATCAGCATGCTGCTCACACAGCTTAACTTATCTATCTAGAGAAAAAAAAATCATGCAGCAGCAGCAACACAGCAGCGTAAGGCCTTGCGTACCTATCTTCGTTTTTGGCTTCCAAAGGAGGAGCAGGGCCCTTGGACTGGCCGAGGGGGTCAAACGCAGAGCCTGAGACACAATTTAAGACTTTAAGTTTATGATCCAGCAAAGTTGAAGAGAACTTTGTACATAAGTACATACATAAGTTACCATTTATAATATGGTGTAAGTTCAATAGGCAAAACACTATCACACATAAGTATTTCATGGAAATTGTTAAGATTTTTAACACACATGAAACTATAAACAAAACTTACAGACTAACAAATAAAAACAAAAATAAATTATTCCCTAAGTATTTACTTTTTTCCTTCATAGGTCTGTATTTCTAGTTTGAACTCTAAGTTATCAAACATGTAAGGTATAACCTGGGATTAGCTTTCTAATTTTTCTTATTGGTATAATAAACAATTTTTTATTTTTAATAATTTAACTTATGTATTTAAAGAATATTTTCACCTTTCATTTTAAAGATCAAATTCTAACTTATACAAACAACATTTCACATTTCAGGTGCGTACTTGAACACATTTCCACAAACTCCACACTGGTGTGACTACCGCCCCAAGTGAGTTACAGCACAGTCTCACCAGCCTCTCCTTCCCTCTTACTCTCCATTTGAGCAGGCTCTCCATATGGAGCCTGCTAGAAAACATGTGGCACAACTTTCTCAGCCTCCCCAGTGCTGGGGTTACAGGTACGAACCACCAGAGCCAGCTTACCCCGTTCCTTTCTTAATGGTACCTAAAATCATGGTGCATCTTGTAATCAATGGCTGGTTTGATTTTATTTTAAATGGAAATGATACGCACATACAACAATGGGGGTGGGTGCTAGGGAATGAACCCACCTCGTAAAGCTGCCTTGGAAAAGCCAGCTGCTCTCACTGCTGTCATGGGTCGAGCAACTCCATCCTTCAAAGAACAAGAATCATTTAAAACTTATTCTTGAATAAGAACTATACCTATTGACAATTCTGCACATAACACACATCCTACTTTAGTCCTGATTTTTTAAAAACGATTTACTAATTTTATTTTTTTCTGTAAATTGTTGCTTTGCTTACACATATATCTGTGTGAGGGTGTTGGATCCCCTGGAACTGAAGTTACAGACATTTGTGAGCTGCCCTCTGGGTGCTGGGAATTGAATCTGGGTCCTCTGGAAGAGCGTCTAGTGCTCTTACCCACTAAGCCATCTCTCCAGCCCATTTAGCCCTGATTTTTAATAGCCATTTCCTCATGCCTTACTTCTTCATCCTCATGCAGCAACCCTGTCTCTCTTTCCCCTCTAAAATTTAAATGCCTTGATCCAACTCTTCTTTTCTTGGTTATAAAAGAACAAACTAGTGCTGTGGAACAATCTTTGTACACTGTAAATATGTATTGCTCTCATTGTTAACAAAAAGCTCATTGGCCAATGGCTAGGCAGGATTTTGGGGGCAGAGAGAATGCTGGAAGGAGGGCAGAGTCAGAGAAGTCACCAGCCAGATGGAAAGGAAGCAGGAGGGGTAAAAGCCATAAGCCTCAGGGAAGCACATAGATTAATAGAAATGGGTTAATTTAAGTTGTAAGAGCTAGTTAGTAATAAGCCTGAGCTATTGGCCCAGCATTTATAATTAATAATAAGTCTCTGAATGGTTATTGAATGGTTATTTGAGAGCTGGCGGTCTTAACAAAAAACTCTGCCTACAAACCAGCTTATTTGTCAGCTACTCCTGGCTGGTCTCCCATATGCTACAAGAGAATCCACAGAAACTGCTATAAAAAGTAGCACAGGAGAATGAGTTCCAGCTACTTCAGAAGAACAAAGCATCAGTCTATGTCAGTTCCAACAGGATCTCACTTGAGACTGGAGCATACAAATCCAAAGAAAGCATGCTTCTGAAGATTCAAAGCAGCCCAAATGTTACCCCACAAGGTAAAGGTGTTACTATACAAGTAATATCTTTGTTAGAATTGTTAAAGTATGAGAAGAGGAAAACCTTTGGTAATAAAGTCTAAAGCTACTAAAGATAGTCTAAAGATAAACCACAGGAGCAGACATACCTGGATAGTCCCTGTCATTGGTCTTCCCATTGATGACGTCAGGGATGTCTTAGACTAATAAGCAGAAAAGCAAGTTAAACCAATTCCTAAAACAGCTGCCTGTAACTTTACAAATCAAACTATAGGCACTTCTCCTAATTTTTCTTCACTCTATCTACCCATAACAAACAAATTTTTTCATTCGTCACTTAATAGTGTGGGATCAATTTGCAAACCTATTAAACAGGGGTCAGCACACACCACCATCTGCGCTGTAAGTATGGTTTGCTGGACTACAGCAAAACCCCACCCATTTACACCCCGCCTGTGGCTGCTTTTGTATTACAAACACCACTGCATAGATACTTGTAACAAAGACCATTTGATCTGCAAAACTGAAAATCTCTGTCCCTTCACCTCCTCTTACTGTGAAGCAAGACCAAACGTAAATCCATCCTCAGGCTTCCTGTAGGAGGCTATTCTCCTTACTCATGTAAAGGACTGCTGTAAAGGCTAATGCTCTGGGCCTCTGGGCTGTGAAGCCATTTTGCTGGCCCTAGAGTACATGATCATAAAGATGAAAAAAAGCTACTCCACTTCAGTCTTCTATTTTTCTACCATTCTTTCTTATTTTATGTAAGCCAAAAATACTTATGTAAGTTAAGTAAAAGGATTATTACTCCTAGGGAATTTAGAGACTATTTCCCCCAAAGGGTAGATAAGATAAAACCCAGACATACATCTCTGAAACATTTTCTTCAATTTCATATTTTCACTGGTTAAGTTCTTATAAACACAATTGTGCTTATGTAACATCTAACTTCATGTGGAACTCATGAATGGAATGCACACAAGAGTTGGTTATATTAGGCAGGAAACAGAAATCAATCAGCAAACAAGAAGGTCTTCAAATAGAAAAGGATAATAAAATATAGTTGTGCATAAATCAAACTTACTAAAATGTTCAAAGCTATTACTCAAATTAGACTTTTTAATACCTATAACTATATATCTGGGTCATGACTTGACAAAGCCTAAATTATTTAGAACTGCCTTATATGAACTTACACATATTTTAAGAAACATCTTAATATTTTCCACTTAATAGAACTTACCCCAGCCGGGACACCTTTAATCCCAGCATGCAGGAGGCAGAGGCAGGAGGATCTCTGTGAGTTCGAGGCCAGCCTGGGCTACAGAGTGAGTTCCAGGAAAGGCGCAAAGCTACACAGAGAAACCCTGTCTTGAAAAAACCAACACCCCCCACCCCCAAAACAGAACTTACCCCGTATCCAGTGGCTATGGGTCTGCTGACTGCTGTGCTTGGTATTTTAGCTGTTACCTTGGGAAGGAAAAGGAGCATAGTTAGCAATATTCAGATCAGGCTAAAAAACAGAAAATGCAGAGAGACTCAATGGTGAAGAAATGTTGTATTTGGTGGTCCTGCCCAGGGAAGAGCACACCAATTGGTTGTCTGATGCCAAATTGTTATACATGCAAATAACATTATACAGACTGAGCAAGCTATATTTAGGAATGTGTGTGTGTGTGTGTGTGTGTGTGTGTGTGTGTGTGTGTGTGTGTGTGTGTGTGTGTGTGTACATACATGCATGCAATAACAATGAAAAAAAGATCCCATGAATTTGAAGGAGAGTGAGGAGGGGTAAATGGAAAGGTTTGAAGGGAAGGGAAGAGAGAAATGTTGTGATTATATTATAATCTCAAAAAGGGGGAAATGTCATACTTAGAATGATTGCTTAAATACTAGGGAGTTCAGTTATTGAAAGTGCTGAGAAGAAGCCTCAGTTTGAAATTGATTTTAAAGGAAAGGGACTTGGGAATGATCTTAGACCCTAATAAGCCCAGGTTTTATGCTTGCATCCACCATTTATTCAACACATGCTGCATCCTTGGTGCTACAGCCACAGACCCCACAAACAGAAACAGCTTTGGAGGCTACGGGATTTGAATCCCAGTTCTCCCTCAACGATATTTAATATCTTTGAGTCCAAATTTCTTCAACTTTTAAGTAAAAAGGATTCTGAGTGCAAAGGATACAAAGAACACATCATACAATTGGAGCTAGACTCAAAAGGGACCATGTGAAAGTGACCTCACATGCTAGCTGCTGGGAATAACTGAGTATCATTCAAAAAGGAATTCTTCTTGCTATACTGGACTGTTTTACCACTACTAAAAAGGCTGACACAAAAATGTTTGTTAAAAAACAAGTTTGGAATGGGTAGTGGTGGCACACACCTTTAATCCCAGCACTCAGGAGGCAGAGGCAGGTGAACCTCTGAATTCGAGGCCAGCTTGATCTACAGAGAGTTTCAGGACACCCAGGGCTACACAGAGAAACCCAGTCTTGAAAACCAAACCAAACCAAACCAAAAATCCAGTCTGGGTTGGTCAGATGGCCCATTGTATAAAAGCACTTGTCAGGCAAACCATCAGACTTGGTTTGGTGTAAGGAGAAAACCAACTCCAAAAAGTTGTCCTCTGACCAAATGATACACACACACTGTACCCACACACACTCAGATATCACACACACACACACACACACACACACACACACACACACACACACTCTCTAAAAATCTGTTTGAATGCACTGTAGAACTACTAAAGTAAGACATAAAGTCTTAAGATAGGAAGAAAAGGAGTCTTCGCTGGGGCAGGTTTTTGTTTTTCTTTTTTTATCCATTTATTTTTATTTTATGTGCACCAGTATTTTGCCTACATGCATGTCTGTGTGAGGGTGTCAGATCACGTAGAATTAGAGTTACAGACAGTTGTGAACTGCCATGGGAGTGTTAGGAATTGACCTGGATCCTCTGGAAGAGCAGTCATCTCTCCAGCCCCAGGAAAGTTTTCTGTCCTCAAGGCATCTTTCCATTCCACAGGCAAGGCTGAGAAGCTGAGCAAAGCCCTGACATTCAAACTGAGGTAATATGTGCTGGAAGAGAGGGTCTGCCAGGGAGACAGCCCTGGTAATCACTCAGGCTTTAGTGGGTCATCTCAAAGGGCTCTACACTGAGGCCAGAAGGCAAGCAGAGAGACAAACAAATAGAGAGCTATCCAGAAGGCACACATACAGTGCAAACACCAGACACGCACCGCCACGCTGAGTGAGTGCCAGGAGTCAGGTCACAAGGCCAGCAGTTTCAGCAGAAAACTGAGAACAGTGAAAAAGGAATGAGCCAACGTGGTGCTGCACACCTGCGATCCTGCGAATACAGGAGCAAGTTCAAAGCCAGGCTGGCCTACATGGTGAGACTCTGTCTCCAAAAGAAAACCAAAAAACAGGAATAGATGGCAATTACAGTTCCGAAAACAATGCAAAATTCTGCTGTTGTTAGGAACTGGGAAAACTATTTATGTGAGCATTCATAAATTAAAATAGACCAAGAAAGAAAGAATGCCTTTTCAACATTCAAAAGGAAGAAGTTGACTTTTTATCTTACACCACTCACATAAAATTAATTCAAAATATATTAAAGACCAAAAACTACAAATTTCCTGAGAGAAAATAGTAGCAGAAAGGCTCACAGCCTTAGCCTTAGCAATGATTTCTAGGACACACCACCAAAAGAATAAGCAGTAAGACAGACAAACAGGACTGCATCGATCCAAAAACTTTTGTGTACCAGAGACTATAATCAAGAACATGAAAGTAGCCCACAGAATGGGAGGAAAGCCTTTGCAAACCACGGCTCTGAAAGAGGACAACAAAGATTATAACGATGGACTAGAGAACATGTACTAAGTAAAATGAAGGGCTGGCTGGACCCAACACGCAAATACTGCAGGATTCCACCATGTGAGAGGTCTCGTAGTCAAAGGTGCAGAAATGGAAATCTGGGCGGTAGCTACTGGAGTGTTGGGGAAGGAAAAGCTGGGGGAGGGGCTGGTATTTAATGGGCAAGAGTTTTCAATCTGCAAGAGGAGGTCACTCTGAAGCTCTGCTTCACAACAATGTACTTAGCACTACTGGGTTGGACACCTAAACATGACTATGATGGCAAATTTTATCAATGATTCCTACAATTTCATTTTCAATTTGCTTACCGGAGGTCTTCTGCCATGACTGGTTCTCACCGCTTGCTGAAAACCTGTGTCATTCTCCAACTCCTAAAATAAAAAGGCAAAATTAACATTCAAATGTGAATAAATGTGACAAACTTTAAACTCTCCTGGTTCATATTCAAGACCTTCTATAATTCATCTTACCCTAAAGACAGACTCCTGTCTTCAAGTTCTACACCCCTGATCCCCCAAATATCAAGGCTCCTTCTACCCCCTGGAATCTTGGGAAACATCTTTTTGCAAAGAGCTTGGCCAAAGTAGAAGAATAATTAATTATGCTGGTGGGTGCCATTGACTGCACATGTCCCAGGAAAGTCCTCAGTGTTTATGACTGAGAACTGTGTACTTACTCACCATTTAAAATAACCAAAACCCCTAGAAGAGGGTGGAGCCATCACCTGGCTAACTGTCAAATACTCAGACACGTCCTTTCCTCCTCCTCCCTCCATGGTGGCTGGAGGAATGAGATTCAAATCTTTCTCCTTCCCTCTCTCCTCTTCCCCTTTTCTCTTCATCCTCCCCTTCCCCTCCTTCCTCACCCTTCCCCTCTCCTGTCTCTTCCTCTTATATTCCAGGATCACACTACAGTCCCTACCTAAGGAAACTGCAGGATGGAAAGGGCCATATTCTCTACAAGCAAGAAGGCAAATAATTTCTCTTGTTCCTTTTCTGTGTGTCCATGTGACAAGTGGAAACCTGCACTGCAGGTGGGAACCAATGTCTCCACTGAAATAAACTTTCTGACTCTTGACCTGTACTTAATTTCCCCAAGGAAGTCTGAGGAAAGGCCTGTGGGGTATACATGTTCCTGAGTTATGTGGAATCCTGTCTTACCAAGTGCCCGTCTTCTGAACGGCTCTCACTTCCTACTTCTGGACTAACTTCAGATACACTGAACACAACCTCACACCTGCCTTTGATGTACTTTGGGCTGCTTCCTAAAAAGCACACTTGGTGCTGTAGTTTGGATGTGGCTTCTGCCTCCAGGGATTAAGGATAGAGGCTCAGCCCTCAATGTGGTGGTGTAGACAGTGTGGCTCTTCACGAGGTTGGGCCAAGCAGTGAGATTATTGCAGCTGCTGAGCTAAGACATGACTAATACCGTTCCTGAGCGAATGGGGTGTTGTAAGGTAAGATGCCCCTCTCCACTATGGCTGTCTGTCTCACCTGTGATCTGTCTTTCCTGTAGACACTTCATCATGATGCCACTTACCATACTAATGGTAATACAGCCAAGTAATATTTATATTACTAAGAATGGTAATTAAATGTGATACTGACGAGGATGAATTGATACAACTGTCCCATCTTGAATGTTCAGCCTCAAAACTGTGGCTTAAGTGTTTTGCTTTTCTACATGGTTCCCAGACTCAGGTATTTTGTTATAAAACACTTGAAAAATAAATATAGCCAATGCCTGTAAAATAGTCACTATCAATTAACTAGGGAAAAAAAACTCTAAATGGATAATCAAAACTGAATATCTACATAACCATGATGTTAGTCAAATAAATTTTAAAACATGATTTTTATCACATACAAGTTATATGTGATAATAGTATATATACATACAACATACATATACATCACATACATATATATCACACACAATATATATGCTTCATACTTATAACTTCATATCAAACTTACAAAATTAAATGTATACACAACTCTTAGTCATAAAAACTAGGAACTTTTATGTGAGTCTAAAATCAAAGGCAGCCACCACCATAACTGATATCTTTACTTTGGCAGATCTTTGACAAAAAGATGTCTCTTAAGATCTATCTCTAAACTAGTAGTAAAAATTGGGCAATGGCCGAGCGGTGGTGGTGCACGCCTTTAATCCCAGCACTTGGGAGGCAGAGCCAGGCAGATCTCTGTGAGTTCGAGGCCAGCATGGTCTACAGAGTGAGATCCAGGAAAGGCACAGAGCTACACAGAGAAACCCTGTCTCAAAAAACCAAAAAAACAAAACAAACAAAACAAAATTGGGCAACTTAACTAACAACAAGTTTAAAAAGATGGCCAATCAACGCTTCAATTACAAACAATAAATGCCACTCTTAACTTTTTTTCTGTACCTTAATTATCAACTTGCACATGAACATCTTAAGCAAATTTCAAATGATTCAGTTATCTACTGAAATATTTCTCCTTTTTTTTTTTTTTTTGGTTTTGGTTTTTTGAGAAGCCCTGGCTGTCCTGGAACTCACTCTGCAGACCAGGCTGTCCTGGAACTCACAAAGATCCACCTGCCTCTGCCTCCTGAGTGCTGAATCTGTTCTTTTATTATTTATAACTATTTTACTGCTATTTGTTAGATTTTTATTATTAATTTTCTCCAATTCTCTAAATTTTGCTGCTTTTCTGTGGAGTGCTCAGGTTACAGGCATGTGCTGCCACCCCCAGTTGCTGTCCTCACGTTCTGTAATGATCAGTAAGTACCACACAGATTTCCACCATCCCTATTTCCCTTCTTGCTTCCTCTCTACAAGTCACATTCACACAGAGCCACTTTACTCCAAAGTAAAACCTCCAGAAAGCCGTGTGAAAAATTCTAGAACAGAATGAGAATGTCTAAAGTCCACATGCACTAGTATTTTATTCTTATACATTTGCAAATAAATTAACAAGCACATCTTTCTTGTCTTTTCTTTTTTTTTTTTGAGACGGAGTCTCACTATGCAGCTCTTGCTGGTTTGGAGCCCACTACAAAAACCAGGCTAGACTCAAACTCATGGAGCTCTGCCTGCTTCTGCCTCTCAGGTGTTGGCATTAAAGGTGTGTGCACCACTATGCCAGATGCTTTCATTCTTTTACCCATACTCGGTTAAGATAACTTTTATAAGGTTTTCTGTTTTGTTTTGTTGTTACAAAATTCTGAAACTGTAACTTTTATAAGAGATGTAAATAGGTGAAAATATCCAAATTCGTCTTAGTAGTAATTTCATCTTTGTAATTATTATAAAATTAAATATTAAACAAACAGATTAACTGACATAAAGGAATACCAATACACAGCATGATCCCATATTATCAAAACATATATAGATACACATTATGTTGGCATAAGGAAAAATCTGGTAAGATAAGCCCTGTAAGTTAGTCTGCAGAGTAACAGTTTCTATGTCTGTAATTTCTCCTCTATATTCATTTTGATTTGTTAATTTCTCTATAAAATACATACATAACAAGAGAAAATCACTACATGGCATTGAGAAACTAGAGCACCACAAAGGTGGTCTCTACTCTAAGGTTCTTGAGGATGATGCTGGAGACTGAACCCAGGACCTTGTGCATGCAGGAAAGCACTCTATCCTCTGAGCTGCATTCCCAGCCTACGATCCCTGGGGACCATAACAGGATCTCATATGTCAACACATCCCAAATTAGAAGAGAGTGGAGACTGGAAAAGCCAAACAAACTGAGGCTGGAGAGATGGCTCAGGGATTAAGAGCACTTGCTGCTTTTGTAGAGGACCTGGGTTTGCTTCCTAGAACCGTGGCTCACAACTGTCTATAGCTCCAGTTCCAGAGGATCTGATGCCCTCTTCTGACCTTTGTAAGCACCAGGCATACACACGGTGCACATAAATACATGCAGGCAAAATACTCATACACATAAAACAAAAAATTTTAAATCTTTAAAGAACTTTTTAAATAAACAAAACCCAAACTAATCGTAGGTATCTCCAGGTTATCCAAGCCTTTACTTATGTCGACAGCTAAAGCGGAAGAGTATAAGTGCACAGCTATCCTGGTTCAGTCACATGAGCTTCCTCATGATCCTCCCTTCTGCTGTGGCCACTGTCACTGGTAGAAATGAGGTTCTTCATTAAGTACTTGCCTACTTTTTAATACTGCACTTGATCTGAAGCACATAAAAAGCAAAGCACAATTAAACCCAAAGTCTTCATAAATCAGCTGAACTGGTTAACAAAAGAACAATGTAAAAATGTTTTTACCTCAGTATCATAGGCTGGATTGTAGTCATTAAAACCAGAATAAAGATCGTCTTCATCTGTTTCTGGTGCCAGGTGCACATTTTCCATCATTTGTACCTATTAAAAAATCAGCAACATAAAAATGTTCCTGGTATAAGAATTCATTTTTCTGATGCTAGAAACTGAACCCAGAGCCTCATGCATGCTAAGCATGCTGCAAGCCACATCCAGAACTACGAAATAATTCTTAGTTCAAACAAGTAACAGTGACATTCATTCATATTTTCCAAATTCCCCAAACTGTCAAAACACACCTCCACTACCCTCACTTCGTGTTTGCTCCACATCTTCTACATAAGTGGCAGGCAATGAGAGGGGAAGTTGATTACCCTGATTTTCACAGAGGTTAATATTAAGTACAGAAAAAATGCAATAATCAATTAAAATGTAAGGCAAAAACCATTATACCCCTGGCATTAGTGCTAATTATAAAGAGCAACAACTCACAAGGTCAGCAAGGACAGAGGGCAACCAGAATACCTAGCTATCATTAGTGAGAGCATAAAATGTTACAACTGCAAAAAATCTGCTGCTTCATACTATTAGCCTTTTATGACCTAGAATTCTACTCTAGAGTATTTTTGTAACAGAAATGAAAACATATGTGTACCAAAATATTAATGCAAGAACATTTATAGCAATGCTATTCCCAACAGCCCCAAATGGTCAGACCAGGTTCCCTACAACAGAACGGATGAGCATAACATGGCATACTTATGCAGGGAGTACTAGTCACAACTAGAAAATGCACAGCGACAAGTAACATGGAGTAGACACTGTGCAGAAAGAGGCCTTACAGAAAATAACACACTGGGCATTGTTTTACTTCTGTAAGTTCTAGAACAGACAAAACAAATCTGGAGGAGAAAATAGTCAGGACAATGGCTACTTCTTGGGGCTGGGTAGTGGAGAGTGAATAAAAAGAGGCATGAGAGAATTTTCTGGAATGACGATAAACGTTCTCTATTTTGACAAGGATTTGGGTCACACTGGCATACAACGTGAAAACTCAGCAAAGGGACTGGGAGTGTAACACCATGGTAGAGCATTTGCCTAGAAAATCCAGCAAACATGTTCTTAGTTCAGTTCTTTGCAAATTTTACATCAAAAGAAAAAAATCTATATAAATGTCCAAACGTAAGCCACATATGGTGTATTCAGGGGGAAATTTACTTTGAAAAGTACAAAAAGAATATATATAGATAGATAGATAGAGAGGTGGATATATAATAAGGAAGTATAGAAAATGATGGGAGGCACCAGGTAGCAAGCAGAGTCACTGTAAAAAAGCTGCACAGTTGGAAGTCTTCCTAATAAATGCTGAGAAAGATGGAAGGTAGGCAGAAAACCATGGCAATACAAAGTGGCCTTGAAGGAGAGCTGTGTGGTTACTGCGCTCGTACACTCTAACTGTACTAACTACATGAGCATCTGGGAAGGGCCCAAAATTCGGCTGAAATCAAGTCAGTATTTTAGGAAGACTGGGAGTGGTGTTGAGGAAGGTAGTCAAGAAATATAGCACTGAACTGCAATATCTAGCTAACTTGTGTCTTAGGTGTGCTAGTAAATGCCAAAGAAAATTCCATATACTCTCTATTGTGTGGCACACTACCAAGTTTATGTGGCTTCTTAGAACTTTTTGAATACTAAAATACTCTTTTGGGATTCATATACTATGAATCCCCCCACCCCATTTTAAACCGTATTTGCTTTCACTTTCTGCAGATTTCTCCTGTCTGTAAGTTTCTGTTTCATTGGTTTCTCCTGGGATCTTTCTCCAGTGGAGTTTCCTCTGCTAGCCGAGGAATAGCCTGTTTCTTTTTAGTGAAGATCACCTCAATGTGGCAGGGGAGCTTAGGCATGGGTTAACCCAACCATGAACTCCAAAAGTGCAGCAATGCACCTTGGGGGCTTACTTGTAGATGTTCAATAACCAGAGAATCTATATTTACATGCTTCAGTTCAGAGGCCAGAAAAATGGCTTAGCAGATAAAGGTGCTTGCTAGAGAAGCATGGAGACCTGAGTTCCATCCCCAGAACCCACATCAAGGTAAATAGGGAACAGACTTCATATAACTGTCCTCTGACCACCACAGGTGGACTTGGCATGTACTCATCCTTCACCCTCATCATGCACACATAATAATAAACAAACCAACCTTTGGTTCCTTATTATTTGCATTCTTTAACATATGAACCAAAACTTCAGCCCTCGTTTTGGGCCACTGACCTTGGGCCAAGCCCACTGTTTTGCCTAGGCACACCTACCAACTCCACCACTATATCCCCAGAGTGGTGCGAACTGTTTCTTTACACTGACATCTTTCAAATACTTGTGGCTTTTGTTTGATATGCCTACCTTTGATGACCTGGCCAGTTTCCCAAGTGTTTTTTGTTTTACTGTATTGTTTGTTGGGGGGGGGGGGGGGGGCGGCGCGGCGTTGGTGGGTTTCTGTTTGTTTTGTTTTGTTTTTTTGAGACAGAACCCTGGCTGGCCTAGAACTAATTATATATACCAGGCTGGCCTCAAACTCAAGATCTGCCTGGTTCTGCCTCTCAAGTGCTATGATTAAAGATGTGTCACCACGCCCAATAGAACACTCAAATGTGAACTTCTTGGTTTGCATGGTTGTGTAGCATTTTTTGGAGCAATGTAATAGTGAACCATGTTCACTCTTTACTTCAGCTCTCTTAAAAGATCAGGACTCTCCCTTTTAGACTACCACGAAGGGCATGGTGGCAGTCTAAGGAAGTAGATGCTGAAGGCTCACAAATTCAAGGTCAGCCTCAGCTACACAGCAAGTTAGAGGCCAGCTTAGATCTCAATAAATAAAGTATACTACTCATTGGGTTTCAGTATATTTGAAAGATGTACAACCATCACTGCTATCCAATTCCAGAACATTTTCTTTATTGCATAAAAACAAAAACCTGAGGCTCTTAGGCAATTATTTCCCATCCTTCCTTTTCCCCCAGGTCCTGAAAGTCACTAAACAACTTCCTATCCTTATAGATGAGCCAATTCCAGACATTTCATATGCATGAAACCACAGCATGTAGCATTTATGTCTAGCTCCTTTCATTTAGCATGTTTTCAGGGTTCATGATGCAGTTTCATTCTTTTTCATGGCTCAGTAATAATTACAACATTTGGCTTCTCTAGTCATTAGTAAAAGAACATTGGGTTAGCTCTGCTTTGGAGCTTTTATGAATAACCCTGTTATGAATGTTTATATACAAATTTTACATGAATATGCCTTCTTTTTTAAATGTATGTGTCTGTGTTGGGAGTTGGCCAACATGGGTGCTGGAAACTGAATTCAAGTCCTCTGGAAAAGCAACAAGTGCGTATAACTACTGAGCTATCTCTCTAGCAGTGTATGCTCAATTCTACTGGGCATATACTAAGGTATGGGATTGCTGGGCCATACAGGAAGCTTCTGGAATAGCTGCCCATTTTCTGAGCAGAGTAATAAAATATTACACCACCCTAATCACTGCCACTTGGGATTTAATCATTCCCTTTCCATTGTATACACACTGTATAGGCTACCTGCTCATTAGTCACATAGCAGCTATCTCAGTTACCAGGTTAATTGTTCTGGTATTGCAGTCCTTGTTATTTTCCTTACCATTGGTCCCAAAGCACAAGATCAGAGGTGTTGGCAATTCAAACATGCCAAAGAGAAGTTGGAAAGTATTTTCTATTTAAGTACCAACTCACTTTATTAAAGAAAGTGAATATAGAACAGCAAAAAACAAAAAGAGAGAGAAAAACAGAACATATTATTGCTGTTAATCTCTTACAGTGCCTAATTTTTTTTTTCTGGGCTTTGATCAGAAGGACTTGGGCTCCCCATGAGCAGCGCCGGGGAGTGGGTCTTCAGTACACCACATTTCCCACGACGCGCCACGCAGCGGGGATTCGGTGCTGGGCTCTTTACAGTGCCTAATTTATAATTTAAATTTTATCACAGGTATATATGTATATGAAAAAACAAAAACAGCAAGGCCAGGCATGGTGGCACACAACTTTGATCCCAGCATTCAGAAGGCAAAGGCAGTGGATCTCTGTGAGTTCAAGGCCAGCCTGGTCTATAAAGCAAGTTCCAGGACAGCCAGGGCTACACAGACAAACCTTATCCTGACCCTTCACCCCCCCAAAACTGTATGAAGGGTTCAGTGTGATATGAGGGTCTTTGATTGTATGCCCTACAGATAAGATGGAACACTATGCTAAACCAGTGGCTCTCAAACCTGAGCATGCATCATAAGCTTAAAGGTTTGTTCATTTCAGACAGCTGCTCCCCAGCCATCTATGCTTCTGATTCAGGAAATCTTCAGTGAAGGAGATACTTTGATCTCTCAGAACGTAAATTTATAGGAATTTCTTTGGAGGGGGTATGTTTTTGTCTCCGAGACAGGGTCTTATGTAGCCTAGGCTGGCCTTGAACTCATTACATAGCCAAACTAGCCTTGAACTCTGCTTCTACCTCCCAAGATCTGGGGTGGGAGATATGAGTCATTCTGCCCAGCCAGAATGTGAATTTCTTTGTGTGGGTATGGTTGCTCCTGCATGTGTGTAGACACATTGTATGCATATGTATGTGGAGGCGAGAGGTCACACTGGGGTGTCATTCTGTTTAGGCACTGCCTACCTTGTTTTTGAGACAAGATCTCTCACTGGGACCTGGAACTCAGATTCAGCCAAGCTAGCCGACCAGTGAGCAGCACAAATCCCTTGACTTCACTTCTGCGAAGTTGAGAGTACAAGTGTGTACCAGCCACTACACTCTATTTTTTAAGGGCATGCTGGGGATCAAGGTTCTCAGGCTTTTGCAGCAAGCACTTTACCCACTGAGCCATCTCCCCAACCCTAGATTCCAAACAAGTTCCCAAGCGTGGTTCCAGGGACCACACTTTCAGAATCACATGCTGAAGAACTTCCTGATTACAAACCTTTCTGATGTCAATTTAATTTATCCATAAGGTATTAAAACAATGAGCTTTTAAAACTAGACCTCCTTCCTTCCGGGTTACAACCAGATTTAAACACACACACACACACACACACACACACACACACACACACACACACACCCCTGGGAAACATCATAGATAGCTGAGCAGACCAATAGTGGAATACACTAATTTTAAAGATGTGGAAAGCAAGGATAGCGAAGATTAAGTGATTAACTATCCTTACTAACAGCCACAAGTGGCTAACAAATAGTACAACCCAGGGCTTCTGGATTCTCAAAGGTGTTTCGAAAATAATTTGGGATACTGTCAGCTCAATATTGCCCCCAAAAACCATTTTGCATGGGAAAGTTCTATATACTTCTACTATGATACAGTTCACACTCAAAATGTCAGTGGTAGTTTCTCCAAAGCTCATAACCAGAATAAAGAATAAAAAAGTCTATAAAAAGCAAAAGTAGTGCCAGGTGGTGGTGGCGCACGCCTTTAATTCCAGCACTTGGGAGGCAGAGGCAGGGGGATCTCTGTGAGTTTGAGGCCAGCCTGGTCTACAGAAGGAGTTCCAGGATAGCCCCAGAGAAAACCTGTCTTGAAAGAAAAAGAAAGAAGAAAGAAGGGAAAGAAAAAAAAGAAAGGAGAAAGACAGAGAGAGGGAGAGAGAGAAAGTAAGAAAAAAGGGAGGGGGGAGGGAGGGAGGGAGGGAAGAAAAAAAGAGAGAGAAAGAGAGAAAGAAAGAAAGGAAAGAAAGAAAGGAAAGAAAGAAAGAAAGAAAGAAGAGAAAGAAAGAAAGAAAGAAAGAAAGAAAGAAAGAAAGAAAGAAAGAAAGAAAGAAAGAAAGAAAGAAAGAAAGAAAAGGAAAAAGTGGA
Source organism: Peromyscus californicus insignis (assembly GCF_007827085.1). NCBI lineage: Eukaryota > Metazoa > Chordata > Mammalia > Rodentia > Cricetidae > Peromyscus > Peromyscus californicus. The sequence goes on from NW_026294413.1 coordinate 66,427,082, forward strand.
ATTTTAGGCTTAGAAAGACTCTTGGGGAAAACAGTAGTCAGCCATTCTTATCTGTGCATCCTTGGATTCAACAACTGTAAACTGAAAATATTTGGGAAAAATATTATATTTACGGAACATACATTTTTTTTCCTTTTCCCTGAAAAATTAAGCATAACGATTATTTATGTAGCAATGAATAGTCTACGATGACTAAATGGGAAAATGGCTTAGCTACAATGCAAATATCATACCACCTTGTATATGTGAATGAGCATCTGGGAAGTTTGGTATCCCGGGAAAGTGGGTGTCCTAGAACCGAACCCTAGGGGATATGTTTTTATCTTTATGAGACTGTGCTTTATGCATTCTTTTCTGTACTTCTTCACTCCTGATTAGTAGGCAATTTCAAAGGTTGACTTGACGAAAGTATTAGAAATACTCGCTGTTACCCACGGTGAAACTCTGAAAGTTTCAGTTAGTGCCATGGCATCGCCAAGCCGTGTCACTTTGGCCCGAGTCGCCATGCGAGCTGGAGCAGGGATATCCACTCGCTGAGGGGGAGCATTAACAAAGCGTTAGCTACGGAAGCGCATTCGCCAGAGCCGGGCTTTGGGCGCCACCAGCCCGCCTGCCCTTGCGACCCCGCTGGCCGCTCACGCACCGGGCTGGTAACAGGGCAGCAGGGCGGGCGGCCACGAGGGCCCGGGCCCTTCTCCTACCTCGTGCCGAGGGGAGCGGGCTGACCACGAGTGGGCCGGAGGAAGACGCGACGCCTGAGGCTCCGCAGGCCAGAGCTGGACGCCCAGCCGTTGCCAGGCGCGAATCCAAGGAAGCCTTTCCCACAGTCCCCCGCGCCGCCGGGGCGAGGCCGGAAGCTCGGAACCGGAAGTGCAGGGCTGCAGGGAACTGCGGACCGCAGAGTCGGCCGAGCTATTGCGGGGTGTTACCGGCTCTTACTGCTGTCCGGGAGTTGCCGCTTGCGCCAGGGATAATCACAGAAGGAATTAGCAAGGTCGTGTGAACCCCGAAGCAACAGTCCCGAGAGCAGGCGACCGGAGCGTGATGGCCGAGTGAATGAAACGTGTCCCGGAGCCATCACACAGGGCTTGGGAACCTTGGAAAGCTGTTTTCCGTGGGACATTGCGTAGAAATTGTATTCATCACACGATAAATGGTCAGATGATCCTGTCGGGATCCTTTCTAAATAAATTTAATCCGAAAAATTAAAAAGTAAAGGGAATGTAATGCTAGGTGTGATGACGCACGCCTGTGATCCCATCACTTGGGAGGTCGACTGGACGATCGGGAATACAAGGCCACCTGGGCCACGAAAGACCCTGTCTTAATAGCAAAATAATGCTTCCCTCCGGAACAAAAGCTGGGCATGTTGACTTGAAGTCTATTATAAAACACTGAGGTTTACTAACCTTGAATTGCTCAGTTGTATCAGAAAGGCATTGCATATGTAGCATCCATCTTACCTACCACGGAACATATGGAAGTGGGTGTAGGGGCAAACTATTAGGTTGATCAGGCTCGTGCTACTTTGAAGGTTAAAGCACTTTGTCTCTGATACGGGTGTTTTGTACCAGCATTCAGAAGGTAATAGTGTTAAGCTAATGTATTAGCTTGCAAGTGGGATAAATTCTACAATTATTGACAGTATCTGGCTACCGTGCATCACTCAGAGCACAATCAATAAATACTTGTTGAGTTAGTGAACACTATAGAGCCTTTCTTTCAAAGGCTTCGATACAGAAAGATAAAAAAAAAATTAGACTCACTGAACCTTTTTGTTTGTTTTGTTTTTTTCAAGACAGGGTTTCTCTGTGTAACCCTGGCTGTCCTGGAACTTGCTCTGTAGACTAGGCTGGCCTCGAACTCACAGAGATCTGCCTGCCTCTGCCTCCTGAGTGCTGGGATTAAAGGCCTGCCCTCCCTACCCCCAGCACTGAATTTTTTTTAATGATTGCACATCAGGGTGCCCAGGCCTTGTCTGAGAAGAAGACATTATTATGTTTTGTTAAAATAAAAGTTCCTCAGGCAACAGATATTTTTGACTTGTTCACTCACTAATTATTGAATGAATTGTCAAGGTTTGTCGTTAGTTACATATAGAGTGGGATGAGTGAGAAGCAAACAAGCGTGAGTCCCATGACTCGAGTAACTGAGTAAAAGTTCCATATGTGAATATGGAGAACACTAGAGGAGAAGCAGGTTTGAGAGGGAAATGAGTTTAGTCTAGGTGCCTGTAGAATACCCAAGAAAAGATGTTGAGTAAGCAGTTGTGTATAAAGATATAAAACTCAGAGAAGAGGGCCCGGCATGTAGCTCAGTGTTAGAACATTTGCTTGGCATGTACAAAGCCCTGATTTGGATTCCCAATCACAATAAACAAGCTCAGAAAAGAGACTCCCATCTAGAGATACATACTTGGGATTCAGTAATTCCTGAAAAGGATGGTTTGGAAGCCTGTGAGTGAGATTTTTTTTAGGATAAGGTCATGTAGAAAGTCAAAAAAGAAAGGACGAGAAGGTAATGAGGGTGGGTAAACAGGATCAAAACATTATATGAATGTATGGAAATGTTATAACATTTCTTAAAAAATCCTAGAACTGAGCCTTGATATTTAGATTTTATAGAAGAGGAGCCCTTAATGACTCTTCAGTGGTCAGACATGGAGGCAAAAATCAGACAGAGAAAGCATTGGAAGACCAGGAAGCCAGTGTGTTAAACAGGAGGGAATTGTACATATTGGAAGGAATGTGGTTGAGAGATTAAGTTTAAGCAAAGGATGTTTTACTATATTTAAGTAACTTGAATGTCACCTTTGATTTATCAGGAACTCTTGATGGATAGTGGAATAGAAGCCTGATTCTATAGGGTTAGCTGGTTATTGGGGATTGTATTAGTCTATTTCATGTTACTACAATGAAATCCCTGAGGTGAATTAACTTTGTTTGGAAAACAAATTTATTTTGCACATGCTTTTGGAGGATGAGTCAGGCTCTGACAAGGGTCCCATAACAAATAGCAGTGTGTGTCTGAGAAGTGATCACAACACCAGGTAGGAAGCCACTGCTGGCTGCGGCCTGACTTAGCCCTGTTTTGTTCTGTTCTTGCTGTTTTGATTTTGTTTTTGGTGAGTATCTTAGTTAGGGTTACATTACTATTGCTATGATGAAACACCATGGCTAAAGGCAACTTAGGGAGGCAAGGGTTTATTTGGATTACATTTCTACAGCATTCATCATCAAAGGAAGTTGGGGCAGGAACTCAGACAGGTCAGGGACCTGGAGGCAGAAGCTGATGCAAAGGCTATGGAGGGATGCTGCTTACTGGCTTGCTCCTCTTGGCTTGTCATAATAAAACCCATTATTGGGGCCAGAGAGAGGGCTCAGTGATTAAGAGCACTTGTTGCTCTTGCAGGATCCAGATTCAGTTCCCAGAACCCATATAGTTATCATGCACATAAAAATAAATCCTGCCGGGCGGTGGTGGCGCACGCCTTTAATCCCAGCACTCGGGAGGCAGAGCCAGGCGGATCTCTGTGAGTTCGAGGCCAGCCTGGTCTCCAAAGCGAGTTCCAGGAAAGGCGCAAAGCTACACAGAGAAACCCTGTCTCGAAAAAAACCAAAAAAAAAATTAAATAAATAAATAAATAAATAAATAAATAAATCTTAATGAATTTCATTATTATGTATAAAAAATTTATTCTAATAAAAATTGCAAAAGAAAGTTTAAATAATACCAGACAGACAAAACAAAATAAAAACTAAAGATTGAAAAAGCAGAAGGTGGTAACCTAAGTTTTCAGTAGAGAGAGGTACAAAACAAAGGAAAGCAGTGGCTCGCTGTGAGAATCATGAATGGAGGCCACTGTAGAGACATGAATGGAGCCCACTGTAGAGACATGAATGGAGGCCACTGTAGAGACATGAATGGAACCCACTGTAGAGACATGAATGGAGCCCACTGTAGAGACATGAATGGAGCCCACTGTAGAGACATGAATGGAGGCCATTGTAGAGACATGAATGGAGCCCACTGTAGAGACATGGATGGAGGCCACTGTAGAGACATGAATGGAGCCCACTGTAGAGACATGAATGGAGGCCACTGTAGAGACATGAATGGAGGCCACTGTAGAGACATGAATGGAGGCCACTGTAGAGACATGAATGGCCACTGTGGTGTCAGAGACATGGGAGCATCTGCTTTGCATCATTTGGCTGAGCTGTGAACATCTGTGCCTTCCAGTTTCATCACTGTGAAGTTGAGAAAGAAAGAAATTGACACTAGAATGCATGTCACTTTTATGTAGTATAATAAAGTTTTTTTAATGTGTTTTTTGGTGGATTTTTTTGAAGAAAATATTTGCTTATTTTGGTCTTGGGATGGAGTGCCCAACCTGGCATGAGGTTAGGCACAGGCTCTATCATTGATTTACACTCTCAGCCCAAGAATGTCTTTAAACCATCACAGACCATAGCCTGGGTTACTTAGAGACCCCAAATCCCCATCTTAAGCATAAGCTTAGCAAGGTTCTAAGATGAGCTTTTTTAATCTATACATCAGAAAGAAATTAGCAGCTAATGAGATTTTTAAAAATTCAATTTAGTTGAGAAAAGGAAATTTTTATGCAGAGAGAGATTGAGAGTTTACAAAGGGGTCCTATGTAACTCAGGCTGGCCTCAAGCTCATGATCCTCCTGCCTCAGCCTCCCAGGGTATGTGCCACCACCACCAACTGAGGAAGGTTTTTTTTTTTTCGGTTTTTTTTTTTTTTTTTTTTTTTTTTTTTCCGAGACAGGGTTTCTCTGTGTAGCTTTGCGCCTTTCCTGGGACTCGCTTGGTAGCCCAGGCTGGCCTCGAACTCACAGAGATCCACCTGGCTCTGCCTCCCGAGTGCTGGGATTAAAGGCGTGCGCCACCACCGCCCGGCCGAGGAAGGTTTTTAACAAAGACTTCTCAAAACTGTGTTAGGCTTGGAGGGGGGCTGGGCCTGGACCCAGAGAGGTAAGTATGTTGGAAAGCGTGTTTAAGTCAGGGTTTCTGGTTCTGCCATCAGCATTACTATTTCAGCACTGTGCATCTTTGGCCCAGTCCTTTCTTGTTCCAGAATCATCTTTTCACCTGTGAAAGGGAGGGGTCAGACTTGACCTGACACCCTGTTGGCTTTTGGGTCTTTGATCTCATCTGTCTCTTATTTACCTGTCAGGAAAGCAGTTTGACCCTGGCACTTCACTGCCTCATTGTTTACAAGGAAAGGAAGTTCTGTAGTTGTCAAAGGGAGCTTAGGTCAGGTTCAACACCAAGATTCCTCTAAACACATTTCTCACTGTAAGAACCAGGAGAATGTTCTAGGCTTAAGGTGACCACTCTGTATTCAGTGTAAAGGAGATTGCTGATTAAAACTGAGGGGAATGTTGCAAACAAGGGGAAAAAGACATACGGAAAAGTATTAAATGTTCAAGTTGCTTTTATAGATGGAAAATGGTTAAAAGGGAGTCTGGTGCCCTTTAATTGCTGCCTATGAGACCCTGAGTGTGCTTGGAGCGAAGTGAAGCCTGATGAAGAGCCCACACTTGTAGTGGATTGCTGTTCTAGTTATGACCTTGAAGCACCGCCCCTAGTGAGGCAGCAGGTAACTGCTGCACCTGCCTATGACCTTAAAGCACATGCCTCTGGGGCATGGCTGCTTGGGACCCTTAAGACCTGGGATGCACTTATGCAGCACTCTCTTCTCTCCCTCATGGTTTGGATGCTGGGACTGACCAGACAGATCTTGGAAGAAGATCAGTGTGGGACATAGCTTGGCTTTCCCAGACCCTACGATAAATATCTATGCTGTAGTGAGTTACCCCCTAATAAATTACCTTGCTCATTAAATAGACTCCATGGATTTCTCACATTATCTGAAGCCCAATGTGGGGCATGAATCTCATGCTCTATCAACTTGGACCAATGAATGCAGATCAACAATAGATATACAAGGCAATCCTTTACCGGTCTCTCACAGGCCCCCAAATTGAATGTGGTCCAAACATTGTGAGCCACTGTGGAGGAAATTCCTCTCCAAGACAATTAAATAACCCAGTGTCTAATGTGAAGAATGATACTGCACTGGATGATAGAACATATCTGATAGATGGATCAAAAATTCCAAAAAACATCATAAAATGAATATTTTGACAGACTTCCATAAGTGAAAAAAGACCAAAGTTTAGAGTATGAATTAATGGCAAGTGTGGATGTTACTATAATTATATCAAAATCACGGCATCTGAATTGGCCCCTTCAAGGGGTAGATGTCTAATTTCTAGGAATTGGAACCCTATCTCAAGTAAAACAAAGTTCGAGATGGGTTGAATGCATAGGGCCAGAAGGTCAGAGAGGTAGGCTGGAGCCATATGTGCCAAATGTAACAATGAATCTTTGGGGCAGAGGTCTGTTACAGCAGTGGAATATCCAAATTAAAATTCCTCCAATCTCAGAAGTGGAATACAGACCAATTCGTGTTTCTGGGAATAATAGTATAAGATACTATAAAAAAAGAAAAAAAAAACAGCCACCAACCATTCATGCTGTACAGAAACAGAGCACAACTGCCATTAAACTCTCTAAAGTACCAACAGTCCTACCTTTAAAATGGCTAACTGATGAATCTGTCTGGGTTGGACAATGGCCTATGACACAAGAGAAAATACAAGCTTTAGAACAGCTGGTTCAAGAGCAGTTAAATGCTCAACACATTGAAGAAACTACCAGCCCTTGGAATTCTCCTGTATTTGTTATTAAAAAAAAAAAAAGTCTGGTAAATGGAGAATGCTGATGGATCTGAGAGCAATTAATAAAATAATTCCGCCTATGGGCTCCCTACAGAATGGGACACCCTTGCCCTCTCTGTTACCCAAAGGATGGCCTATTACAGTTATTAACTAAAAAGACTGTTTCTTCACCATACTTTTATAAGAAAATGATAGAAAAAATTTACCTTCACAGTACCTACTTATAACAATTACCAGCCAGTCAAGAGATACTAATGGAAGATCCTCCCACTGGAATAAATAGCCCCACCCTGTGCCAATACTTTGTGCAAAACCCATTGGAAACAATTCATGTGAAATTTCTACAATCCATAATTTATCATTATATGGATTATATCTTATTAGCTGATCCAAAGTTAGGTACCTTAGAAAGTATGTTTGAAGAAGAAAGTTTTCCCTCACTGGAGACTACAAATTGCTTCTGAAAAGATACAAAGAGGAAATTCTATTAATTACTTAGGATATAAGATAGATATCCAAAAAATTAGATCCAAAAAGGTACGACTCAGGAGAGATCTATTGCAGACTCTCAATGATTTTCAAAAATTGTTAGGAAGCATTTCCAACTTACAGGTTATCATTGGAATACTTAAAGATGGACTAGTGAATTTGACTAACACCCTAAAAGGGGACAAGGACTTAAATAGTCCAAGAGAATTATCAGCTGAAGCTGAGAAGGAATTGGCTCTAGTAGAAAATAAAATAAAAGAAGCACATGTAGATCATGTGAATCCAGAACTTAACTGCATTCTAGTCGTATTCCCCTGTAGACACACCCACACAGAGATTTTGATGCAGAGGGAAGATATATATTGGAATAGATATCTCTACCATGTAAACCGAGTAAGAAATTAAAAATTTATGTGGAAAAGATCTCTGATTTGATTCTAAAAAGAAAATTAAGACTTTGTCAATTGACAGGAGTGGACCCAGCAGAAATTGTAATACCCTAAACTAATGAGATTTCCTCTTTATGGGAAGATAATGAATACCAGCAAAGAACCTGCAGTAACTTTTTTTTTTTTTTTTTTTTTTTTTTTGGTTTTTCGAGACAGGGTTTCTCTGTGTAGCTTTGCGCCTTTTCTGGAACTCACTTGGTAGCCCAGGCTGGCCTTGAACTCACAGAGATCCACCTGCCTCTGCCTTCCAAGTGCCGGGATTAAAGGCGTGCACCACCACTGCCCGGCTGCAGTAACTTTTTGGGAGAGATTAACAATTGTTATCCCAAAGGCAAGAGAATAGAATTCATAAAAAGAACTGAATGGGTCCTTCCTCATATTATATGATAAAAAACAATCTCTGGAGTCCCCACATTCTATATGGATGCAAATAAATCAGGAAAGACAGGATATAAATCAGGAGACTCAAGTAAAGTGGTTCAAAGCCCCTACAATTCTGTAAAAAAGTCAGAACTGTATGCCATTCTTATGATACTAATGGACTTTATGGAACCCTTCAATATTGTCACTGACTCTCAATATGCAGAGAAAGTTGTTTTACATATTGAAACTGCTGAATTTATTCCTGATAACACATAATTAACTTCACTATTTATACAATTACAGGAAATCAGAAATAGGGAACATCCTATATGTATAAAACACACATCAGATCCCATACGGGTCTGCCAGGTCCTCTAGCACAAGGTAATGATGAGATTGATCAGCTATTAATAGGTACTGTGCTAGAAGTCTCAGAATTTCATAAGAAACACCATGTAAATAGCAAGGGTTTGAAGAAGGATTGTTTCATCACTTGGTAACAAGCCAAGGAAACTGTAAAAAAAAAGTCCTACTTTTTCCTTCTATAACCAAACTCCATTACCTGCAGGAAGTAATCCTAAGGTATACAAAGAAATGAAATTTGACAGATGGATGTGTTTCATTTTGCAGAATTTGAAAGGTTAAAATATGTACACAATATCATTGACACCTATTCAGGATTTCATTGGGCAACTCCTATGAGTTATGAAAAGGCTGATTCTGTAATGACACACCTATTGGAAGTTATGGCCATCATGGAAATAACTGTACAAACTAAGACTGACAATTCTCCAGCATATGTCTCCAGTAAAATGAGACAGTTTTTTTGCTTATTTCAATATAAAGCATGTTACAGGTATACCACACAATCCCACGGGCCACAGATCATACAAAGATCTAATCAAACTTTAAAGGATATGCCGAATAAACAGAAAGAGGTAACAATAACCCCTAGAAATAGATTACATAATGCTTTATTAACCTTGAATTTTCTCAGTGCTGATGAAAAAGGAACAACAGCTGCAGAGAGACATTGGACAACAGAAAAAACTCCTGAGCTTAACCAACAGGTTTACTTCAAAGATGTGTTGACCATGGAATGGAAACCAGGATACGTCCTACATTGGGGAAGGAGTTTTGCTTTTGTTTCTACAAGAGAAAAAAAGCTATGGATACCAACAAAATTAATAAAAATTAGATTTGAACAGATTAAACCTTGATGAAGAGAAGCAATAGCTCATCCACCGATTTGACAACTCTACAAGTTGTAAGAAAGCCTCAACAAACAAGGGTGGGGCAGAGTTCCGGGTTTTTTTTTGTTGTTGTTGTTGTTTTTAAAGGATAATAGGAATACCTATCTTCAAGAAATCATAAGGCCTTGGACACCCAGACGTCTATAGCAGAAGGGAAAGACCTATTGGTACCACTATACTCTACAGGGTAATAGCTCGCTGCCTAACATCAGTATCTCTTTAACTCTAGAATAGTTGTGGTCTTGATTCATTTATAAATCAAGCTGGCTTTGGAGTTGGAATGTGGATCTCTCCTTCTCTAAACCCAAGTGTATTGATAAAAGAAAAATTAGGGGATTCTGCCTCATATTGGAAGAGCCAAGTGGTGTGAGACAGAAGAAAACCAATAATCTAGGGATCATTGTTATCAAGATCCTATTTCTTTCCATGCTTGTCCTTGCTTTTGGAGAATCCTTTCTCTAGCCAAAATAAATCCAAAATTTCCATTTTGATATTAATAATGTTCAAGTTTTCCACAGTAAAAAATAAGTCTTCCCAATAGCAATCTCTGAAGTCTCCAGAAGGAAGACAGTGCCCCACAACGATGACTCTACCCAGTCCAGAATGATGCCATGGTACCCATGAACATTACTCAATGATCAACTTTGGATTGAAAATGCTCCAGGACAGTTCCAAGATGAGATGGTCCATCATACTACACTTCTAGCCAGAATCTCAGACAACCTTACCCACTACTCCAAGACTAGCTGCAGAATCTACAACTAGTCCTATTGAGATCTAACTATCTGAGCTTTCTTACAGGACCTCACAGAGATACCATCGCCCCCTAAACATCAGAAAACAATTCTAAGAAAACAGTGCCCCCTCTCCCAAAGGTTTAATTTTTCTCAGGGTTATAGATGATGGTTATAGGGTTAGGGGTGAAACAATAAAAATTAGACTCAGTATTCTCCTTAAGAAAAGAAAAAGGGGAATGGATAAGTATAAGATATTGAGGTAGATTATTGTATATACTAGTAAACTAATTTAGTAAAATATCAGCCTTAGATACTTTGCACTATTATGGATTCTTGTATATTGATACAAATGTAAACTATTTTTATATTCCTATTTAAGATAATTTGTATATTGATACAAATACAAAACTGTATTTGCTATATTGTACATATATTTCTACTCCTATTTGAAATATCTTGTATATTGATACAAATGTAAAATTACATTTGTCATACTGTATATATGTTCTACCTCTGTTTAACATATTTTGTATATTGATACATATTTAGGATTGTTGTCATATTGCATGTTGCACTATACATTTCTACCTCTGTTTAAGATATTTTGTGTATTGTCACAAGTTTGAGGTCATTGTCCTTTTTTTGTTTTGTTTTTGTTTTTTGTTTTTCGAGACGGGATTTCTCTGTGTAGCTTTGGCGCCTTTCCTGGAACTCACTCTGTAGCCCAGGCTGACCTCGAACTCATAGAGATCCACCTGCCTCTGCCTCCTGAATGCTGGGATTAAAGGCATGTGCCACCACTGCTCAGCGAGGTCATTGTCCTTTTACTGTGCATTTGTTTACAGACTGTTTACCTTATTTATATGAAGCCTTAGTCCTTAGGTTATTTAGGTAGATAAGACTTACAGATTTATAGTCACCCATGCTTGCCATTCCTATAGTTATGTTAGTTATGTTGTCTGGATTTATAGATACGTAGGTCAGATGGATAGGTAATCTTCAAACACTTCATAGACCTAGAAAATATGGCATTTAAATGTTTTGATAACTTAGAATTCTGTTGACGTGAGACATGATTGCTCCTGGCAGCACCAATCTGATCCTGAGAAAATGTTGGGCTTCTAAGATACTCCATATGGACATTTGTCATCTTCTTGGTGCAAAATGGCCTGCTGGGAAAAAAACTGCCCTTGCCTCAACTTCTAACAGTACAAATACTGTCCTTTCTGGATGAGCAGGACACAAGGAAAAGCAACTATTGAACTCTGCCAAGACAGGATAAGATGGTCTTTCAAAATTCCTGCTTCTGAAAACGGTCTGTCAGATATTCTAGGCCTGCAGCCAAATTGGATGCCCCAATGGTGCTAAGACACTTTAGGTGACTGTCCAGGCTGATAGCTGTCTCTCTCTATTCTCACAAGATATTGGAAAATTGCTTGTGTGCATTTCCTGTTTTCTCAGAAATTGTTATATTCCTTCTCATATCTTTGATGGGGTTGAAGACTAACAGTTACAGTTACAATCTTCTCTTATCTTAGCTAGAACATATTAAGTACTAGATTCAGATTCTTCAGGATAGGATAACTTTTGGAATAATCTCTATAACATGCCATTTACCTTTGTTCTGGACATCTCTGGATTTTAGTATGTGTCTCTTATTTGACATTATTCTTGTTTGTTGTAGATTTATTTTTTTTAATTTTTTAAATTTTATTTTATTTTTTTTGGTTTTCCGAGACAGGGTTTCTCTGTGTAGTTTTGCGCCTTTCCTGGATCTCGCTTTGAAGACCAGGCTGGCCTCGAACTCACAGAGATTCGCCTGCCTCTGCCTCCCAAGTGCTGGGATTAAAGGCGTGCGCCACCACCGCCCGGCTGTTGTAGATTTATTTTTGTTTAGGTCATTACCCTTTATTTCTCCTGGACAATACTTGATAATCATTTCTATTGTATTTAGTTTGTATTAGGTTAGAACTTTCTTATTTAGACAAAAGGGGGAGATGTAGTGGGTAGCTGTTCTAGCTATGACCTTGAAGCACCACCCCTAGTGAGGCAGCAGGTAACTGCTACACTTGCCTATGATCTTGAAATACATGCCCCTGGGGCATGGACACTTGGGACTCTTAAGACCTGGGATGCACTTCACAGCACTCTCCTTACTCCCTCATGATTTGGATGCTGGGACTGACCAGACAGATCTTGGAAGAAGATCAGTGTGGGACATAGCTCAGCTTTCCTGGACCCACGATAAATACCTATGCTGTAGTGAGTTGCCCCCTAATAAATTCCCTTGCTCATTAAATAGACTCCGTGGATTTCTCGCATTACACACTAGGGCCCTTTCATGGGCTCTACACACTGCTTGCTTGTTGCAGTCCAGGCTTCCATGCTGTCTGAAGCCAATGAAAGGATGGTCTGTGTATCTTATGTGCAAAGTAAATTTTTACCCTTGGGCGTTCCCTTTTTCTGTTTCAAATGTGCTTGCCTATAAAAAGGCTTATTCTCTAGTATAACATGTCCTTTTTTTTTCCTGCTTGCCTGCGTCAGTAATGGAACTGATTTCATGATAATAGAGTAAATTCTGCTTTCACTTTGAAGTAGGATCGGTGAAGGCTAGAGTGTGGTTTGGAAAGAAACAGATATGTCCTTTCCGACCCAAAGTAAACTCCCCCTTGTTCAGCCTCCAAAATCACCAACAAATGAGAACCCTAGAATCTCCAAAGGAATATTATACAAAGATATTGATGATAAACAGTGAGACTGGACTGGGGATATAGCTCAGTGATTGAGTACTTGTCTACCATGCACAAAACCCTGCGTCCCAGCTTCCATTTAGTTCCACAAAACAAACAAAAATGAAACCAACCAGACAGACTCACAGAAAAATTACATGTATGCTACTTCTGGCATTAGTGGTCTGTTACTGAAGGCCTAAGAGAAATTGTCACTCTTCACTCATCCATTTGTTTATGGGGAATCCACACGTGTCAGTCAGTGCCAATCCTGGCAGATGGAAGAGCGTGTAGAAACTGTGCTGCCCAACCCAGAGCCACTAGCCACTGGTGGCTACTTCAAACTAAATTTAATGTGGTTCAAAGTAAATCGCTTTAAATGTTTGTTGGAATATGGTCCAAGAATGGAGTCATGTGGGGAGAACTTTGAGTGCTTGTGAGAAAACTCCAAGAAAACAAACAAGAGTCTTGTGACCTTAGTTTTTTCAAAAGCACACAATTGTTCTTGGACTGTGTTTTTGTGCCCCTCACAGGTATAGAGGATAGGAGTGAGATTGCTTCAGATTATTCATTACAGCTGGCTATTGCTATTTGTTTATGTGCATCTATGGAAAAACATGTTTCTGCCATGTGCAGCTTGTCTGTCACGTGAGACTTGCCCTTGTGATTGGACACTTTGCTCAGGTGACTCCTCTTAATCCTCAGAGTATAAACTGTCTGACACTCTGAATAAAGTTGGCCATTGCATGGGGCTTTAGTCTGCCTCATTTATTGGTTCCAGTTTTCCAGGACCCACCACCAACTAGAATGGTAAACAAATATTCAGTTCTTCTGTCTTTTCCCTGTTTCTCCAAGATGTGAAGCGATGAGTCCAGCTGCACAGGCCCACCACTGTGGAGCCTCCTGTCACCATGCCTTCCCCTCCTTCATAGACTGTTGCTCCTCAAACTGAAAGCCAAAATAAACTCTTCTTACCTGTCTTATTAGTGTTTCTATTGCTGTGAAGAGACACCATGACCACAGCAACTCTTATAAAGGAAAGCATTTAATTGGGGCTGGTTTACAGTTCAGAGGTTTAGTTTATTGTCATTATGGTGGGAAGCATGGCAGCACTCAGGCAGACATAGTGCTGGAGAAGGAGCTGAGAGTTCCACATTTGGATTGGCAGTAGCAGGGAGAGACAGTGAGTCACTGGGCCTGGCTTGAGCTTCTGAAACCTCAAAATCCACCCCCAGTGACACATTTCCTCCAAGAAGGCCAAACCTACTCCAACAAGGTCACACCTCCGAATAGTGCCACTCTCTGTGAGCCTATGGGGGTCATTTTCATCCAAACTACCACAAAGCCTTTCCTTCTGTAAAAAAAACAAAACAAAACAAACAAACAAACAAAAAAAAAAACAAAAGTCTCTCAGTCACACTAGCCTCATTCAACTGCTCAAGAGCCACATGGGGCTATAGGACACTATATTGGTGAGGACAAAACCAAACACTTCTATTGTTGTACACGTGTGGTAAAACCCCTAGAGACCACCAAGGAGCCGGTTTCCGATGCAAGCACATTAGAGTCTTTTTATTGTCAGGTTCGAACCTATGCCACCACTTGGCAGATGGAGGGAAATGCGGCAGCAGCAGTGGGCCCAGGGGGAGGAGAGTGTTTAAAGGGAAAAACCACGAGTCAGGAATTACATGCCTTGGCATCTTGGGATTGGGTAAAAGGGATATGGGGCAAGGTGATTTTTTTGAAATTATTGGTCTAGACTTTTGGCGCAAAACCACATTTGAAACTATTGGGTTAGAATTTTGGCGGGGAACCACAACCTGCTGACAGGATTATCTGGATATCTTCAAGGGCCCTAAACCGCAGACAGAATGTCTGCTGGAGCATCTGGATCTTGTTAAACTTTACTGCCGTGTATCTGTTGAGTTGTCATGGAACATTCCTGAGGTCCTTCCTGGAACTGAGTACAGCAGGTGGTCTAAGATGGTGGCCCTTCCTTCCCTAAGATGGAGTCTGTAAAGTCAAGTCTCGGCCTTCATATTGCCTTCACACTATCACACAGAAAGTTGTTCTGGATAGTGCTACGAGGATGGAAAGAATGTTAAAATCACCCCGTGTACAAACCGTTTTCCCCTCTCGCAGTCCTCAGGATTACGTGTGCTAGACAAGGGCTCTGTTGTGTTTGTTGCAAGCACACCATCTGGCTATACAAGTAGGTTGCTTGTTTGAGCTAGCTGGGAGTCACTCTGTTATGTCCCCCATTCCACACCAAGTGTTGCAGTGTTGGACCCAATAAGAACCTTCTCTTGATGGTCTGTTCTTGCTGCTTTTGATCTCTCACTATTTGGGTGGGACAAAGTGGAAACACAAAGAAAGAAGGGGACAGTGACAGAGGTAGGAGCTGCAGCACGGACAGAAGAGTGCTCCAATGGGAAAAAGGGCAAACTGTGGTCGCAGCAACAGCAATGAGAGGCCTTGGAAAGTTCTAGAGAGGGGTCAGGGCAGGGAGAATGAGGATGAGCAGAAGTGAAGAGGTGAAGAAGTATGGAAGGTTATGAAGACCCAGAGAAGAGAAATTACAGGCCTGGCCATTGAAAGTAGTCCAAAGGGCTGTGACAATAGAGGTCAAAGGTCTTGGATATTCCAGGCTCATGAGCTGTAGTAACACTAACCGTGTCAAGGCTGGGGAATCCTGGCTCCCTAGATCTTCAGGACAGCTGTAAGCTAGAGGTGCTACTTACTGCTGCTCACAGCTGTGGAAATCACCTACTGTGTGACACCTCTGCTCACAGCTGTGGAAGCCACCCGCTGTGTGCCACCTCTGCTCACAGCTGTGGAAGCCACCTACTGTGTGCCACCTCTGCTCACAGCTGTGGAAGCCACCTACTGTGTGACACCTCTGCTCACAGCTGTGGAAGCCACCTACTGTGTGACACCTCTGCTCACAGCTGTGGAAGCCACCTACTGTGTGACACCTCTGCTCACTGCTGTGGAAGCCACCTACTGTGTGCCACCTCTGCTCACAGCTGTGGAAGCCACCCACTGTGTGCCACCTCTGTTCACAGCTGTGGAAGCCACCCACTGTGTGCCACCTCTGCTCACAGCTGTGGAAGCCACCTACTGTGTGCCACCTCTGCTCACAGCTGTGGAAGCCACCTACTGTGTGCCACCTCTGCTCACAGCTGTGGAAATCACCTACTGTGTGCCACCTCTACTCACAGCTGTGGAAATCACCTGCTGTGTGCCACCTCTGCTCACAGCTGTGGAAATCACCTACTGTGTGTCACCTGTGCTCACTGCTGTGGAAATCACCTGTGTGCCACCTCTGCTCACAGCTGTGGAAGCCACCTACTGTGTGCCACCTCTGCTCACTGCTGCTGGAAGCCACCTACTATGTTCCACCTCTGCTCACTGCTGTGGAAATCACCTGCTGTGTGCCACCTCTGCTCACAGCTGTGGAAGCCACCTACTGTGTGCCACCTCTGCTCACTGCTGTGGAAGCTACCCACTGTGTGCCACCTCTGCTCACAGCTGTGGAAGCCACCTACTGTGTGCCACCTCTGCTCACTGCTGTGGAAACCACCCACTGTGTGCCACCTCTGCTCACAGCTGTGGAAGCCACCTACTGTGTGTCACCTCTGCTCACAGCTGTGGAAGCCACCTACTGTGTGCCACCTCTGCTCACAGCTGTTGAAATCACCCACTGTGTGCCACCTCTGCTCACTGCTGCTGGAAATAAAGGCCATAAAAGCTGCCCAAGCACCAACACTGCAAGAGCTTTTCCTCTATTACCCGTGAGTACTGTCTGGATCAACAGTAAAAGAATCCCAGCTGGCTGATTGTAACACACTACCAGGTACTGTATAGTGTATAAAAATAGAAGTTTATCAGGCTCTTGATTCCGGTAACTGGGAAATCCAAGATCAAGGCCTCCATCCAGTAGGGTCTTCGGGCTGTGTCATTCTACAGTAGAAAGTGGAAGGGCCGATGGAGGTGGGGGGAAGAGGGCTGAACTCTTGCTCTTATCAGGACCCCACTCCTGAAATGTTGGCATCTCTCCAGTTCTGAAGTGTCGCTGTTTGTCGCGGCACCGGTGTGTGGGTTTATGCGGATCTGTGGAAAGAAGACTCAGAGGCATCTTAAGAATGAGTTTAGCCTTTTGTAGCTGTAGGGGGGGGGGGGTCCAGCCTCAAAGGACTGAAGCATGTTCCCTTTGCCTAGGGCAGTTTGATTTTCTCTCTATTTACAGTTTAGTCAGTTAATTTCCCAAAGCAACCTGAAAAGACTCCCAAAGATAAAATGTCAAGTGCAAATTCTTTGATTTCTCAGGTACCATGGTTTTCTGAACCAAGTTTTGCATAGGCCTTTGATCCTTGGGAGACTCTCAGACAAGATTCACATAGGGTGTTAAGAGAAACAAAAGGTATAAGAGAAGCAAAAGGTGTCGGTTAAAGGAAGGATGGATTAGGGCTAGGGGCTACTCTCTGGAGCCAGGTCAGGAGTAGCTCGGCAGGAAAGCAGCCACATGGAGGGCTCTGCTCTTGTGGCCTCGCAAACATTTAAAGGTCCCACCGATGTTACTGTTGCACTGGGAAGTGTTTTCTACAATGCGTTAATCCTGGAGGACAGGACATATACAGATCATAGCTGGATTCTTCGTCTCTTTAGGTGACTCTTTTGCTTCAGAAACCTTTGTTTCTCTGTATTTGATTTGTTCTGTTTTTGAGACAAGGCCTTGCTCTGTAGCTGTGGCTGACCAGGCATTCACTACGTAGACCAGACCGTCCTTGAACTCAGATCCTCCTGCTTTAGCCTTCTGAGTGCTTGGATTAAAAATGTGCACCACCACATCTGACTGGTCTCTATTTTTTATAGAGAAGGTAATGGAGCACACGGAACAGGAAAAGCCAACAGGGCCTGACTAGGGGGAGAACCAGCTGGAATGAGGAATGAGGCACAGAGAACACCAGTCGGGGAGGGGACAAGTGAACACAAAGTTTAGTGACACTCGTGTATGAAGATGCCACGATGAAATCCATTATTTTGTATGTTGACATAAAATTTCAATAATAAAGAATCCTTGTCCTCTATTTTCAAATTTAAGGTAGATATATGTGTATGTGTGTGTCAGGGGTGGGGTGGGGGGGAAGGGTTGTAGAACTGTGAGAAAAAAACAAAGAAATCCTTGTCACTACAAGTACATCTTTACCCACTAACAGCTCTGAAGGGGCACCTAAGTCTGTCCTCTGAAATCCCAGGAAAGGAAGTCAAGGGAGGCTGCGGGCAGCTCAACAGTAGACTGATTGCTTAGAATTCTCTAAGCCTAGCTTCCATTTCTAGCACAAACAACAACCCTCAAAAGTCACCCTGAGCCATGACGTAATCATTCCATTTCCTCAACCAAGACTGTGCTTGTTGAATGAGCTTCTCGCCTTTGGATAGATTTCACATTCAGGATGTCCATCACTTGCTGACAACTCACCTGCCCCTCAGAGTATTCACATTTAGAATGTATGTGATGTCATCTCGTAGCAAATTCAGTGGTTATTCGGAAAGAAGTCATGGTAATTATACATGGTTATTAGAAACAGGACTTTCAGGTGAATAGTCACCATCTGTCTGAGTATAGTTACATTCAAGCTTATCAAGTTCCCTAAAGAATATATTATGATTGTCACAGCTCTTGTTATGCATGGGGACAGAACTACCTAAGGTGGTCCTATTTATATCATGGGCATCACAGATCTGATACTTATAATGATAGTAATAGTAAAAACAAAAAAACACAATCTTCCAGAAGATGGCAGTAAAGTATCTTGGTTTGGTTTGGTTTAAAAACAAAACAAAACTTTGATGTTGGGAGATGGCTCGGTAGGAGAAGTGCTTGTCACATAAGCTTGAGGACCGGTTTGGGTCCCCAGGAACCATAAAAACAGCCAGTTCAGGGGTGTGTGTATATGAGCCTGGTGCCTGGGAGGTGAAGACAGGCAAATCCTTGTAGCACACTGGGGAAAATAAGGTGGAGAGCAAGTGGGGAAAACACCTCTGATCTCTACACTCAGGCACACAGATGTGCACTCAAACGCACACCCACATACGTATATGAATATGTACGCACAAAAAATTGTGACAACTTTGTGCTGATCAGGATTTATGTCTTTTTTTAAACCAAATGTTATTGCAAAGAAAACATATGAATCAAAATTAGCCAGACTCAAAGTCTATCTCTCTCAATGAGCCTCTATACAGCTAGAACAGCTATTCTGAATGTGCAGGGTTTCACACTGGAGTTTACACTCGTGGGTCCAGTATAACTAGTAGAAGGGAGAATAAGAAAGGGTAAATAGGCCTGTCGGTGATGTCGCACGACTTGAATCCCAGCACTCGAGAGGCAGGGTCAGGTGGATCTCTGTGAGTTAGAGGCTAGCCTGGTCTACAGAGCAAGATCTAGGACAGGCACCAAAACTACACAGAGAAACCCTGTCTAGAAAACAAACAAACAAACAAACAAACAAACAAACAAACCAAAAAGGGTAAGTATTAGGTGATGAGGAAGAACAGAATGCAGGTAAAGGACACAGAGGCATGATAGAGGATATATAAAGCTGGCTGTTTTTTCTAGTTGTTTTAAGACTTTGCATGGATTTAGGAGTGGTGATAGATCAGTGTGCAAATACCCAAATCCATAGATGCACAAGGCTCTTAAATAAAATGATGTAGTATTTACATAGAACCTGTGTACATTCTTCAGATGACTTACAGTGACCACAACAATGCCAACAGTATGAAAATAGTCATTACATGGAATGTTGAGGGAATAATTAGAAAAGTCTGTATGTGTTCCTTACAAATGTAGTACTTTTTTAAGAAATGTATTTCTCCTGTGGTTGGTTGAATCTGAAAGTGTGAAGTGCTGATATAGGGTGGAATTTGAGCTTGATGACCACTCAGAGAACTGTGATTTGGGACACGGATTGATGCGTTAATATTTGACTTCAAAAAATCTAAAAAGCAGAAATACCAAAGAGAAAAAAAAAGGTGTGTGTGTGGGTTAAATTCTTGCTCAGCAAATGCAGGAAATGTTGCTAGGTTGAGATCAGCAAAACTCTGAGTTTTTTAAGTGAACACAGATGAGGAAGCACATGGGAGACTCCTGGGACCATGTGACTCCAGAAAAAGAGGACAGGTTCACCTGTGTGAGCAAGACTCCCACAGGAGAGTGGGGCAAAGCAGGCCACCAGGAAATCTGAGGGAGGGAAGACAGACAAAGGAGCAAAGGGCTCTTCCCAGTCACAGGAGTTAGTTTAAATGACCCAGAGGGTCCCTCTAGAGGTCCAGTCCATCCAAGCAGCCAAGAGACACTACCTGTCTTGATTATCTGCCAGAACCAGACCTCACTAAGCATCCTTAAGAGAAGCAGTGAGCAGTGAGGATCTCATGCCCTCTGTCACCAGCTCCTTCCTGTCATCCAACTGGACCCAGGAAGAACAAAGCAGCAGTGAAGGGGACAGAGGTGACTGAGAAACAGTCTGATTTTACCTGACTCTCTTTTCTTCCCTCCTTGCAACTTTGGCCAGTGGGGACCGGAAATTTAACTCTCCAACTGAGGCTGCCTTTACAACGGAGTTCCCTTTAGGCTTCATTTTATGTATATGAGTGTTGTATTGGCATGCCAGGAGAGAATATCAGATCTCATTATAGATGGTTGTGAGCCACCATGTGGGTGTGGGGAATTGAACTCAAGACCTCTGGGTGAGCAGCCTGTGCTCTTAACTGTTGAGCCATCTCTCCAGCCCCTAGGCTTCTTTTCTGTTCTCCAGTGTGGCAGGCCAATCAGGACCCACTCAATCTTTCCTTAATTAAAGTCAAGGGAATCAATTCCTCCATTCACTTTTGAAAATGGGGAGACAAATATTAGAATTGGATCTTGATTGCCTGTCTTTCAAAGCATGATGAATGTGTTATGCAGAGTTCTTCAGATCATACCCCCCAGTTAATGTTGACAAATGAGGTCTATAGTTCTCTATCTCTCTCTCTCTCTCTCTCACTCCCTCTCTCTCTCTCTCTCTCTCTCTCTCTCTCTCTCTGTTTTCAAGACAGGATATCTCTGTGTGTATCCCTGGCTGTCCTGGGACTTGCTCTGTAGACCAGGCTGGCCCAGAACTCTGTGATTTACCTGCCTCTGCCTCTTGAGTGCTGGGAGTAGTGTGCCACTACCTCCTGGCTATAGTTTAAACTCTCTGAAGTAATTTTTTTATTGTTTATGAAACAGGTATTTACAAGGCTTGAAAAAAACTTTTGAGATTTATTTATTTTTTATTTTATATTTAATGGGTGTTTTGTCCACATGTATGTCTGTGTACCACGGATGTGCCCAGTGTCCATGGAGGACAGGAGAGGGCACTGGATCCCTTAGTACTGGAGTTACGTATAGCTTGAGCTGACATGTGGGTGCTGGGAATCAAACCTGGGTCCTCAGAGAAAGTAGTCAGTACTCTTAACTGCTGAGCCATCCCTTGAAAAAAATCTTACCGTGTATCCCTAAAGCTAACTTTTGTCTGATTTTTTCTAATAATTTTAATAATACTATGATACATTAAAATGTTGTCATATTTTGCTAATGTATTCTATTTTTTTTTTCTTTTTTTCCGGAGCTGAGGATCAAACCCAGGGCCTTGTGCTTGCTAGGCAAGCACTCTACCACTGAGCTAAATCCCCCAACTCCTGTATTCTATTTTTTTAAGGGTCCCTGTCTCTTCCAGCAGGAGCATATTCTTCTCCCTTCCTTCCTTCTTTCCTGCTCTCCACTCTGCCCTCTCCAGGGTCCCACTCTATAGCCCAGGCTGGCCTAGAACTGAAGTGCTAGGAACAGTTTTATTTTTCCTATTTAAGGCTTGTGTGTGTGTGTGTGTGTGTGTGTCTCTGGGATAGGGCCTTTCTACATAGTCCTGAACTTACTTTGTAGACCAGGCTGGCATTGAACTTACAGAGATCTGCCTGCCTCTGCCTCCTGAGTAATGGAATTAAAGGTGTACACCACCACCCCGCCAGGCCCTATTTAAGGCTTTAAAATAAACGTTTGTTCTTCTTTTGAGTCTGAGTCCTAATGTGTTGCTCGGGCTGATCTGGAACTCCTGGGCTTAAGCGATTCTCCTGCCTCAGCGTCCTGACCAGGCTGCCATTACAGACCAGCTGCCATGACAGTCATGTACCAATGCTCCTGGCTTGCCTATTTTGAATTTTATTTCACCTCAATTTGTTTGGAAAGTAATGTTGTTTATCTGCTCTGGGGCTCACTACTCTGGGGCTCACTGCTTTGATTTGTTATTCTGAGTGCAGCAGTCACTTAAAGCCTGGCAGATTCCATTGGCATGGATGTCCTCACCTGCACAGTGTCACTGTCAAACCGGAAAAGGAAACAAAGCAGGAGAATGCTTTGTTCCCTCCCTGGGGTTTGGAAATAAGTGAGAGAAAGCTTTCAGGAGCATCATTAAAGATTAAACCTATTATGTGCTTAGTAAGGAAAAAAACCGAGACGTTTATAATTTAGTAGAAGACTAAACATTAAGCATTTGTTAACCAACTGGTTTGCATAGTTAAAAAGAAATTGCGTGAATGAATAACCACAACTTGAGAGCTGCACTGTGCAGTGCTGGTGATCAGTATCCTAGGAGCTCAGAGAAAAGAGCAGACATCATGGATGCAGTTGTCAGAGCTGCCAAGGGGAAGTGGAGTGGGCTCCTTAGAAAGAGAGGGAGTTTCAGATAATTTCTGGTGAAAACAGTCTTGGATTTGGAGAGGCTGTAGATCAGTAGAGCTCTTTCAACACCCCAAATCTCAGGCTGAAGATATAGCTCAGTGATAGAATGCTTGCCTATGCACTAGGCCCAAGGATCAATCTGTACATCCTCTCTGGCCAAAGTGAACAGAAAACAAAAACAAACAAACAAACAAAAAAATCTAGAAAAAACCTATCAGA
Organism: Peromyscus californicus insignis; assembly: GCF_007827085.1. NCBI lineage: Eukaryota > Metazoa > Chordata > Mammalia > Rodentia > Cricetidae > Peromyscus > Peromyscus californicus. The sequence continues at coordinate 66,449,853 of NW_026294413.1, forward strand.
CATCGTTCAGCGCTTCAAATCTCACCTTCCCAAAGAGGCCTTTGCTAACCATTGATTCCAAAACCATATATACTGTGCTTATTTGTCTCCGTTTAGTTTCTGTATCTTTACTTAGAAGACACTTCATGAAACTAAACGTCTTCTTTATTGGTCTTGGTTACCATTGTTCTCAATGCCTAGAATTGAGCTATCTAATACTGGATAAGCACGGCCATTTACTGAAAGCAGAATTAACTGAAATGAAATAAATTTCCTTGGCTACTTCAGTCAGAGTTAAAGTAGCAGTCAATACATGTGGCTGGTGGCTGCCTTATTAAAAAAAAAAAAAGCGCTAGTCAACTTTCAGTCACTTCGACAAAATGTCTGAGATGATCAAATTAAAGAAGGGATAGCTTTATTCTGTCTCATGATCTCTCAGAGGATCACTTGGCCCCATTGCTTTGGGCCCGGGCCAGTAAAGTTCATCACGGAGGCAGCAAGGACAAAGAATATCTGTTTACCTCATGGTGGCCAGGAAGCGAAAGAAAAGAGGACAAAGGCTGGGGTCTCAGTATGCCACTCAAGGTTGTTATTTTTTTTTATATTCAACGTGCTAACTTCCTCTAAGTCCCACCTCCTAAAGATTCTGTCACCTCTCAAAAGTGCCACAGGTTGCAGACCAAGCCTTCAACACGTGGGCATGTGAGAAACTCTGAGGATCCAAACTCAAGGGCAGGGAGAGTTGCATGGTGTCAGAGGTGAGCTTAGTGTGTGTGAGTACACCGATTTAACAGTTAATTCCTTAGTATCATGAAAATAAAAATACAGAAGAGGAAACCAGGTGGTGGTGGCGCACGCCTTTAATCCCAGCACTCAGGAGTCAGAGGCAGGCAGATCTCCGTGAGATCAAGGCCAGCCTGGTCTACAGAGTGAGATCCAGGACAGCCAGGGCAACACAGAGAAACCCTGTCTTGAAAAACAAACACACAAACAAAAATCTTCAGGTTAAAAAAATTTAAGCACCATTACAGTATTTAGTTTTTAGATGCCCTTGGGAACTCAAACCAATAACTGGTAATCTTGTATTCATGGAGCCAGCACACTTTTCTTCCAGAGTCCTCTCTTTCCCACCATAGGCATCAAAGCTCGACTGCAACACACACACACACACACACACACACACACACACACACACACACACACACACACACGGGGGAATTTCTCAAGAGCATTCATCCATCAGCTTGTGCATACGACAACTCTCACTAGGACTTAGGCCGTACAGGGAGTCAGAGAAAGAGAATGATCACCAGGCTGAATTCTTCCTCTTTTTCTATTTTCATTTGTTTTGTTTTGTTTTTGAGGCAGGGTTTCTCTGTGTAGCTCTGGCTGTTCTGGAACTCACTCTGTAGATCAGGCTGACCTCAAACTCACAGAGATTCCCCTTGCCTCTGCCTCCCAAATGCTGGAATTCAAGGTATGTGCTACCACTGCTGGGCCGGCCAGGCTGAATCTTGATGTCTCTACTTGTTTTAACTCAAGAGGCCTCACTCAAACCTCCTTGATGTTTCCTTTGGGCTATATAAATTATTCACAGACATTGGTATCTATAGGCTACGGTCCCAGTCACCTCACCAGACAGTCCAATGATGGGCTTTAGTAACAGCTCATGTCGCTGGGATGATGCTGAGCTGCCTCCACACACTCTGACGGCCAGAGGTTGGGAGGTGGTCTGGCTCTGGCTCAGGGTCTCCATTGTGCTACTAGGACCTGACTCTGGTCTAACCTTTTCTAGCTCTTTCCTTCAGGATACTCATCTGAGTTGGACACAGCACTTCTTCTTCTTTTTTTTTTTTTCTTTAAGCAGTTTATGACCCAGAAGTTTCCAGTTATCTTTACCTCAAAGGCAACTCCCAAGTGTGACGGCTGTTCTTGGTTGTTGACTTGACTACATCTGCAATTAACTAAAACTCAAATGGCTGGCCACATTTGTGAAGGATTTATTTTTTTTTCCTTAATTAAATTGTTTGAAGTGGGAAGACCTACTTTTAATCCAGATCTTTTGAGGTGGGAAAATAGACCTTTAATCCGGATCTTTGGAGATGGGAAGCTCTACCTCTAATCTGAGCCACACCTTCAGGTGGCAGCCTATAGAAAGGACATGGAAGAAGGAAGATGGTATTCTCTTTGCCTGCTTGCTCTCTCTTGCTAGCAAGTCCACTCCTTCACTGGCATTAGAGCCTGCTTCTTCAGGATTCCAGTGTATACAGAAGACCAGCTGAGACACCCAGACTTGTGGACCTAACAACTACTGGATTCTTGGACTTTCCATTGGGAGACAGGCATTGTTGGACTAGCTGGACTAAGTCATTCTGAATAATCATATATATATGTATATATTCTATAAGTTCTCTTCCTCTAAGGAGCCCTGGAAAATATACCCAGGGCTTGAGGTTTTATCTGCAGGGCTAGTTTTGCACCCTTGATTGGAGTGTGGGGTTGTCTGAGTATATATAGAGAAGGCAGTTTGACCACATGTCCATTTGCAAAAACATCATTAACAAATTTCCCTTTAGGGCCTGTGACCTCTCCAGTCACAAGCTTTTGGCCCTTCTGTGGGGCCTCAAATCTAATTAGAAAGTAGTTGGTAGTTGGGCAGTGGTGGCGCATACCTTTAATCCCAGCACTCAGGAGACAGAGGCAGGTGGATCTCTGTGAATTTGAGAGCAGCCTCGTCTACAGAGAGAGATCCAGGACAGCAACAGAACAGTAAGAAACAAAGCAGTTGCACGGAGAAGTGTGTTAGTGAGTTAGTCTTATTTATAATAACTCACACTTGTGAGAACTACGATCTCCCAAGAGCTACGTTAATTTGAGGACTATGTGGCCAGTGACCTAACCACGTCTCTCCTTCTCCTTGGAACCCCTTCCCTTGCCTCTTTTTCTTTTGTCTCCTGTCAATGTTTGACTAAGAATGATCTTGGGTTGGTACTTTTGACCGTGCTGCCTCAAGTGCTGGCATTACAGACACAGTCACTGTTTCCACTTAATGTGGTGTTGGGGATCAGGGATCAAACTAGGGCTTTGTGCACTCCGGGCAAACTCTACCAACTGAGCTACCCTGAAAGCCACCCAGACTGAATTTGGTTCAGTGTCTGAGACCACTGTATTCTCTACTTGGGGAGGTCCTCCTGTTTTTTTTTTTTTAGGTGCTTAGATGCTGAATTCCGTCCTTGTTCCTCTAACTTCACCGGAAGCAGATATTCTCTGAAAATCGAACCATCTTTAAAACCATCTTCAACTGGCGAATATTCATTTAAAAACCACGCTGAAATAAACTATTTTCTCCGTATCCCTGTCTCTCTATATTTTTGTAAAATAGAGTCTGGAATTGGAATTAAGCCAAAAGGATTATACAGGTTGGGGGTGGGGTGGGGTGGGTAGCTCTGCGGCACAGCACTGGCCTAACAGGTACAAGGCCCTGGGTTTGAGCTTCAGCATGGGAAAAACAAAACAAAATAGCACTTACATTTTCAATTCTGTAATGTATTAATAACTGTGAGGGTCTAAGATTTTCACCAGCTGCTAGTCAACAAATGAACTTGGTATTGTTTTGTTGACAAAAGACCTACAGGTTTTTACTCTCTTAGACTGAGAGTAAAAATAAGCCAGTGTTAGGCTATTTGCAAGGGGTTCATTTTAATTTTTTTTTTAAATTTCGATTGATTAATTAGAGAGAGGTTCTTGACTAGTTGTCTAGGTTGGCCTTGAACTTTCGAGATCAATCTGTCCTCTTGCCTCAGCATACCGTCTGAGATTAGCAGCGAGCAACACCAGGCACAGCTTTTTAGAGGCTTCTTGAAGCTCTATACCCCAGAGCCATGCACAAGAAGGGCCTGCAGCAGGGAAAGACCTGGAACTTTTGTTTGCCCAAACATTAAACCTTGCAGTAGGCACCCTCCCCAGCAGTGGGCAGTGCAGAGTCCTCACTTTGTCGCCCAGACCCATGTAACCTTTAGTGTCTGTTTCAGGAACTGTTGACATCAGAGGATGGAGGCTTTGAAGTCTGAGCTGTGGCAGATGCTTTCCCAGTGACTTACTGTGACCTTGAGATGATCCCCAAGAGATAGCTACTGACAACCACGCTAATTAAGCCAACAGAAAGTATATTAGTTCTTTATTAATGGCCGGACCCACAGTAGGCTCATGCCTCCAAAATGTTTCTTGGGGTACAATGTTTTTAAAGACAAAAACCATAATTGCATTAGTGAGGAATTTTGGGTGGCCTAGTAACATCTGTTTTCTTGGAAAACTCAGCAGTATTTTTCAGACACTCCACGACAATTCTTTTTTATTTACACTTCCTCTAATTTTAGTTTTAGCTCGCACAAACATGAATTATTTTGGCTTATATGTCTGGACCATGGTCCGGGTCACAGAGAAAAAAAGCATTGCTAAGGCAGATACGGCTTTTAGGGGTTGAAGGCTGAGGAGTGCTAGGCGGACACAAAACGAAGTTAGGACAAGATGGCATTACCTTAGTCCTTTTGACCTCTCCTCCAGAAAGGAAGAGCAGTTGAAAGCTGCCTTAGGTCTTGTAAAAAAAAAAGAGCAGGGGCGGTGCATGCCCCGCTTGGCTTTTTTTTTTTTTTTTTTTTTTAAAACACAAATGGTACTGCACGCCTCTGGAAGGAGGAAGTAAGGCACACAGTGGCTGTGGCACGTTACAAGGAATTCAAACGCGTCCTTCCGTTTCGTGGAGTGACATATCCGGAGTTTTCCTTCGTTGCTGTCCCTAAGTACCCGGGCCTCAGTTCACAACAGTGAAGCCAGGCGGCAGGTATCTCGCCAGACCTGCATCTCCTGTGTAGAGTCGAATGTAAACAGTGAAACAAACTGCCGGGTATGTCTTAAATGTCTTTAAAGGAACATTTTTTCTTCAAAGTGTCTCTAGGGTAAAGCTTTGTGCCAACCTGGCAGCATCCGCTCCTAGGGACACTGGTTTAATGATTTCCTGTCAGAAACTGAAAAGTGAAAATTGCTCAGCTCAGAAGTGTCTGGTTTTCCGGGTTTCTTTCACGTTCCCACTTTCCCACGTTCCCGGTGCTAGAGCCTAGTGACCCACCAGGCGCCTAGCCCCGCCCTCCTGCGCCTCGGCCCCGCCCCGGAGCTTGGCAGCCAATGGGCGCGGCTGCACGAGGCCCGGGCACGCCCACCCTGGCGCCCAGCCCCACCCTGGCGCCCAGCCCCATACCAGTTCACAGCGGCTTTGCTCTGCCTGCTCCCTCCGCTAGCGCAGCTGTGCTGCCAGGCCCGGATCTGCCATGGCGTCCCCCGCAGCGGGAGGGGTGGTGATCGTAGGCAGGTAAAGGTCTCAGTGGCGCTGCGCTGCAGTGGCTGGCGCCCCGGCAGCGTTCGGAACGTGGGGCCTCGCTCGGGCGGCCGTGGGTGCCTCGGGTGGGCATCAGGCTGTACCTCGCTCCTCCAGGCGCTTTCGCACTTGCACTCCGGAGCTGGCTTGGCAGGAGACACGGTGGCGGCTGAGGCTTGGCGGAGCCCTGAGGAGAGCTAATGTGTTCCTTAAGTCGGTGTGGGGTCGCCCCGAGGTTTCCACCCTGGTCAGTGCAGGCTGGACAGCTCAGTGGTGCGGGGCTCCTCAGAGGTGTCTGGCATCAAGTACTAGCGATGATCCTGCGAAGACTGTGTTCTAATGTTTTGAGCCGGGAGTCTCATGTAGCTCAGGCTGGCCTCAAAGTCTCTAAATAGCTGAGGCTGTTCTTGAACTCCTGATCCTCCTGCCTCTACCTCCCAATTACAGGGACTGCTAGTGCGTGCCACCACACCCAGCTTGAAAACAGTGCCCTTAGTTTTTTTTTTTTTTTTTTGAAGAACACAGACAAGTGATTGACCCAGGATGATAGTAATTGGTAGAGGTTGGCCTGGGGCATTAAGAAGGTTCATGTGCACCCCGGGGCTAGGCTGGTAAGTCTCTGGAGGCAGAGCCCTTGTCAGTCAAAACATCTGGCTTTCATCACTCTTGTGTATGTGTGTCCCAAGGAGGGAGGCTGAGTCACTTTACAACCCAAGTTCATCCATACTGATTTCTCTTCTCACACCTCCCTTTTTTCCTTCATTGCTATTTTTTTTTTCAATAAGGAGGGGGCGTTTAGGTGTACTTTTCTTTGGCTAGATGTCTATAATTCTATCGACATGTAGCAACACATAGTAACTCGCATTGGTTGATAGCTGTTTGAGGAGTGACTCCAGGTCTCCGTGTATGCTTTTGACCACCTGTTGCTCTACCTGCAGACCAATCCCAAGTTCACGGTTTTCCTTTAGAACCCTTTGGAGGAAGGGGTCAGGATGCCTCCGGCCACTTTCTCTCTCACAGAACTGTGGAATTCACTGCACCTTTGTCCTTTCCGGTGGATGCTTGTGGTTGAATGGTCAAGGAATATCAAAAAGTGCACTTTGCCCCTGTGGTGAATTGTGCTGCCTCGCCTTCTGTGATAGGCCAGGGTCAAGGGCTGGGGTTTTTTTTTGGATCTCGTGTTGGGAGTGAAGTAGTGCTCTGCCTGAGCCTAACAGGTGTGTCAGGTGGAGGAGCTACTCAGTTATCTGAGCTCATGGACGGGGAACTTAGAAGAGGCTTGGGGCATCTTAAGCACCACAGGATGACCTGGGGCCATTGCATGTTACTTTGTCTTCTAATGAGAAAGTTCTGCCTGTCTTTTGTTTACAACACCCTTATGAACACAAAGTTGCCTCCCCTCACCCTTCCCCACCCTCCTTTCTCATCTGTCTATCCAGCTATCAGTCAATCATCCACCAGTCTATATAGTATCTATTACCAATCTTCTACCGTGTGTCTCATCTCTATTAACTTTATTTCTGTCTTCTCTATCACTCTCCATCTCCATCTTTCAGGGCCCCATAGGTGATTCAAGGGCCCATCCGTTTAACAGGTGGTGCCCAGAATGTAAATCAATTCCTTCAGCCTGGATGAAGAGCTTGGCAAGGCCGCACACCTGCACACCTGTAATCCTAAGGAGGCGGAGACGTGAGGCTCTCAAATTCCAGGCCAACCTGGGCAAGAGTCTCAAACAAAAGCAACAGCAAAACAGACCTGGCTGGGCTTCACTTTTTGTTTTTTAAAGCAGTTACACAAGTTTAAAAATAATTATTTATTATTATTGTGTGTGTAAGTGTGTGTGTGTGTGTGTGTGTGTGTGTGTGTGTGTGTGTGTGTGTGTGTGTATGTGACAGTATGAGTAGAGGTCAGGAGACAACTTTGTGGAGTTGATTTGGTCCATGCCCTCATGTGGGGTCTGGGGATCAAACTCTGATGAGGCTGCCAGATTTGCATGGCAAGTGACTTACACCCTGGCCCTCTCTTTGGCCTGCCCTCCCTCCTCCCTCCCCCGCCCTCTTCCCTCTTTCCTTTCATTTCCTTGCAGTGCTGGGGATTGGACTGGACCCTGCAAATGCTGGGTAAGTTCCTTGCTGAGCTGTACCCTAGGTCATTTTCACTCCTTCTGATATAGGACCTTACTATGTAGCCTAGGCGGGCCTTGATCTCATGTTCTCCTGCCTCAGCCTTTCAAGTGTGAGAACTGTGAACATATATATGTAAGATCACTGGCTCTGAAGTTCATCAGAGAGAGAGAGAGAGAGAGAGAGAGAGAGAGAGAGGTATTATGTGGACCAAGCTGGACTCAAACCCTCTGTGTTGCTGAGAATGACCTTAACCTTCTGGTCCTTCTGCCTCAGTCTCTCCCCGTAGCCTTCTTAGTGCTGGGATTACGGGCCACACCCATCTAGAAATTTGGCCTTGATTTAATTATTTTCTATTGCTATTTCTACCAGGGCTACCCTTCCTTAGGACCATTTATTTAACCCTATGAGCTTCTGGGGCAGGCTGTTTCAAAACGGTAGGGAAGAGTAGATTTGAGAGCATTAAGGATGAAGAAAAATCAAAACCAAAACATGGTGTGAGGCTGTGCTGTGAGCCACAGAAATATGATGTAGGAATTCAGCTGATTATGCTAGAGCATTTACCTGGAAGAGTCAAAGGCTTTTGCAGAGGAAGTCAAGACTCAAGGAAGTATTGGTGCATTGGCTCTTGAATATATCACATATATTTGAATATAGCAAGATTTCATGTGTGTTATTGCAGCTTTCCCATTTGATTCTTCTAACAGTGTGATTGTCATTCTTTGGGCACAGTTCTTCTCTATGCAATTAAGGTATTTGGATAACTTCTCCCAACTGTGCTTACAACCGTGACACAGGGGAGACTTCCTTTTTCCAGGCTGTCTTTTTTCTTCACCTTTTTAGCATTAGAATCAGATGTCTGCCTTCTGTAATTATCTCCTTTAGCAAGCATCCAAGGCCAGGGCCATCTCTGGACAAAAGCATTTTGTCTGAGATACCTGTCATACAGACAGAATAAGCATTCCAGACAGTCTCCTGAATTAAGGTAAATATCCATACAGAGACACCACCTAGGCCAGGCAGACGTTAGGTATATAGTTTTGTTTCTTGTGCAAAGTAAGGTTAGACCCTCCATTCTTCCACAGCTCAAGGGGCACCTCTAGACTTCCCCTCTAACAATACTCAGAAAAAGGGCCTTTTCACACCAGATATATCAAGCTGTGTGACAGGCTTCCTAGCTACTGAGCAGACTTGCCCCGCCTAAGCCGATAGTGGTGAAGCCAGAGAATTGTGGATTGTATGTGTGTTTAAACTGGAACTGGGAGAGAGGAGGGGAAGAAACAAAGATGGAAGGAACTTAGAACAATGAGAGGACAGGAGAGGAAGGGACAGAGAGGAGCTAAGTATGAGAACAGAATTGAAGTTGTGCAGAGAGATTTTGACTTAGAAGAATAAAGTGAATGGACTAAAGAGCTCGGTGCACATAGATTCATTCTAGTATCCCTCAGATTAATCTACTGCTGGTAGAGTCTCTTCTGGAACCCTGGGAGAAGACTATAGAAGGGCTGAACCCCAATAGTCTTCGATAAGGCTGTGGGAGCAAAAGAGGCGAAATCAGGAAATGACAGCTTTAGTGACTGGAATAGAGATGAGTATGGATGGGCATTTGAGTTGTGTTCCCAGGCTTTCACTCTGTTGGAGTGCTGTGTTCATTCACACACTGTTCTGTGTTGGTAGACCTATTCTAGACATGAGCTTGTTTGAGATAGAAACCTGTCTGGGGTGGTTGTGGGCATGTGTGTTGGGGGTTGCTAAGGGGTAGGCACTGTGCATGTCCTGCTGGAGCTGACTTTTCTCTCACCCTCTTTTTGTCAGACATAGTGTTTAGCACTCAGCTCAGGGATAGTCTTCTCTCAGATAGATTTGGTCTCTGGAAACTCCCCCTAGGAGCTGATACTGTGTTGCCCATACTTGCATTTTAATCCATATCTAGTCTTGTGCACAGATGTTTGAATGTTTCCAATAACTATCACCCAGGCCCCACACTATGAAGGCCCTGGAGAACATTGTTTGATATTTGTCTTAGTTAGGGTTACTACTGCTATGATGAAACACAGTGACCAAGGCAACTTGGGGAGGAAAGGGTTTATTTCAGTTTATACTTCCAGGTGACAGTCCACCACTGAGGGAAGTCAAGGCAGGAACTCAAACAGGGCAGGAACCTGGAAGCAGGAGCTGATACAGAGGCCATGGAGAGGTGCTGCTTACTGGCTTGCTCCTCATGGCTCCCTCAGCCTGTTTTTTTTTTATACAACCCAAGACCACCAGCCCAGGGATGGCCCCGTCCATAATGGACTGTGCCCTCCCCTATTGATCACTAATTGAGAAAATGACTTACAGCTGGGTCTCATGGAGTCATTTCTTCAATTGAGGCTTCTTCCTCTCTGATGACTCTAGCCTGTGTCAAGTTGACACAAAACCAGCCAATACAATATTAAGAGATTTATACTCTAGAATCTTCTTCATTAGTAAGTGCCCATAATTTTACTTTGGGGCAATTGTAATTTTAATAGAATATTTTTATGAATTATTTGAGAATTTCATACAATGCATTTTGGTAATATTCACCCTCAACACCTACCTCTCCACACCCTCCCAATGTTGTGGGTTTTTTGTTGTTGTTGTTTAAAACATTCCAATTTGTGTTGCCCATATACTCATAGGTGTGGAGCCATTCATGAGTGGTTGGTTAACTTACTAGGGGCCACACCCCTAAATAAAACTGACCCTCCCTCCCCCAGAAGCCATCAACTGTCAATAGATCCTCAGTTAGGGGTGGGGCTCTTAAGCTGCATTTTTTTTAACATAAGAAACTTTCTGAGATAGATATTTCTTCCAAGTGCTGCCCTAAGGACTTCCTGAAAAAATATCTATTAATTTTTCCCACACACAGAGAACCAACCATAGATATACTAGTTGCCTCTGAGTCAACAACAGCACTGATGTGCCCCTCCTAGGAAACATTTAATACTAACCAACTTTATATAGCTCACTTAAATCAAGAGATCAGAGGCAGCTTTACTTCAACTCGTTCTCATAAAGAGGTAGCTGTAGACAGCTAATTTTAAGAGTAGCTAGAGTCAGGCTTGGTGGTGCCTGTAATCCTAGCACCCAAGAGACTGAGGTCAAGGGATTGCTGTAGGTTTGAGACCATCCATGGCTACGTAACAAGTCTGCACATATGTAGAAGGGTGTGATCTCTCCAGAAAATGTCACATAAAAAATATATTTTACATGTGGGAGTAAGGCTGTATATGATTAGACCTCAAGTATGACTCATTGCTGTTTTAGCATTCTTACTTAAGAAGCCTCTGTGTAAAAGGAATACTGTCTTTAGGCAAGCAAGCTTTACAGCAAATGTTAGTTGTTATGGAATTCCTTACTTGTAGCTGGTGAGAGACTTAAGCTAGATTCTCGATAAGAAGCCCATTCCCATCCCATATCTCCTTAATTTCCCCATCTTTATACCTCACCTAGTATAGTGTAAGTGCCATGTAATAGTTGTTTATTGTTTAGGGAGTAATGGCCAGGAAAAGTCAGCATGTTCAAAACAGATGCAAGTTCTCCCAGTGTCTGACCTGTGGATATGGAAAGATATCTTGGCCCTTGCTGTCCAACCTGGTAGCCACTGTGACATGTGGACATGGACTACTTGAGCTGTGTTCAGTTCTGCTCATTGACTGAACTTTAACATTTACTTGACTGTAATTTAAATTTTAGTAGCTATCCATGGCTAAAGTCTACCATATTGATCAGTGCACATCTAGAGCTCTAAGGGTTTCATTAAAATTGTGTGTGTGTGTGTGTGTGTGTGTGTGTGTGTGTGTGTGTGTGTGTGTGTGTATCACATTAATTACAGAAGATTTTGATATTGCAGAACATGGAGTCAAATCTCCCAGTTGAGACACTGCCAAATATATTAGCATGCCCACCTATCCCTTCTGCTCCTGAGAGACTGGTAGTTAATATCCAGAGGCCCTTTTTGCCTAGCCCCTCCCCAGGCAGGCTCTTCTTGACACTGGACTCCCTAGACTGCTCTTACCTTGATCCGCATTCCTATTTATCCAGCTAAATGACTTGAGTGTCAGTCCAATCTGAACCTGATCGATGAACACAGATGGGTGCTCTCTTCTCCTTGGTTTCTCTGCCCCCCCAATCCTTCCCACCTTCTCATTCGGTTGTCATCTGTCTACCTACCTACCTACTCACCCACCCACCCACCCACCCATCCATCCACCCATCTATCTATCCATCATCTATATATCTGTTATCTATCTACCTACTATCTACCTTCTATCTATCTATCTCTCTATCTCTCTATCTATCTATCTATCTTCTATCTATCTATCTATCTATCTATCTATCTATCTATCTATCTATTATCATCACACTTGCTCATGATGCAGGGCATGTGTGGAGGTCAAAGGACAATTCTCAACAGTTAGTTCTCTTGCCACTTTGTGGGATCTAGGATTGAACTCAGTGGGCAGTCGTGTACGCACCCCCTTGAACTTTCTTGAATCACCTGGCCAGCACTGCACTTCCCCACTAGAGTTGGAACATCCTCCTGGTTATATAACCAGTTCCAGGCCAGCCAGGACTACATGCTGAGACCCTATCTCAAAGAAAGAAAAAGTTGGACTGTCCCAAAGACCAACCGTTTGACTTCTATATCAACCTTCACCTCCTTGGAGATCTCATTCTTGCAAATGCCCACATTGACATCTCAGGCCAGGCCTTGACTCTGAACCCAGTTCTTATCCAGTTGTGTGCTAGACCCATACCTCTTTAATGTCGGCTTCCTACTTAAAAATGCCCTGCACTGAACTCCTGATTGTCTCTCCCAGTGTCTTCCTCAATAGAGCTAGTGACGTCTCACTCTTTCCTGTTCTTGGAACATAATTTGGCATCATCCTTGATTCTCCCACCCCCCACATCATATGGACCACCAGCAATTATTTTTGAAGAAGATATGCACCTAGAACCCAGCTGACCACTTCTCATCATCCTTTGCTTCCGTCCTGGTCCACTCTACCACCACATCTTGAAACAGCCTCAGGACATCTGAACTCCTTACTCCCCTGTTTGCTCAAGTACAGACTTTTCTTGACTTGTGATGGGATTGTGTTGGTAAATACATCTTAAGGTGAACATACCAGAAGTGGAAAATGCCTAAATCCAACCACCCATCTACACATCCCAGTTTAGCGCCACAGCAACTGGAGTCTGTAGTTTACTTAGTGATCTCAGGACTGACTGGAAGCTACAGTTGCTGCTGATGCCCAGCATCTTGAGGTGTGGTGTGTGTCTCTCTGTGTGTGTGCACCTATGTGTGTGTCTGTGTGTTGCAGGGTCTTGCTGTATAGCCCAGAATAGCTTTAAACTCAAAGTTCACTTGATTCGGCCTCCTGAGTACTGGTGTGCACAGCTCCTTTTAAACTTTTAAAACAAGTCAGTTCACATCTGTAATCTAAAACTTTTCATCACGCCCAGCTTAAAAACGCAAATCCTGCCATGGCCTCTGAGGCGCTATGTATGCAATGAGATCACCCCTCTGACCTCCCTTCTCTGACCTCATCCTCTGCCACCCTTTCCTGCCACCTCCGAGCTAGTGATGCCATCCTGTTCGTTCATCTGGACCTGCAAACACACCCCAGCTCTGCCAGGAACCATTCTTCCAGGTACCTCCCCTCACCTCCTGCAGTGCCCAGGTGAGATAGTCCCTGGTGGTGCTTTCAGATTTCTGCTGCCTCCCAGTCCCCACTTCCTACTCAAGGCCCTTCTTCCTGCTACTTCCTCTTTCCCAGCACTTCCATTAGTGGGCTGTATTCTGCCCACTGTAAACTCCATCTGATCTGGAGCTAGAGTGGTGCCTGGCATACTGCACATCTCCAGCCACCTGCTGTGGCGCTTGTATTCACCCCATAGGAAGCACCGCTGACCTTTACCTGGAGTTTGTCAGTAGCATATGTCAGCTTTTTTGGTAGTCAACAGCTAACACTTATCAGGCTCTACAGCGTGCCAAGATTACAAAGGTTCCCAGAGCGTGAAGTTCATCCTGTCAAGTGCAAACAGTGCACTGCTGCTGATCAGCACTGCTTCTCCCACTTCCCTGCAAACAACGGACGTCCATCCACATGCTGAGATACACCAGCAAGACCTGGGTTAGCATCTAGTGACCCTCCCAGGCCTTGGGATGAAGACAGAAGCAGGGTCTTGCTTGGTTTTGTCCTTTGCTCCCATGCACTCTCAGCCACTCCATGCCGGCCTGCACATAGGAGATGATGGTCCAGCAATGGAGTTGGCTTGGAAAAAGTCCCAGGGGGAGACTCTCTTCACACTTCTGTGTCCTTGGGCTCCATAGCTGCGGATTTAACCAAACGTGGCCTGAAAAATAGTTGACAGAAAAGTGCCTGACTTCATGTGTGCAGACTTTTCCTGTCATTATCCTCTAAACCAGCAGTTCTTCAACCCTTTGGGGCTTGAAGGACCCTTTCCACAGGGGTCGCCTAAGACCATTGGAAAACACAGGTATTTACATTATGATTCATAACAGTAGAAAAATTACAATTATGAAGTAGCAATGAAATAATTTTATGGTTGGGGGGCGTGTCACCACAACATGAGGAACTGTATTAAAGGGTCTCAGCATTAGGAAGGTTGAGAACCACTGCTTTAAACAATGTAGTATGAGAGTCATGTATAATAGCATTTTTGTTGTGTAAGTCATTTTCAGATGATCAAGGCAGGATCTACAGATATGGGACGATGGATATAGGTTCTGTGCCAATGCTGTGTCATGCAAGGAACATGGCCACCTCCTGGGACGGGAGCAGGAGGGCCCTGGAGCTAATCCCTCACTGATGCAAAGGGCCACTTCATTTGCTGTTTCTGTATCAGTGCCTCTAGATTGTGACAATTTCTTAGACTTTCCTTGTTCTTGGTGACCTTGACAGTTTCGAAGAACACCAGGCAAGAAGTTGAATTCTGTTTGTTCTCCTAATATTTTGCTCCTGATTAGACAGGCTGTTGGGGGGAAGGGCTTAGAGGTCAAGGGCCATTCTCATCTCGGCACATCCTGGGAGTGAACAGTCAGTATGACTCACCGTTATTGATAGTAACCTTGAACAACCTGGCTAAGGTCCTGTTTGCCTGGCTTCTCCATGGCTGAGTTACTCTGTTTCCTTCCTTACTATACTTTTGAGAGTAGCTCTGCATACGTTACATTAGGGATGGATGGAAGGTGTATTCGGGGTCAGATCTGATAGAATGAATATATATGAATATATATATATATATATATTATCTATCATATAATTTATTAGAGTGTGGTATAATTTATAGACTGTGGTACAGCTAGTTCAACAGTGACTGTCTCCCAAAGGAACATCCAAGAATCTAGTAGTTGTTCAGTCCATGAGGTCTTTAGTGTATGCCAGAATCCCAAAGAAGGAGGCTCTAATCCCAGCAAAGGAATGGACTTGCCAGTGAGAGTGAGGGCAAGCAGGCAAAAAGCGAGAGCTTCCTCCTTCCACGTCCTTTATAGAGGCTGCTAGCAGAAGGTGGGGCCCAGATTAAAGGTGGGTCTTCCCACCTCTAAGATCCGGATTAAAGATGGGTGTTCCCACTTCAAATGATTCAGTTAAGAAAAACCCCTCACAGGTATTCTCAGCTGCTTGGATTTTAGTTATTTCAGATGTAGTCAAGTTGACAACCAAGAATAGCCATCACAGAGTATGACCTCATGTCCCTGAGGGTGGTGTAGCTGCCTGAATTATTAGAATTCTTCCACAAGGGTACTTTTATTTGTTTATTTGTTTTTATGTAATGAAAGCTGGATTTCATTGCCTTGGCCCCTGAGCACTCTCCTAATGGTTGTATGGTTCTCTTTGACACACTGGGCCAGCCAGGCATCTACCTTAGCACTTCCTGGCTTTCTGGTGTTGCTGACTGCTCCAGGGTCATCTTTGATCTTGCATGCTCAGTCCTAGAACTATTCATTTCTCCAAAGTGTCCTGCTTCCTTTGATTAAAGAATGGGATTAGAAGCCAATTTGGACCCTGGATGTGTTCTGGACTTTTTTTTTTTATGGATATATCTTACTGTGTAGCCCATGCTGGCCTTGAACTCAGGACTCTCTTGTCTTGACCTTCAAGTTCTGGGATAACAGGTATATTATATGTATACCATGCATCCAGCTGTGTTTTATAACATTGTTTTTAGTCCTTTGGAAATGGTGACTTTTTGTCCTTTTGATTTGCAGTGAGTCTGGAAGGGTGGATGGATTATAGAGTAAAGACTCTTGCTCAGGTCGTAGCTCATCTGCTTAGAGTGTAGTCTAGCACCGGAGAGGTTTGACTTTGGTCTTCAGCACTATGCAACTGGAATGGTGGCACATAAGCCTGGAATCACAGCACTCCAGAAGTGGGAGCAGAAGAATCAGGAGTTCAAGGTTTCCCTCAGCTCCCTGGCCAGCCTGGGCTGTTACGGAGACCTTGTCTGGAAGCAAGAAAAACAGAAATTAGACCTTGGGGGTGTTTCTTAGAGAAGCTCACACACATGCTGTCTGGTGTATCTTTCTTTCTTGGTGCCTTTCTCTCTCTCTTTAACATTTTAACCTTTTTAAAAAAATTATTTAAGTTTTATTTTATGTACATTGGTGTGAGGCTGTCAGATCTGGAACTGGAGTTGCAGATAGTTGTGAGCTGCCGTGTGGGTGCTGGGGAATTGAACCCGGGTCTTCTGGAAGAACAGTCAGTGCTCTTAAGTGCTGAACCATCTCTTTAGCCCCGCCTTTCTTTCTCTTAACCTGCATGCTTGGAATCTATATTAAAATTATCTTTTGATAAAAAATCCCTACTCTTCTTTATAAAAATAAAACAGAACCTAAAACAAAGAGTAAAGACTCTTGAGTCAATCTCCTGGCTTCATCTCCTAGTCACAGCACAAGCAGCCTGCCTGAGATTAATCCCTTAATGCCTTCCTTTCCTCAAGTATAAAAGAGAAACCGATAGCATCTACTTCTAGGGTATTGCAAAGATTAACAGAGGTGAGACCTGAAAAGTGTCTAATGGTGTCTGGCACCCATTCCGTGCTTGGATGTGGGGATAGTGGCAGTCATTATCTGGGGGCAGACGGTAGACAGGGAAAATGCAGCTGTCCCTCAGCACTCATGAGCGAGGGCTTCTGAGGTCCCCTCTGGGTATCAACATAGATGCTCAAGTCTCTTGTGTAAGTCGAAGTGGCAGTGTTGCAGAAGTGACACACACCTTCCCTTGAAATCCTTCTGGATTCCGTGTACACAATCCAACATAAAGTCTATGTAGGCTTTTCAGGTTATTTATTAAAGGTTGTAAGAGGGGGATGTTGTATAATTTTTATAGTTGCTTTATATGAGACACGAAAAGTGATTGGATCGATAAATGACTTGAATCCTTTTTATTGGCTTTTCTCCCCAGTGGACTCATTGGCCGGAGCTGGGCTATGCTGTTTGCCAGTGGAGGCTTCGAGGTGAAACTCTATGATGTTGAGCAACAGCAGATAACAAATACCCTGGAAAACATCAGGTAGGTGTAGCACGAATCTTAAATGGTCTTATTAATAAAACAAACCCAAGGCCAGTTATTGGGGTGAATGCTGGAAGATCAGAGAAGCAGAACCAGCCACAGCTTCCTCACCTCGCCAATTCCTCAGGTGATCCTGTTTCCTCCGACTGGAAGCCTCTGAGTTCTTATCCAAACAGATCTCAGCTGAACTGCTGCTCAAAGCCTAAAAGCTTAACCAGCCAAATGCTTCTAGTTTCTGGTCCTCACGCCTTATATATCTTTCCGCTTTCTGCCATCACTCCCTGGGATTAAAGGTTCACTTTCTGGGATTAAAGGTGTGAGTCACCATGCTTGGCTGTATCCTTGAAAACAGAGATTCAGGTAGATCTCTGCCTCTGGAATGCTAGGATTAAAGGCGTGTGCTACCACTGCCTCTATGTTTAATATTGTGGCTGTTTTGTTCTCTGACCCCAGATAAGTTTATTAGCGTGCACAATATTTCGGGGAACACAATACCACCACAGGTAGGTCCTGCTTGCACACCTGGAGGTCATCCGATGGCCCTGCTCCTCTCAATCCATCACTGATCAGGTCCTCCAGGCTATGACTTACCTGTAATTGCCCATTTTCATGAGATAGCTCTTGTAACCCTGAGAAGATAAAGGCCAGGTTTAAGGTTCACAGGAACAGCACATGAATCTAGACAGGCGAAGAGACTCCTATTATGAAGAAAGCTTTTACATTAGCAAATATGGGGGCGGGGGTGGAAGACCCAAATGTGATGTTACCCTTCAGTCCCATGTGGTGCCTCTGCAGCTATTTACATGTCCGTTAGGGTGACAGTTTTGCTGGCAGCTCTTGATTTAAGATCTAGAGAAGTTGTAGACTCATAGCAAAATTGAGAGGATGGTATAGCGATTCTCACATGCCTCCAACTTCTCAAATTCAATGTTTCCCACCTTCAACATTCCTCTCCCACTGGTCATTTGTTACAATAGATGAAGCTACCTTGATCCATCATTGTCTCCTAGAGCCCTTGGTTGACATTAGGGTTCTCTTCTGGTATTGCATTCTGTGGGTTGTCCTCATGTGTGCCCACGGTTATAGGATAATACTGAATAGTATTTTTACCTCCTGAAAAAATGCTCAGTGCTCTGCCTGTTCATACATCCCTCCCCAGGCCCTGGCAACCGCTGATATTTTTACTATCTCCATGATTTGTCTTTTTCGAGAGTGTTACATAGTTGGAATCTTTCATTTAGCAATGTGCATTTAAGCTTCCTTCATGTATTAATGACCTACCACACTTTAACACTGACTAATAGTCCATGGCCTGGACTATTCATTCACTTTCTGAAGAGCAGCCTTGGTTGCTTCCAAGTTTTAGAAATTATGAATAACGATGCTATAAATATTCATGTGCAGATTAGTGTGGACATGTTTCAACTCCTTTGAATAAATACTAAAGATCATGACTTCCTGGATTAAATGGCAAAAATATATTCCATTTTATAAAGAGCCTTCCAAAGTGGCTATACTGTTTTGTATTCTCACCAGCAATAAGTCGGAGTTCCTGGTGCTCTGTACCCCTGCCAGCATTAGGTGCAGCCAGTGTTCTGGGCGTTAGTGAGCCACAGTGTGTGTCTAACGGTGCCACCTTGTTTTTGATCTGCTGATGGCATGCGACATGCGTCAACTCTCCACATGACTTTTTGCCATCTGTATATTCCAGTCCTTTCTTCGGTGCTGAGGATCGAACCCAGGGTCTTGTATGTGTAAGCATGTGCTCTACCAAAAGTAGATCTAATTTCTTTCCTTCTTTCCATTAAAAACATGTTTCTGGCTAATGGGTGAGCCTTAAAGATTTTCATTTGCTGTGACTTCCTGGTGCAAGAGTAATTATTCTAACTCAGAATCCCATGTAAAGATTTTGTAAAGTGACTCCTCAGAAATTCTGGTCTACCATATTTCTGGGAGTAGAAGTTTTCAGAGATGATTTAAAGGAATTAGTCAAAGTATAGCAGTTGGATCCCTCACCAGAATCTACAGATGCCCAAGTTGCCTGTAGGAATGTGGCATAGCATCTATATTGAGCCTGCTCATCCCCGGTGTCTTTCCACCATCTCCAGGTGGCTCATTATTATATGGAAGTAGTTGTGCTGCATACTTTAAGGACAATGACAAGAAAACAGCCTGTGCATGTTCCATACAGATGAAAAACATTTCTTGATCATTATTTTCCACCTGCAGTTGGCTGAACCTGAGGATGCAGATCCTGAAGATGGGAGGAACAGTAATCCTTTGTGTCAAAGTCATCTTCTAGTCCCACATGAGTAGTTTATGTAAGAGCTTTGCAGACCTTGCTTTGGAAATGGTAGCTGGCCAAAGTATCCATTGCCATAGGTTTTAGGGTCAAAGCCTGGGCTCCGCTGCCTAACAAGCTAGGCTCAGTAACTTATTATAGCACACCAATTACAGACACAAGTTATAGTGGAAAGCAGAGGAAGGAGATTTATTCAATGTGGCCATATGGGGAAGAGAAACAAATAAAGTGTAGTGACCCCCAAGTCTGTTTTTTGGGATCCTTACACAAGATTTAGGTTTAAACCGAGGGCAAGTGTTATGCATAACTGAGCAGTCCTGGGCAAGGTGTGGTCCTGCCCATCACTGAGCCTTTATCATCTAGCTTCTGGTCCTACAAGGTGGCTTGGTGAGCTAGCAGAGTCACAAAGTCACTTCTGGGGAGCCAAGTTCCTCCTTGAGTTGGTACCAGGACTTCAGCCTTTGCTTTCCCTCAGCATGAGGTTCCCAGGGAAATTTCAATTTTTGGAGATCCATTGTCTCCAAGTCTGATTGCTGAGCGGAGAAGCACTTGTGTCTGTCTTACCGTATCTCCCTCCCTGACGGGGTGGTTACACGCCTTGGCATTGTACCCTTGGATGGTGACAGCTTTTCAGCAGGCCTAGACTTGTCACTGGTTTTCTGGGGTTTGTGGTTGGTGACCCTGGAGCTGAGTGACGTGAGCTTCAGAACTGTCCTAGTGTTGGCCTCAAGTCACCGAAGCTGCCAGAAGCTAATGCACGGGGATTGCTGCTGTGAAATGACAGATTAGGGTTCTCATGGCCCCCGGCATTTCCCTGCCAGTTTTGTGGGGAGTGCCCGCTGCTCTAGGCAGGGGCACTAGTAGGTTCGAGCTATGCATTTTGTTTTCAGTCATCTGAATGTCTCAGTGTCACACAAGCTCTGTGCCAGCCACTACAGATGACACGTCGTGTCTCAGAGCCTGGAATATAATTGGTTCTAGGTCTTAGTAAGTTTCAGTAGGACCTAAGACTCATCATGGTGTAGCTAGAGTTTTCCTGCCTGGCCCACAGTCAGGACAAATCTCTCTTACCCGCCAGTCCCACAGTCGCTCAGACCCAACCAAGTAAACACACAAAGACTTTTATATTGCTTGCAAACTGTGTGGCCGTGGCAGGCTTCTTGCTAACTGTTCTTATATCTTAAATTAACCCATTTCTATTAATCTATAAGTTGCCACGTGGCTTGTGGCTTACCGGTATCTTAACATGTTGCTTCTCATCACTGTGGCTGGCACTGTCTCTCTGCCTCAGCCTTCCACTTCCCAGAATTCTCTTCTCTGCTTGTCCTGCCTATACTTCCTGCCTGGCTACTGGCCAATCAGCATTTTATTTATACAGAGTGATATCCACAGCATCATGTAGCCCAGGCTTGCCTCAAACTTGGGACAGTTCTCCTCCTAAGATCCCTCACTCCCACTCCCCACTGCAGATGTAAGACAAGATGCCCAGCTTCTGAGATCCTCAAAAGAGAACTCTCCTGGTGATACTTACTTTCTTGCTTGCTTTTTGGGTTCTGATATTTTTCATAGATCTCCCTCCCTCAGTCATTTGTTTACTTACTTACTCCCCACATTCTGATTCTTTGTTTGTTTGTTGAGACAAGGGTCTCAGTAGCCCAGGCTGGCCCTGAATTCTATATGTAGCCATGGATGGCCTTGAACTTCTGATTTTCCTACCCCTGCTCTCCAGATGCTGGGATCACAGGAGTATGCCACTGGGCCTGGCTTTATTCTGAAAATTTTGTTCTTTATTCTTTATTCTTCTGAAAATTTTACAGCAGGAAACATCCTGGTGAGCTGGCTCGGTGGTTAAGAACACTTGCTACTCTTAAAGAATGCCTGTGTTGAGATCACCCATCTCAGACAGCTGACGACTGCATGTAACTATAGCTCAGGGCACACAACCCTCTTCTGGCCTCTTCAGGCACCAGCACTCACGGCACACACACACACACACACACACACACACACACACACACACACACACACAATCTATTTTAGACAGTCTTAGAAATCCCTTGTATGTTAGATTGACCCCTAGGCCAGTGCCCCTGAGCTACATGCCCCTCTGAGCTACATGCCCCTCTGTATTTTCAGAGATGTTGTCTGTTTATGTTTATCTGTTTATGGCCTTAAACTTGCTGTGTAGCCCAGGCTAGCCTAGAATTCACAACCTTCTTGTCTCTTCCCACAAAGTCCTGAGGTTACAGGTATGCACTGCCTTTCTTGGTACCTAATCTTAAATAGTAGAAATAGTTCACATTGATTTGGAAAATGTAAAAACAAATGTAGAATAGGAGAAGTTGAGTTTTTTTTTTAATATTATGACAGGAGCTAGGCATAATGAGTGACTCACATCTGTAATCCCAGAATTTGGAAGCTGAGGCAGGAGGATTATGGTAAATTCCAGGTTAGGCTGGGCCACAGAATGAAACCCTGGCTCAAAAAAAACAAAACAACAACAACAAAACCATTAAAAAAGTTGTTATCATAACTCATACCATGTGACAGCAGCTCTTAGTGCATGGGGAAAAAATGTCATCCAAGAGTGATCTTTTCCTAGCAGGGAGGCAAAGTGAGAAACTTGTCACCGTCTCAGGTGGAGGATATCTCACGGGGAGAGGCCTTGCCTGTGCCTGCCTGCTTCGCCTTTGTTCTGCTCTGAGCTCGGTAGGTGTTAGGTCTCCAGCTCTTCAGAGTGACAGCTCTAAGAACATGTTAAGAAGATAAACTGAAACCCAATAAACATAGTGCCAAACAAAGCCGCCTGTGGATCTGAATGCATTATTTCTCAGCTTGTTGCATTTCTCCAAGTCCTCAGGCCGTGGGTCATCATTTGACTGCCCACTGCTCCCCAGGTATGAACACGCTGTCTTGTGTGGCTCACGTCCTCGTCTGTGACCACTGTTTTTGGGTGACATCTCATTTGTCATCTGCCTTTTTCTACTCTCTGTGGTTGCTGGAACTCATTGCCCTCTGCAAATGTGTCAGCCTTTTACAGAGATCAGGAGTTAATAAACCACGGGAAGTGATCTCTGAAACAGGCAGCTGCCCTGTCCTTTGGCTCCTGACGTTGTTTCTGAACTCATGCCCTGGAGGTGACCCGATCCCTTGTTTTTAACTTTTCCAGCCTCCTTTCTGCCCGAGCCTAGACTTCATCTTAAACTGTTTCCACCTGGATTCCTCTGGATTCATCTGTTCTTCTGCTTGGGAACTTTTAGTTTTCCCACACACCTTAGGCTAGAACAGCTGGAATAATGGGTGAGGTGTGATGGTCCATGCCTGTAATCCTAGCACCTGGGAGGTGGAGGGAGGAGGATCAGGAGTTTGAGGTCATGAGACACTGTCACAAAACAAAATAAAACACCACCACCACCACCACAAACCACTCATTAGAATAGTGGACCACAAAATGGCCATAAATTATTGTCCTGTCTGTTGACACCCACCCCCCCAGGATTGAACCTAGGGGCTCATGCATGTGAGACAAACATCCTCTGTTGGCTCCTTTGCAATATAATTTTTGTTTTATTTTGAGGCACATACTCCTTGTGTAGCCCAGGGTGGTCTCTGCCTCCCAAGCCCTGGAATTACATGTATGTGTCAACCCAGCAGGCCCTGGGATTACAGATGTGTGCGTCAACCCAGCACCAGTGGCTTTCTACTCTGACCTTGGACTTGGGCCAGGCCATTCGATTGGCCAGTGGGACAGTACAAACGGTGACTCAGCAGAAGCCTGGAAGGCACTGTGCATCGAGATGCTGCCACTTTCGGTGGGGAAACCTTTCCTCACAGGTGTCCACTATGACATCCTAGCACTACCCCGTACCATCTGCTAGGCAGAGAAGGGGTGCAGCTTAGACCAGCAGCCTCCATGTTAGAGAGCCCCACCAAGATGGCAGACCCAGGGACCGTGACAGGACACGTGGGAACTAGTATGCCTGCCTTGACGGGGCTTCTGCAGTCAGCAACCACCATTGAGTTCAAGGCCTGGGGACTGGTGGCCTTGTTCTGCCAGGGGAACTTTCACTGCCCTAATCCGTGTCATACAGGGACATTCTGTAAACAAATGGTGTTGTGCAGAACATAGCCCCAGCCATTTGTTGCACAGTGTCTATTTTGGCATTCAGTCTGTTGCCCACATGCACCATATGCTGGCAAAGCCTCAAGTGCTACTTCCCAGTTAGGGGAGACGGGTCAGTTCAGAGAAGTGTGTTGAGACCACCGGGAAGTTGGTAGTTCTAGCATACTGTTGGTGAGTGTTTGGAAAGGAGAAATTTGAACATAGGCTTTGGAGGTAAAATCCCAAGGAAGCAGAGAAAAGATCATGTGGAAGAAAAAACTACTATATTTCTATAGATTGGCTACACACAGAAAACAAAATATATTATCAGAGAGCATAATAGGAGTAAATATAGTATAAAAGTATATATATATGTATGTCTTAAAAAGTATAAATATAAGACATCATAGATGTATTCATGAAGGGATGATATATCTAATTTTAGTGATGAATAAGTAAATAAAATATAAGTGGAGAGGCAGATGCGGTCTCATGACCCAGCAGGGCGCACAGGGTGCGGGCCCAGGAATAATCAGCCTGGTGGTTTCAGGTCCACAGTCTCGGGTTGTGGATTCAGCTGGGTCATTCCACCCCAGTTATCTGGGTGTTCACAGATTCTGTTCTTCCTTGGCTGCCATCGTGACAGTTCAGGCAATTGCTTCACTTCCTTTGTTTGTTTTTCTTCCCAAACAGCAATAGCCTTAGTTGATCTGATTTGCAGCAGTGACCTGTGAGGACTTGACATCTGAAAAGTTGGGGAGGAGTCTGAGGACTGTGACTTGCTGTCATCAGTGGGGCTGCGGGTGACGGCGCCTGAGCGTTCTGAGGCCAGCTGCTTCTGTTCCACGCTGTGTGCTTGGATAGGAGCATGCTGACAGGAGAAGAGGGCTGTGCACGCTTGTCGGCACTAAAGATGTGGGCTTGAGAATAGTGTGACTTGGGCCGGGCCTGATGGTGCACACCTTTAATCCCAGCACTTGGGAGGTAGAGGAAGGTAGATCTCTGAGTTTGAAGTTATCCTGGTATATATAACAAGTCCAGGACAGCCAGGGCTACATAGAAAGACACAGTCTCAAAAGAAAAAAAACAATTGTGACTTGGGGCCGGAGAGATGGATTGATGGTTAAGAGTGCTTGCTGCACGGTTGCCACAGCCTGACTTTGAATCTTAGCACCCATAGAACAAGCACCGAGAACATGTTCTTGCCCATGTCTGCTGCCTTAGCACCATGGTGGTATAGAGACAGAATTTCAGAGGCTTGCCAGCCTAGCTAAAAATGTGAGCTCCAGACCCTGCCTCAAAGAAATAAGGCAGAAAGAGAAAAGAGTGCCTGACACCTTCTCTGGCCTTCATACGGAGAGGCATGTACACACACACACACACACACACACACACACCCCTACCTCTGCATTCATGCACACACGAGAATGATGTGACGCTTGCCTCACCATTTTGATTCACATTGCTGTAACAAAATATTAGAGACTGCCTGTAAAGAGGAGAGACTTAGTATCTCACAGTTTTAGAGCTGAAGATCCGATGCTGGGCAGCTCCATTCAGGCTTTATCTGGGAAGGGCCTTTTGGCTGCATCACAAATGGCGTCACATAATGGGAAGACTTGGGTATGGTGTGTGTATGTGTGTGTGCCACTCAGAAAGACAGGAACCTGGGAGGAACAGACTTGTTCTTTTTGTAACAACATACTCTCCCACAAACTGGCTTCCTGCTGTGAAACCTGTACTCATCACTATATGCTTCTGACCTCACCTCCCAGTAGGCCATCCCACCACCTCTGAGCACTATTTAAATCTTCCAGCACATGGACCTTGGGGGACCCCTCCAAACTGTAGCAGCCTCCCTGTGTGTCTGACTGACGAGCAGGAAGCCACGGGGCCACTTTCGTGAGTGGGCTGGCACTTGATACTACACTGTAAATTTTGGTAAAATTGATTGTCCTAAGACTTAACTGGGCCTCTCTTTTTATTTTCCTGGCCTCCAAGTTCCAGAGTTGCCACCAGCCTCAGAGCCCAAGAAAGGAGAGGAGAGAAGGTGGGGGGAGGGGGCGCTCCTGCCAGTCAGACCTGTGGGCTTCCTGTGGACAGCTGGAGGCTCTTTTCTGTCTCTTTGCAGTCCATTCAAGCTTAGATGCCTCACAGAGAGGGTTTCAGATTCTCAGGACCGCTGGCTGGCTGGCTGGCTGGCTGGCTGGCTGGCTGGGTAGCAGATGTGACTACTCGGGGAAGGCCCTGGGCAAACTCCAGATAGTCTTTGGTTGAAGGCTCTCAAGGTTTTGAAAAGCACTGTGCTGTCAGAGGAAGTTTGGTGTGCCTCTTGCTTTTCATTTTCAAGGGATTGCCATGTCCATTGCAACTGTACCACATCTGTTCCTACTGATCAGCGGGCCAGGGCTCCAGTTCCCCTTTGTCCTCACCATTTAGACAGGTATTTTTGGCTGGTTTTTTGTTTGTTTTTGTTTTTGTTTTTTGAGAAAAGTGTCACCTTGTAGAGCAGGCTGGCTTAGACTCACAGAGATCTGCCCACCTCTGCCTTCTGAAGGCTGGTATTAAAGGCAAGAGCCATTAGGCTTAGTCCCTAGTTGCTGGATTTTTGTTGTTGTTGTTGTTTTTGTTTTTATTATTTTTTCTTCTGGTTTTTTTTTTTGTTTGTTTTGTTTTTTTTTTGAGACAAGATTTCTCTGTGTATCCCTGGCTGACCTGGAACTCACTCTGTAGCCCAGGCTGGCCTAGAACGCACAGAGATCCACCT
This sequence comes from Peromyscus californicus insignis, assembly GCF_007827085.1. Taxonomy (NCBI): domain Eukaryota; kingdom Metazoa; phylum Chordata; class Mammalia; order Rodentia; family Cricetidae; genus Peromyscus; species Peromyscus californicus. Next base: position 66,476,063 of record NW_026294413.1, read on the forward strand.
GCCTCTGCCTCCCGAGTATAGGGATTAAAGGCTTGTGCCACCACCACCCGGTTCTAGTTGCTGATTTTTAATACAACATCTAAAATAGAAATAAGAGACTAGTGAAATGGCTGAGTGGGTAAAGGAGCAGGAGCCTGACCGCCTGAGTTTGATTCCCAGGACCCTCAGGGTGGAAGGAGGGCATTTCTGGAAGCTGTCTTCTGACCTGTATATGACCTGATGGGGCATACATGTGCTGTGGCACATATATGCTCTCACAAGTACATACAAATCCATATGTGCTAGTACACACGCAGACACACAGGCACACACACAAACTCCCCAAATGAATGAGTAAATAAATGTAAATTAAAAAATTTGTTTTTACAGTTTCAAAGAAAAAAAACACCCTTATTTTACCTTATAGGGATAATTGTTTGCATACTTTTTCCCTTCTAAGTTTTTATGTTTTGAGACAGAGTCTATTGTGCCCCAGACAGGCCTCAAATTTGCTATGCAGTTTGCTATGCTATGCATCTGAGGAAGATCCTTAACTTCTGATTCTCCTACCCTCACCTTCCAAGTGCTGGGCCCACACCCCAGGGTTGGCATCCAAGTGTTTTTATTCTGCATCATAACATTAGCCTGACATCTAGTGGTAGAGTAGGTATATTGCAGCCATTACCAGCACACTATTCATTGGTGGCAAGTGTGTTGATTTACCCCAGTTAGAGTACTGTTACAAACAAGCACTTTTTAATGGAAACAGCTTGACTCCCCCCCAAAGAAAATCTGTCATAGGATTTTGAGACCATTAAAACAGAGAAGAAAACAATGAGGAGAAAATGAGGCCAAAATTGGATGTGGTGGCATATGCCTGTGATCTTTAGCACTCAAGAGGTTGAGGCAGGAGGATCATGAGTTCAAGGCCAGTCTAAACCAAACAGGGAGGCCCTGAATTAAAAAAAAAAGTCCAATTCCCATGTCTGGTGACAATCTACTGGTACCCTTTTCTACCTGCACCAGAAGAGACCCATATACTGTCTGGCCCATGGCAATCTCACGGTTGTTTTCTGAAGTGTATTAGTGTATCTTTTTCTTGTTACTCTGATAAAATACTTGAAAAAGCAATCAGCTGGAAGGGTTTATTTGCCTTACAGTTTAAGAAAAGATACATAGCCAGGCAGCAGTGGTGCACTCCTGTAATCCCAGCACGTGGAGGCAGGTGGATCTCTGAGTTTGAGGTCAGCCTGGGCTACAGAGCGAGTTCCAGGACAGCCAGGGATATACAGAGGAACCCTGTCTTGAAAAGAAAAGATGCAGTGCACCATGATGGAAGGTAGGCAGCAGGGGCGTGAGACACTTGGCCACACGAGTCCCAGTCAGGAAGCGAGGAGAGATTATGCCTCCGGCCATCTTGTTTTCTCCTTCAGTCTGGCCCTCTAGCCCATGGGATGGCGCTGCCCAAATTTGGGTTTTCCCTCCTCGGTTAAACTTTTCCAGACACATGGTCATGGACCTGCCCAGAGGTGTGTCGACTGGGTGATTCTAAATCTTGTCAAGTTGACAAAGTAGATTCATCATCACATGGCAATTCTTTTGGTTAAAGATAATATGGAAGTTTATTTATATCTTGGCACACTTTTTTTTTTCCAGCCCCCATGCCATGAGACTATCTAGCACTCAGAACTGTGCCATGGTGCTCTACTCAAGGCCACCAGTCCAGCTCGTGTGGCAGATCAAGATAGAGCAAGGCTAACTGTGTCCAGTTACAGACAAGCAAGGTCACAGGGTGCCCTGAAGATAATGAGGGTCCCACAGATGCCCAGTGCCCCTCTGTTGGTGGGAAGGAGTGCCAGTTGCCCCTTTGCCCACACAGCTTTGACATAGGTCTGGCCATCCACATGTGAGATGTCAAGGAATCCGATCCTTAGATGTACCGCTTTCTGACGGCATCTTACATGGAGAGCCCACTTCCAGAGGCTCCCTCGGGATAGCCCAGGGAACGTGTGAACCCTGTGCTAGCTCTTGTCTGCCACCCTCTTCCTGAGATACGCATGCGACATGTGTCCCTCTCATTCTCAGAGACCCGGCTAGCTCCCCTGCAGTGTGCTCCTGCTGGCTTTGGGTTCAAGGTCATCAGCGGATCAAAGATAAACATGGTCGCAGAAGGAGGTGCCACATGTGACCTTGCACACATGTTGCGAGTAGAATGGTGCTTAACCAGAGTCTGGTGACGAGGGGGAGGAAGGGCAGGGGCAGGATGAGCAGTGGGGACCAAGGGGCAGTGAGAGGGGAGTAAGTGTCCCACGTGCTATATACACTATATTTTTCAAAAATCTAGAAGAGATTTTTGAGTGGTTGCAAAACGTGAGATGGACATATGCTGTGGTTTGACCTTAGACAACGTGTACGCATATCGAACATCACGTGGGACTCTAAAAACGTGCACCACTTTGATGTATTTGCTCTTCAGAAGGTAAAAACCATGATGTGAAATGAATGACAAGGTATTTGATTGCTGGTAAAGGTCTGCAGTGTATTTTGGGGGGCACAGGGGGTGCCTGGGCAGCTGGGTGTGGTTGTGTGTCCGTTCTGCCTGCTCAGTGCGTCCTGCATTGTGAACGGTGCTGGCAACGTAGTTTGTGAGACAAACGAGACCGTGGGCTTCCCACGCACCCAGCGCGCGCCCAGTGTGACGGCACAGGTTACACAGCATGACGCTGGCGGTGTCTCACTAAGTGATGTGGTCTGGTTTCATACACCCATGTTCCCCCTGCCTCAGCTTTCCAAGTGGTGGGGTCATAGGTTCACTACACCCGGCTAAGACGATGCTTTCAACGGACTCTTCCATGCCGGGGTACTGAGCCGGGAATGAGAATGAACCGTCGGTTATATCCACACCCCACCGTGGAGTTAGTTTCACCCTTTACTTTGAAGATAAAAAACTCAATTAAAAATGTCAAAATGTGACAAAAGACACGTCACAACATCTGTTATCTCACCATTTCAAGTGCAGTCAGTGCATGAGGCACGGGCTCTCCATCCTCCAGAGCAGACACTGCACCGTTAACCGCAAACTCCTCATTCTCCCGCACTCTCAGCCCTGGGAACTGCCCCCTGCTTTCTTTTCCCAGTTGACTGCTCTTGGTACCGTATCCAAGTGTGACCTGTCACAGAGATTGTCTTTTTGTGAATGGCTGATTTCACTTGGCATGAGGTCTTTAAGAACAGCCACACGGTGTGTGCCAGAGTTTCTTCCCTTTTAAAGGTTGAATGGTACTCCTTTTGGCTAGAGCACATTTTACTCATCTGTCCACCTCCTTAAGGATGAGTAATACTCTATCGTATGTACATGCTTCATTTGATTTTCTATTAATCAGCAGAGCCTTCCATTGCTTCCACAGCGCTGCTGTGAACACGACTGTGCAGAACCTCCTTAAGGTTGGATTCTGGGGCCCAAGAAGATAGTGATGTTTATAAAGTATTTGCTGTGTAAAGCATGAGGACCTGAGTTCAGTTCTCATGGGAAAATCCTGGCGTGGTGGTGCATGCTTGGAATCCCTAGGGCTTGATGCCGGGCAGCCTCGCTGAATCCATGAGCCTCGGGTCCCAGTGAGTGACCCTGTCTCCAAAAACAATAAATGGCTCCTGAGGAGCGGAATCCAAAGCTGGCCCCTGGCCTCCGCACACATTGCATACATGTATGTGAATGCCTCTCCATACACCAACACATGCACAAATTCGAACCTCTCCCCCCGCAGACACCAAAAAGAATGTTTCCAATTCTTTTGGTTGTTAGAAACAGCTGGATCACGTGCTTCAGTTTTTAAGGTTTTGAAACAACTCCACATAGCTGCGGCACTGTCTATTTTCCCAGAAGGGTTTGAGTCTCTCCACATTCACCATCACCATCACACCTCCCTCTCCCTCTCTCTCTCTCTCTGTCTCTCTCTGTCTGTCTCTCTGTCTCTCTCTCTCCTCCCCATCCTCCTTCCTCTTCCTTCCTTTTTGATAGTATCATCTAAAAGGTGTGACACTGTATCTCATTGTGACTTTGCACTGGGTCTGTCCAGCTTTGTCTTTGCATTTGTTTTTGGTTGCCATGGTGACCGTTCTCCGCCTCTTTGCAGGAAGGAGATGAAGCTGCTGGAGCAGTCCGGTTCTCTGAAAGGTTCCTTAAGTGCTGAGCAGCAGCTGTCTCTCATCAGCGGCTGCGGCAACCTAGCGGAAGCAGTAGAGGGCGCCATGCACATTCAGGTGAGTCAAAGCCCAGGCTCTCAGGTTGGAAGAGACCAGAGGTTGTCTTCTAGTTTTTTCTGGAAGCACTGGCAGGCAAGATTCCACCATGGAAGGTGCAGACACTTTGTACCTTCAAGGTCAGGATTTTGTTCGGTGTGACAGGAAACAGGGTCATCAAAACATGCGTCGTTCAGATGCTCATCAAACTACGGTGATGATGTCTTAGAATTGTCAGAATATTGAGGAAGAATAGGGTTTCTGGACTCCTAACACTATTTTATTTTGCTGTCACTCGGAGCTTGCTCTGTAGACCAGGCTAGCCTTGAACATACAGAGTTCGGTCATAGGAGTGCTGAATTTAAAGGTGAGTACCACCAGATCTGGCTTTGCATTCTTAAATGGACACATTTTTCACTCTAATAAGTAGAAAGTTGAAGGAAGTCACCTAAAAGAAAATCTTCCATTAGCATTTAGGATTTTAGATAATCTCACTAAAAGAAAAAAACAAAAAAAGAGTTCTCACGGGGCACTGTTTTCCATCTGTCTGGAGAATGGCAGTGGTTGCTCCAGCCTGCGTCTGGCATCTGGGTGATGGGACTGCAGCTTTCCAGGCCACTGTCCCCACAGCTCACGTGCCCACCCTGCCGCCAGTCCCTGCTCCTAAGTGCACCCGTCACTTTCTACTATAAGCTTGGAATGAATTTACTTAAAAATCAAAGGCTATTTCCTCGACTCCTCAGTGTTTGTGTTGCTCTAAGGGGACACACAGAATGTGGAGAAGCCAGTGAGGCCACTTGTCTTCCGTTGTGGACCCTGTCCCGAGAGGTTGGTTCCTTGTCTCTGTGGCTCTGAGTTCTCCACTTTCTCTACCAAACGTGTGGTGGGGTGGAGACCAGAGGACTGTTCTAAGCTCTTCTCTTTCTCGAATACAGCAGCGCGACTCACCACGGTCTCAGTTACCTGTGGTCAATAAGAGTCTAAAAATATCATTATCTCGAGGCCGCCGCCTCTGCCAGCACAGTCCTGTAACACTTTCTAGTGTGTTATGTGACTCTTTAGCATTAGTTATTGCCATTAGTCTCTCACTTAATAAACTGAACGGTATCACATATGTGCATGTTTAGGAAAGACAACATAGTGTTGGCACTATCCGTGGTTTGTGCATCCACAGCGGGGCTTGAGATATATACCCAGTGGATGGTGGGATCTCTTCCTCTCTCTTCCCTTTCTTCCTCTCTTTCCCTCTCTCTTCCCATCACCTGTCCCCCCCCCCCCCCATCTTCCTTTTTGAGACCAAGTCTGACTGTGTAGCCCAGGCTGACCTGGAACTTGCCTTGTAGCCCAGGATGGCTTTGAACTTGCAGCTGCCCATTTGCCCCAGTGTCCTGAATGGTAGGATTGCAGCATGTGTACCACCCTCAGTTGTGTGTTCCTCTCTGTCTCTTGGTATGGTATAGGCTGTATGAAATGCAGGGCCCCGTGAGGGGTCAGAGGGTGTCCGGGGGAGCTCGCAGGTGCCCTGTTTCCACATTAACTCCCTGGGCTTGCTTCTGGAGAACACAGAAGCCACCTGGGCCTGGTCTTGGGGGAGCAGCTTCTTTGTGTGGGTTTAACTTTGAAGCAAGTGTGCGCTTCCTCACTGGGATTGCAGGGTGGGGCCTGGGGGGAGGTGGGACTGGGGTAGAACAATTCAGGCAGGTGGGAGCCTTCCCTGCAGCCTGTGACTCAGAACACACTCAAGTCCCACAGGCCTGGGGACAGGCTAACATACAAGGGCTGGGGAGCTTTGGTATGTGCATTAACTTCTAAGCTCCACGTCCTCATTTGTTTGTTTTGTTTTTCGAGACAGGGTTTCTCTGTGTAGCTTTGCGCCTTTCCTGGATCTCGCTCTGTAGACCAGGCTGGGCCTCAACTCACAGAGATCCGCCTGCCTCTGCCTCCCGAGTGCTGGGATTAAAGGTGTGTGCCACCACCACCTGGCCACTTCCTCTTTTGTATGAGGATGATAATCTCACTCTGGAGCAGTGTGAGGATTCCCATCTGGGAGTCTGTCTAAGGTGACTCTCCTGGAAGGCAAGGCTCTACTTATTCAATGACGGGATTAAAAATCACCTCTTTGGGGGGTTGATTGATGTAAGAGCTACCCGCATCCCCAGGGCATCGGCCTAGGTCCATGTGGCTGTAAAATCCAAAGCTGAGCAGGTGCCATAAAAGTGGGGAGGGGCTTGGTTCTGCCTCAACTGAATGTACCAGGCTTTGCTGTCTCTCCCCCCACCATGGGAGAACTTACCCTTTTGGAGGAGGGGAGGAGGAGTGGGTGGGTGGGGGAGTTAGGCAGAGGAGGGGGAGAGGGAGAAGGGATGAGAAGGGGATCTGTGGTTGGTATGTAAAATGAATAAAAAAATTTTTTAATTTAAAAAATAAAACAGTGTCATCTTTGCATAGACCCTGTTTCCATCCTCCTGTGAACTTTACATAATCTCAATGACCTATCACACCTAACACAACAACCGTGCTGTGTAATAGTGGGTACGGTGTTCAGCTTAGGGGATAATGGTGAGAAAAGTCTACATATACTTAGAGGAGGCACACTTTTTTTCCCCCTTCACATTTTCAACCTGAAGCTGGTCGAATCCCTGGAACCTGCTGAAGCAGGCACAGCCACATCTACTTAAGTAGCAGAACTGCCACGTTATAATTCCATGTTCGTCTGATTTAGTTATAGAGTGAGATCTGAAATGTGGATATGTGGCCTCCGCTGTGATTTTCCAGCTTCTCACTCACAAAGCATTTTGTTCCTGTCTCCCATCAGGCATCTCTCATTCCAGCGTACTGTCACGTCTTGGGGTCTGTCTAGCCAGGTGCCCAGAGATGTTTTGCTTCTTCAGAGATGCTCATGACAGAGCTTTTGAATTCATCCATGAAATTTCACCCCCAGCCCGGTGTGGTCGTGTGTAGTATTCTCTGTACCTGAGAGGTGCGGGCAGGGGTAGGTCAAGGTTATTGTTGGATACGTCCACTTTCCCAGAAATAGAAATTTTTTTTTTTTTTGGTTTTTCGAGACAGGGTTTCTCTGTGTAGCTTTGCGCCTTCCCTGGATCTTGCGCTGTAGACCAGGCTGGCCTCGAACTCACAGAGATCCGCCTGGCTCTGCCTCCCGAGTGCTGGGATTAAAGGCGTGCGCCACCACCGCCCGGCCAGAAATAGAAATTTTATCCTATAGCCAGTGGGATAAAATTCTCCACACCGAGGCAGGCTACTTTCTCTTCTGTCACAGGACGTGTGGTTTTGCACTGAGACAGCCTACCATGTCGCTTCCTTTGAAGTTGCTTTTAGAAAACTTATTTACACATATCCCAGCACTAGTGGGTGTGAAGACATGCTCTAGGATAATGAGTATACCTGTGTTCAAGAACTTTCTTGCTGTGTTTTGCAGGCTGGCCTTCAATTTGTAGGCTCAAGGAATAGTCCTTGGCCTCAGCCTGCTGAGCACTGGGGTACAGGCAGGTACCACCATGCCTGTGGATTTCTTTGACTTCTCTCCTATAAAAAAAAAAACAAACAACAGTCTAGCAGATAATTATCATAACCATCTAATACATCGCATTGTGGGGACGGAGAGATGGCTCAGCAGTTAAGATCACTTGCTGCTCTTTTAGAGGATGTGAGTTCAATTCCTAGCACCCACATAATGGCTCACAACCATTGGTAACTCCAGGTGCAGGGAAGCAGACACCCTCTTCAGATTTACATACATACATGCAAGAAAAATACACATGTACATAAAATAAAATAAATACTTCTAAAATTTTTTTTTAAAAATAAAAATCTTCAATAGCATGAAGACATTGTGGTGTCTTAGATATAAAGTCAATCCTTTAAGGGATACTCTTTTTGTTTTGTTTTTTTGTTTTTCGAGACAAGGTTTCTCTGTGTAGCTTTGGTGCTTTTCCTGGAACTCACAGAGATCTGCCTGCCTCTGACTCCCGAGTGCTGGGACTAAAGGTGTGCGCCACCACCACCCAGCAATTAAGGGATAATCTTAAAGGGACGTATGCTACTGTATAAGGTCCTTGACCTAGGAAATGCTTCATAAGTGATAGTCATTTTAATAGCTTGTATATTGTATCATTTGGGTACAATTTTTGACAACAAATAAATGGTACAGAGCAAGAGACAGTGTTCCCTATGCAGCAGACACCATAACTAGGGCCCGCCTGTTTTCCAAGTAACGAATGTATCTATGTTGAGCTCTGTCTGTTATGTGGAGCAACCAGGGCTGGGAGAGGAGGGAAGGAGAATTGAGAGGAGTGATTCAGGTCTGTTAGGTTAAATTCCTGTAAGAGACTGCATTGAGAAACTGTCTCCAGGAATTCAGAGACAGGGAGAGAATGTGCGGGCCTGGGGAGGTTTCAGGCAGATAGGATTTGACAGGTGGAGTTTGGGAGAGTGGAAGGGGGTCATGGGGAGCCGAAGGGGGTCAGGGTAGGGACTGTGTTCAGAAAGAGATGAATGGAGGAGATGAGTGTGTATGTCCTGGAAGGTTAGTGTGACTGAGACACAGGTGCAGTACGGGGGAGAAAGCAGTTGAAGTAGGAGTGACTCAGGGTGGCTTTTAATGCCAGCTCAAGGGTTCCTCAGATGAGATGAGTTAACCTCTCTAACATGCCCAGGATAATAATATCAGCGGGACACTCTGTGTTTCCCCTTAGAAACAGAGTTTGGGCTGTAATTTCTATCCTGATAGAATCTTTCAGAGGATGGCCAGAAGAGGTGACTAATCAGAAGGGGAGGTGGGAAGGAAGTCACATGATGATCCCATTTGCTAGATGACCCCTTTTCTGACTCTGTAGTTCATTTCAGGTTAGCTTGGAATTCACTATGTGGCCCAGGCTGACCTTGAACCCAAGGACATCCTCCTGCCTCAGCCTCCCAAGAGCCAGGATTATAGGCATGCATCACTACACCTGTCTTGTAGTCTCTTTACACAATGATTTTAAAAATTCTTATTTCCTTGTGGTGTTGGGTATCAAACACCAGGGTGTTGCGTATGGTACTCAAGTTTTCCACGGCTGAGCCACAGGACACAAGTTCTCCATTGCTGAGCTACAGCTCAAGTCCTTGTTTAGACCAGGTCTTGCTATGTAGCAAAGGCTGTCCTTGAACTTGTGATCCTGCTGCCACCACAACAGGCAAATGATAATAACTCAGTGTCTATAATTAGTACCCCCCAATGTTTCAACCTTTGTTTACCAGGCAAAGGAATGAACAAAACCCCTGTAGAAAAACCATGTAATGGTATGCTACATGTTTTAAAGACTATGTTAATGTTTTTAATATCCAGGAATGTTAAATATACAACTTGGAGAAGGCTGGATGTGGTGAGTCACTCCTATAATTGTACCATTTAGGAGGCAGAGGCAAGGGGATCCATGCACACTTGAGGCCAGCAAGATCCCATTTCAAAAACAAGCATTTTTGTATTGTGTGTATATATACAGATACACACACACACACACACACACACACACACACACACATGCCACAGAGAACTAAGTGTTCTCTCAGGTCCATTATCCCAAAACAAATCCACTTCTTGCTATATTTAATTTCCTTAAGACTGTATCAGACAGAAGTACGGTGTTTGAGCTTAATTTTCCATCTATGAATATCAAGAAAGCTGGAGCTTCAAAAGTCTACTAGTGCCTGTCCACAGGGCCTCACACAACTAGGAAATAGCTCTGTCACTGAGGTGTACCCACAAACCTCCTGGACCTTCAGTTTTTGCTTCAAGACAGGATCTTATGTGGCCCAGGCTTGCCTCAAACATGCTATGTAGCTGAGGCTGACCTTGAACTCCTGGCCTTCCTGCCTCTTGCTCTAAGGAGCTGGCATCACAGGTGTGTGCTACACCTGTCCCTCCAGAGCCACCTCAGGAGCTGCACCCATTCTCACAACTCCCGTTTTCTTGTAGAAAAACGGGGTGCTAGCAGGCTGTTTTCTCAAAATTGTTATTCTGGAGAAATGTTCCGAAGTGGGAGGCAGAGCTTCAGGATAAGCAGATGCACCCAGGGAGCTTGCCTGCCCAAACTCCTCAACCCCAAACAGTCCCCTTGCAGGATTTGCTTAGTCCCTGCAGCCAAAGCCCCAGTGAGGTGTGCTCCATTCCTCCCCCAAGATAATCGTCTACCTGAATCCCAGAGGGCAGGAGTACTGGTGAGAAGGTTTCCTAGCACTCTTGAAATGTGGGAGCCTCCAAGAAAGAAACTTGAATTTCTAGAACTTAGTGCAGTTTTGAAACCAAATCTTGCCTGGCAAGAAAGTCTACTGGAAAATAAGCTGTGTCTCAAAAGCCGGTCTGAAAGCGTCACCCTCTGAAGAGCATTAAGGCTCATTAGCGACTGGAGGAGGCATAATCTGATCTCTGCCATTGAAGCCTGGGGATCAAGGTGGCTGGCCGGAGCCATGAGAGTGGCTTATTAACTCAGGAAGTTGAAATGGAGCTTGCTTCCAAACGCGGGACCATGGCTGAAATCTAGAAGCCCCAGTCACACGGTCCCTGCAGATGCTGGGAGTTTGCCCCTGAACCTCACCTTTCTTTACAGCTTGGAAAGGTACTGGTCTCATTTGGAAAGGTCTCCCAGACACGGGCGTCACTTACAGGAAGCCGCACTCCTAAGTAGGAGCGTTTTTGAAATGTCTGTGTTGGTTTAAAGAATAGCAGTTTACTGGACCTCTGGTCTTAGTCACTGAAGCTCACAATGGTCGCTTCAGTGGGGATGGAGGCAGTTGTGGGGAGTGGAGGCGGGGAGGGGGCAGCACAGGCTGCTGGGAGGGCAGCATTGAGCTGGCACAGGGGTGTGCCCTGAAATTGGAGTTCCAAGGTTCCTCTGCAGCATGTCACACTAGGCATGTGACACTTGTTTTATATGCTAAAATATATATATTTTTTTAATATAGTTTTTTGTTGTTTCATTGCTGCCCGGGGATTGAATCCAGAGTCTGGTGCCTACTAGGCAAGCGTTCCACCACTGAGTATAGCTTTAACTCTCTTAAACGTTTAAGAAAGGAAATCGAGTTTACTAAGGCTGTATTTATTATTTGTCTGTTTGTTTTGTGACAAGGTCTCATGTAGCCCAAGCTGGCCTGGAACTATCTATGTAGCTAGGGTTAGCCTTGAATGTCTGAGTCTCCTCCCGTCACCTAGCACTGGGATGACGGGTATGCATTACCACACACAGGCAAGATACCATTCACATATGATAAAATGTGCTTGTCTCAGTGTTCAGTACCATGTGCATGGGACAGATGCCTGCACAGCTGGCCTGTGAACGACACAGGCCCGAGGGGCTGGAACCCATGTTTAATCCGAGAACTTGAGTTTGGGGAGGGGCGCTTAGTACAGTTTTGTTGAATGTGTGTGTTCCACATCCATGGATCGAGCCAATCATGGACAGAAACTACTTAGAAGAAAAGACTATGGGGACTGATTCAGCAGGTGAAGGTGCTTGTGGCTGGCCACCATGCCTGACAGCCGTAGTTCAATCCCTGGGACCCACATGGTGGAAGGAGAGAAATGACTCCAGAAAGTTGTCCTCTCTCTCCACATATGCCAGGGTGTGCACTCACACACTAAATAAATAAATGTGATAAAAAAAAATACATCGGGCTGAAGAGGAGCTTAAGAGTTCCTGCTGTGCTTCCAGAGGACCTGAGCTTGGTTCCCAGCACCTTTGCCCAACAGCTCGCAACTGCCTATAACTCCAATTCCACAGGCACCATCGTCCTCTTCCGGCCTCCTGGGCACTGACACACATGTGGCATGCATTTAGACAAACACATGTGCACATAATAAAAAATATATAAAAAATTACCTCTACCCCCCAAAAAACCTCAAACAATACAGTTGGGTGTGGTGGGACACACCTATGATCCTAATATTTGGGGAGCTAAGACAGGGGGATTACTGTTAGTTCCAGCCAGCCTGGGGTACATACATAGACAGTTGGATCCCTGGAAACACCAGGGCCAATGAGCCTGGTCTATGTGGTGAAGTTCCAAGCCAGTGAGAGACCCTGCGTCAAACAAAAGGGGGAAGGCACTTGGCGACCCACACTTGAGGCTGTCCTCAGACCTTCATCAGAGAACTGTGTGTGCATATGTGTACCAGCACCTACACTCCTCCATTCCACCCCACAACCCATATAAAAAAAAAAAATAGGAAAGAAACCTCCCTGGAGTTCGAGTGACTATAGATTAGTATGAGGAACTGGCTCGCAACAAGATTGGGCCTTGGAATCCATGTACATGGTATACCCCTCTGTTTATTGAGTTTTTAAAAAATTCTCTCATGTGTTTTGTAGATTTTAATAGCAACTTTGCATGCATTTTGTCAGATATGTTTGTAAGTGCTTAGTGATAGCTCTGTCAAAAAGAATCCCTTCCAGTTGTTCTGTTCATTAGCCTTCATGTCCTGGGGTCTTGCTGAACTCACCCATTATCTCTAGCAGTATTTAGGTAGTGGTTTAGGATTTTCTGTTTAGGCAGACATGTGTCTGAATAGTTTTCCAATTGCTATGACTTTTATTGATGGAATTTTTGTGCCGATTACGCTGTCTCGTGTGGTATTGATCAGGAGTATAAGATCTGATACCCATGCCGCTGTATCTTGTTTTTTATTACGGGGGAAAGCGTTCTGTTTTTCATGACTAATTGTGTTGTTAGAGTTCCTTTGTTAATTTATTTTTGGTGCCTCTATCGGGTTGAGGAAATTCCCATTAATTCCAGTTTGTTGAGTATTGATAATGAATGGATGTTGAACTCTGAATTTTGTCAAATGCATGTTCTTGTTCACTAAGAGAACTGTGTGGTTTTCTTTTTAATATGTTATTACTGTATTTTCTTTCCTCCCTTCCCCTGTTTCTGGAGAACAAACCCAGGGCCTTGTGTATATGGTGAATTTTTATTGGATTATTTTAGAGTGTTGAACCAACCTTGCATGCCTAGAATAAACCCTACTTGGTTATGATATATTACGCTTTTTATGTTTTCTGGGTTCATTTGGTTAATATTTATTTATACCATAAATTCACACATACACATACACACACACACACACACACACATACACACGTACGCACATGTGCACATGCTCACATGCAGTTAGTTGTCTGCTTCTACCATGTGGTTTTCAGGATTGAACTCAGGTAATCAGGCTTGGCAGGAAGTGCTTTTAGCTGCAGAGTCATCTCAAGGGCCTCAATTGGTTGAGGGGGGGAAAAGGGTCCCAAGAGTAGACAAAAGAATCATAGACATCCTCCACTCTCACTGTTAGGAGTCTCACAAGAACACCAAGCTACACAACCATAACCTATATGCAGAGGACCTAGCTCAGACCCATGCAGGGTCCATGATTGTCATTTCAGTCTCTGTGAACCCCTAGGAGCCCTGCTTAGTTGATTCTGTGGGCCGTGTTCTCCTAGTGTCCTCGACCCCTCTGGCCCCTACAATCCTTCCTCCCCCTCTTCTCCTCACCCCCCAGCTCCACCTAATGCTTGGCTGTAGGTCTTGGCATCTACTCCCATCAGTTGGTTGTAAACTTTTAAACAATGGGCTTAGTTTCTTTAGCAGATGCAGGGTGGTGGGTTCCCTATTTCTGCTTGGATAACTTTGGAAGTTGTAGTCTCTTGAGGAATTTTCCCATGTCATCCAAAATTTTTAATTTATGGAAACATAGTTATTAGTACCATTCTTGTTGTCTTTTTAGTGTCTCAAGTTTGTGTTAATGTTTCTTCTCCATTCCTGATATCCATAGTTAGTCTCTCTCTCTTTTTTCCCCTCAAGTGGCTTATCAGTTTTACGAATCTTTTCAAAGAACTAGCTCCATTTTATTTTTTTTCTCTCTAGTGATTTTTCCTTAGAGTGGACTGAGTCTTCCGTCAACTATACTTCCTTCCTTTTGCTTGTTTTGAATTTGATTTGTTTTCCTTTTTCTAAGTGCTTAAGTTACAACTCTAGAAAACTGGCAAATTGGTTTGATCCTACATTTTCTCTTCCTCCCTCTATACCTCCCTCCTCTCTCTTCCTGTGATTTCTACCTCTTTTCACCCTTGTTGGCTCCTCATTTCTGTAGGGTCTGGTGGTGTGCCTGACTGTTACTTATTGCTGTGTACCCCATTAGCTGGAAGACTTTGTGCTGTCTTAGAGCAATGGTAAATGTATTTTACATCGGAGATACTTTGCAAAGTGCCTCTGGCTTTGTTCTCTCTTGATATTGATATCGGCCAGGGCTGCTGTCACCCAAGGTTTAGTCAGACCTGGGGGCATCATTTTCGAGATGGACCTCTCCTCTCTGCCAAGTTTGTGGATGGAGGTTGCAGCCCCTCCTCATGGACTCTGATTGGTCACTGACTGTCTCCAGGATAGATTAGCAGGTGAGTGATCTCACAGCAGGTGGCAAACACTGCAGTCTCCATGACTAAGTCTCAGAAGTCATGGGGCCAGTCCTCCCTCATTGTGTAGGTCACACAGGGCAGACCTATTCACTGTGACCAGGGACTGTACAAAGGCATGATTTCTGGAGACAGGCGTCACCGGTGTCCTTCTCAGAGACCAGCTGCCTTGCATCAAAGGCAGTTTCCTCTTTGTCATTTTTACCCAACATTGTACTACAGCATCCGTCTCTCTTCTGACATCCCAGTCTCCAGATTTTCATTGGATCCAGTTCCACTGACTGTTTTCTTTCTTTTTAGTGTGTTTTTCTGTAATTTTCCCACTGAATGCTGACACTGATTCTTCCCGTTAGATTGTTGGTTTGAGGAATGGAGCCCAGTCCATCTAGTTAAGAAGTCAACTGCAGGTGCATTTTCCTGTTTTCATGGTAATTTGCGGTCTGCCATGAGCTCCAAATGCCTCTGCACCTTTATGTCCCTAATTCACGAGTCCCCCAGAGCAGCAGCCATGTGGCTCCTGTACACTTTTGCAGTCAAGGAAAGCTCTGTCTGCCCTCCAGCTGCACCCAGACTTTCCTGGGAGCCCCCGGGGAAGAGCTTTCTGAGGTAAACATCACTCTGTGTCTGGAACATCACACTAGCACACATACTCTGTTTGTACTTAGTGTTGCTCATCTCTTGCTGTGCATTGTTTTCATAAGTTAAATTTTGTCATCAGTATGTGTCAAGAAAAAAGCTAAATTATGAAAGCTCTAGCTTTAACCCATCACAGATGAAGGTGTAGAAAACAGGAACACAGCATCCTTCTGCTGTAGCCGTCACGGACGATTTCCAAGACTTAGGATGGATGCTTGAATAACAAAGCCTGTGTGTTCTCCATACACATGCATACTGATGACAAAATGTAATTTATAAACTGCTTTCCACATCCCAGGTAGAAGTGGAACTCCAAGGTTTTACTTCATTTTATAAGCTGGATCAGAACACTAGTAATACTTAAAATAAGGAAAGTGGGCTGGATGTGGAGTCATATACCTGTAATTCTAGCCATTGGGAGGGCTGAGGCAGGAGTATTATTGTGAGTTTGAGGGTGCTTGGGCTACATTAGTGAGCCTGAAGGCAGCCTTGGTTATAGTGTGAGACTCTGTCTCAAGAATAAACAAACTAAACCCTCATTTATTCAGAATTTGAGAAGTGGGGCATGAGGCTGTCGCTCAGTTTGTGGAATAGCTAGCATTCACAGAGCCCAGGTCCTATCCCAGTGCTGTGTAAACTGATGTGGTAGTGCGTGCGCACCTATAATCCCAGCCCTTGGGACTTGGAGGCAGGGGGAACAGAAGTTGCAGATTGCCCTTGGTTACATACCAGGTTTGATGGCAGCCTGAAGACTGAACATTTGTACTTAATAATACAGTACATCCATGTCTTCCATGTCCTTATCATACTGACCTTCACAACGATGCATTTCTATGGGTTGGGAAATCGTTTGCACGCCTACCATTCAATCATTAACTGTGTTTTTACAGTGGAGCATTAATGCCCAGGAAACAATATAATTTAACATATTGAGGTTATCTTTATGGGTTAAAGACTAAAATAATTATTATCGCAAATGTGTTACTATTGATCGACTGCTAAAGGTTTGTGTCTAAAACAACCTAATGGGAGTTCACTGGGCTGCAGTGGCCCCTTGCCCCGGGCTTGTGTGAAAGCAACTTGGTCGTAGCCCATTACAAAGGGCCACTGAGCACTCCTGGGTAGCCAGGGACTTTCCACTGGACTGTCAAATGAGACCACTGCTCAGACTGTCACCAATCAGGGTGTCCAGTGCAAGCCTTCTCTGCCAACCCCAGTGACAGAGCCCAGACCCGCTTGGGTTTGCTGATGCCTACTTCAGGAATCACTGTTTGCTCAAATAAACTGTTAAAATTTTAATGGGCCTCAGTTTGCCTTTTCAAGTGCTAGTAAAGCTTACTCTGATGCAAGGCTCAGCAAACCTTCTCTTTAAGGTCTGGGCCATAAATATTTTAGGGTTTGAGTCCAGGTAGAGTCTCCATGGCATGTTTTTTTTTTTTTATTTGTTTTTGTTTGTGTTTTATAATCTTTCATTTGGAGCTTGGAGGGGTGCTGACCCAGGGCCTTGTTTGCTGATTCCTGCTGACTACACAGGAGGTGCTTGTCTTTGTACCCGGCCCCCTGGGCCCCTCCCCAATTCACCACTTATAGTGCAGGTTGGTCCTTAAAGCTGTAAATGCTGAGGTGACCTTGAGGTGGAAACTAGCTTCTCTGTCCTACCATCCTGTGTAAAATGGGAATAACAGTGGTGTGAGGATTATGCTTCCATTCACCAACAGTGTTCCTGGATTCTCCCTCTCCTTTCAAACTTCTCCAATCCTTCTGCCTCAGCTTCCCAAGTGTTGAAATTACTGGCCCCAGCCATTACTCTGGCCTAGTAAAAACATTCTTGAAGGCCATTCATAACTGTCCATCAGCATTTGTGGGAGACTGGCTCTAAGATCCTCTTATGATACCAAACTCTGAGACCCTTGTATGGCATGGGGTAGCATTTGCACAGACATTATGCACACCCTCCCGTATGTTTTAAGTCATCCCCAAATGATTTATAATAATTAATACAACATACTAAGAAAATAGTGGTTATAGTGTCTATTTTAGGGCATGATAGCAACAAAGGAAGTACATACATTCTCAGTAAAGACTTTTTTTTTAATGCTGGAAGTAGAATCCAGGCCTTGTGTAGCATTCTACCACTGAGCTATATCCTCAGACCATACGAATGGTTTTTTTCAGATAATACTAAGTATGGAATTGAGTTGACTTGTTACTACAAAGCAACAGAATGCCTTGTGCACTGCCCTTGTCAGTTTCTCTATGAAGAAGTTTGACTCTTGTGAAACTGTTTTGATTTCCAGGTAAAGTTCCCCAGCCATCGTTCCTCAGACATCTTTTGTTAACAAGAGGAAAAAGTCGCTACTTGCTGGACCTCTTCAGTTTTAAGAGTTAGTGGTACTGATGTCTGCAGGTTGGGTCCCAGGGGCCAGGAGTGCCCTGTCCGGCTTACAAAGTGTCAAAGCTGCAAAGAAACCACAGGAAATACTTTCAAGCAGAAAGAATTTGTTCAGGAGTGAGAAAAAAAGGTTGTAATCCAGACGCAAGCTATGGCAGGCCATAGGTGTGCCGAAAGGGAAGGGAAGCTTTGTCAGCAAAAGGGAGAGATTCAAGTAAGTCACTTCCATCCTGAGGCCCTGGGCCTTGGGGACTGACTGAGGCAGGGGTTGACATCAGCTGCCTGGAGGAGTGACTACCCGAAGAGCACCTCCCGAGTTGTGTGATACCTCACAGAATGTTCCAGAGAAACTTGGACATAGCAGTCTATACATACAGGGCAGGTGAGCATGTAACTGTGAAGGACGTTTTTGGTGGGGCATTCTAGAAAGTCTTGAGACAGTTCTTATCTTCTGCAAGCAAGGCCCTTCCGCCCCTTGCCTTCCTGGCTGTGGGTTTTGTCTGCTGCTGACAAAGAAGGACTTTATCTTGGTATCGGCAGTCTTCTGGACGCTGTAGAGCAGGTGGTGACAGGAAGAGATTGTGTGTGGACCGAGGCCCTGGGCAAGGTTTCTGAGGTGTGTCATGATGAAAACCACCTTTGGGGGAAGAAGGTTCACTTGGCTTTGTCACACATCAGAGGTCTGGTCGAAGGAAAGCGCTTGAATCTTAGCGGTAGCACCGAGTCGGGAGGACGGTGAAGGAGAGAGGGGCTTCCTGGACACTCTTGGCCACTTGGTTATCAGAGAAGTCTGTTGTATCTTAGAGTCCCCACGGTCCAGACCCTAAGGAGTGCAAGCCCCCTCCGCTCAAGGGTCATTCAGAAGAACACAGCTTCATTATTTGACTTGCAAAATGTGAAAAACATTCTGTCCATCTTTCTTCCTACCGGAACTCTCTTTTTTCTGATAGTTCTCTCTTGCCACATTCAAACAGTGTGCTTCCAGACCTAGGCAGGAGGTGGTTTGTTGCTGTATATTTGCATTTCCTCCATCCCTTCCTCCCCCTTTCTTTCCTTTTGGCCTCTTTATTGGGCCATGTTTAGCTTTCAAAGATACAATGTAATCAAGAAATAAAATGCGTTACCATATACGTACGAGGCAGGTTTTTCTCTGTAGTTCTGCACGGTCACATACTGCACGACCAGCTGATGGATCCCATAGACTGCTGCTGTAGGACCGAAAAGGTTATACGAGAGCTGAAGGACCTCTTTGCCCGTTGATGCCCTGATACCATATTGCAATGTGTCGATCGTACCTGTGGTGATGCTGTACAAACTGACCTACCAAGGTGAAAGTCTTATTATATTTAGTATATAATACTTAACCATCATAATAAATAACAATGATACTAGTATGTATGTTTAATGTAGTATACTTTTTGTTTATTATTATTTTACTGTATTTATTTATTTGAGATAGGATCTTACTGAGCCCAGGCTGACCTGGAATTTAACAGGTAGTCTAGCTTGGTCTCAAACTTGTAGTAATTCTCCTGTCTCAGCCTCCTTGTTATAATGGCTACAGGCCTGCACCACCACACCCAGCTTGTACTATGCTTTTAAATCATTATTTTAAAGTGTGGGTCCTGCACTTATTAAAAAAAAAATCTTTATGTAGATCTTAGTATGGTGGTTAATCCTGTAATCCCAGCACTTGGGATGCTGAGGTAGAAGGATCAAGAGTTTAAAGTCATCCTTAGTTGCGTGTATAGTTGGAGGCCACCTACGTTATGTGAGACCTTGTCATACACGCACCCCAAAAAACTTACTGCAAAACAACGCACGTGTGTGTGTGTGTGTGTGTGTGTGTGTGTGTGTGTGTGTGTGTGTGTGTGTATGTGTGTGATGCTGGCAGCAATCTTATACACCTCAAACTTACCATGTCTTGTTTTTACATGTGGTACTAGGGATGGATGGAATCCAGGCACACCAGGCCCTTTCTCTCCCACTGAGTCACTGCCTCAGCCCCCACCATGCCTCATGAGTGACCATGTGTAGCACCTGACCAGGACTAGCTAGCTTTGTGTAACTACAGCCTAGGATGGCCTCACAACCATACAATAACCTCCTCATGCTGTGCTCAGAAATATGTCTGCCATCAAGTAACACATGACTGTATTTAGGTTCTGTGACCAAATCAGGATTTGAGAAAGTGATTAGTCACGGTGTAAACAAAGGACAGTGAAGCCACAGGTGGGAAAGGCATGGCTTTGCATTCCACCTGATTGCAGGGAAGGCCTGAAAATGGCCAGCATGACTGGCCCTCCAGCGAGTGTTTACCTTACAAGCCCTCAGTGACGAAGCAGCTGGGGTATGACTTGTGTGTCTCAGACTGTGGTCTGCAAAATCAGTAGGAAACTAGTCCATGGCAATCTGCTCTTTCTGACCTTTGCCTTGCATAACTGAGAGTGAAGCCATGTCCTGGGCAGAATGGTAGAAGGCGGGGGATTCTGGTCCTAACCCGGTGAAGGTTAGCATAGGTCTGAATTTGACTTTACTCTGGCTTGCTTTCTTTCATCCAAGTTGCACATGGTGCCATGCGCTTTTAAGGATTCAGTGCCATCTTTTTTGACATCTGCACTCTGTGAGGCTGGGACCTGGCCGATTGAGATTTTTGTCCTAGGCTTCAGGGAGGATTGCAATGATGAGTGAATGTGTGACGTGGAGGGAGCGTGGCTTCAGAGTGCAGGGAGATGGAACTCCATCCAGGTGACAGACATACAGTGATGGCCTGAGGCTTGCTAGGGAGCTGCATGAGGATAGAAGATGAAGAAAGCTAGGGATGTGACATTAACTAGGGTTGGGCCCACGGTCAGCCCTAGCACTTTGATTGACATTCCTCAGGCTGGCCAGCCAGTGTCTGGAAGGAATTCCAGAGTACCCTAGTACACAAACCATCCCTTTAAAAAATGTTGGCAAGTCAGACTTGGGGTTACATGCCTGTAATCTCAGCAACTGGCCTTAGTAATCTTAGCAAGGTGGCCTAGACTACATAGTGACTTAAAGGCTAGACATATAGAGGCCCTGTGTCAGCAAACAAGAACAAACAAAAACATTGGGACTGTTACGAAGTCCAGGTGCTAGAAAGAAGGAAAGGTCTAATAAGTTACCCCTGAACTCTCGTTACATTTTTACTCATTTGCCCTGTTTCACTTCCTGTATTGTTTTTGCGTGAGTCACCACAGTGGGTCCTTATTTATATAGTTTTGGTGACTGCTTCTGTAACCAACGGTAACTCTGTTCTTAGAGCCTGTGTGGTTCTTCTAGGGTCTTTGTAGCAGTCTGCCGTGTAAATACATCAGCTCAATTAACTAATGAGTAGAAAGAAATGTTCTTTTTTTTTTAATTAAACTTTATTTTTTGTGTATGATTGTTTTGCCTGCATGTGTAAATGTGTACCATGTGAATGCAGCGCAGAGGCCAGAAGAGGGCACTAGATCTCCTGGGACAGGAGTTATAGACAGTTGTGACTTAGTGTATAGATGTTGGGAATCGAACCCAGGTCCGGTGGTAGAACAGTCAGGGCTCTTAACCACTGAGCCATGTATCCAGTCCTGAAAGTAATGTTCTTATGGCTACTTCAGTACCTGCTTTAGGGCTGGAGCTCAGAGGGGGAATGTTTGCCTGTTGTGGGTGACCCCACAGTTCCACTGATTCTTAACAACAACCTAACCAAAACCAGTGATGAGCTTTAACTAATCACACTGACTTGATTATCTCTCTACAGCATTCCTCCTGCTTTGGGTTACTGTTTAAAAGGAAGTTTCATAAAAAAATGGAATTTCTAGCCGAGGCGGTAGTGGCTCATGCCTTAATCCCAGCACTCGGGAGGCAGAGGCAGGCGGATCTCTGTGAGTTCGAGGCCAGCCTGGTCTACAGAGCGAGATCCAGGACAGGCACCAAAACTACACAGAGAAACTGTCTCAAAAATCCAAAAAAAAAAAAAAATGGAATTTCTGGATGAACACTCTTATCTGGCTGGCTCTTGATACATATTCCTGGGTGCTATATTATCTTCCTCTTCCCCTTTAAAAATTATTGTTATTATTATTATTGTTATTACTATTATTATTATTGTCATTATTATTTTGGTTTTTGAGACAGAGTTTCTCTGTGTAGCCTTGGTTGTCCTGGAACTCACTCTGTAGACCAGGCTGGCCTCCAACTCAGAGATCCGCCTGCTTCTGCCTCCTGAGTGCTGGGAATAAAGGCGTGCACCACCATGCCTGGTTTATTTATTTTTATTGTATGTGTATGTGTGCTTTGTCTGGATGTATGTATTCATACCACGTGTGTGCCTAGTGCTGAAGGAGGTCGGAAGAGAGCATCAGATCCCCTGGAACTGGAGTTACAGATGGCTGTGAACCACCATGTGGGTGCTGGCAAATGGACCAGGTTCTCTGCAAAAGCAACAGGTGCTCTTAACTGCTGTGCCAACTCTTGAGCCCAATTTTATTTTATTTTTTTGAGACAGGGTTTCTCTCTGTAGCCTTGCCTGTCCTGGAACTCACTCTATAGACCAGGCTGGCCTCAAATTCATAGACATCTACCTGTTGCTGCCTCCCGAGTGCTGGGATTAAAGGCATGCACCATCATGGCCTGGCCAGAGCCTAATTATTTACTGTTAAAGGTTTTATTTATTTTATGTGTATCAGTGTTTGCCTACATGTGTATCAGTGTACTGCATGCCTGCCTGGTGCCCTTGGAGGCCAGAAGAGGCACCAGATCCTCTGGAACTGACGCTGTGGATCATTGTGAGCTACCAAGTGTGTGCTGGGAACCCAACTTGAGCCCTCTGCAAGAGCAAGTGCTCTTAACTACTGGTCATCTCTCCCACTCCCTCCCTCCTTTTCAGAGGCAATCTGTTAGTGTGGCTTGATTTCAAATGTTGTGTGTATTGCTTTCTAAAAGGATTATATTGATAAAACATTGTCCAAACATTGATCTTCTTCCCATCCCCTCCCCTCCCTTTCTCTCCCTTCCCCTCTCCTCCTCTCCTCTCCTTTCCCTTCCCTTCTCCTTTCCTCCCTTCCCCTCCCCTCCCCTCCCTTTCCCTCTTCTTTCTCTTCCCTCCACTCCCCCCTCCCCTCCTCTCTTTTCTCTTCCAAGACAGAGTCTCATATAGTCCAGCTAGGCCTCAAACTTGTTATATAGTCAAGGCTGAACTTGAACTCCTGATCCTTGCATTTCTTCTTCCCAAGTGTTGGAATTACAGGTGTGTACCACCACACTCAACTCAGCATTGATATTCTTGCTTGTCAAATTTGCTTGCATACTTCTATAATCCCAGCACTTGGGAGGCTAAGGCTGGAGGTTCTCCAGTTTGAGGCGAGCCTGGTCTACATACATAGTAGGGCCTTGTCTCAAAAAATAAAAATAAAAATAGAAACAAGCCTAATGAACTTGCTGTCCTCTGAGTTTAAAACAGAAAGTCCAAATCCCTGAAGAGGACCCCACAGAACATTCTTAGGAGGATGGAACAATTAATTTCTGATATAGACTTTTGACGTTGTGCTAATTATATCATCAGTGTAGACAGAATCTAATTATCCAGTATGGTCTACAAATTGTAGGTTGTTCAGTTAATGCTCAAAGTAAAAATGAATATGTATCTAAATATTTTTATAAAAATATGTTAAATAGACTAGACAAGTTCAAGCTAGGAAAATAATTGTTTGATCTTATTATCAGGCCAGAAATACAGGATGCCACTAAGAGTGGCCATGCCACACACACACACCACACACACACACACCACACACACACACACACACACATACACTCACACACACACACACTTTCAGTGCTGGAGACCAACCATAGATAGGGCCTCATGCTTGCTGAGTAAGCCCCTCTCTGAAGGCACAGCCTACCTGGCACACATTGTTAAAGCTTCAGAAACATGGGGGGGGGGGTTAACAACTGTGATATATGCTTCCACTTATTTTCCCCTAAGTGTTTTCACTCATGGTTGTTGCTGTGTGGCCGCTGCTCTCCAAGTCCATTAGATCCCGTGTACTGTACCGAGCACACCAGGGACTCTGCCTGTTTAAAAGGCGGATGAGGAACTCTTTCCAGCAACTTAATATTGATAAGGAGCTCCTGGGGCAGACTTCCGGGCTGGGCCGAGACCACGAGACTCTGGCGTTTGGGTGGCTGCACGCAAAGTTGTCCGTTATTGTTTGTTTGGTTTTCCAGGGATTCGGGCTTCCTGCCACTCACCCTGTAGCTTCATTCCCTGGGGGACTTTTAGCTGCTGACTCTGCACTGCCTTAGTTGTTTATTTTCATTTGAACGTCAATGTCCAGAAACTGTGAGGCCCCGTGGGTGGGGTAGGATCGAAAGGCTCCTTTCAGTTGATGGCCTCCATTGTCCCAAGCAGAAGCCTTGCTTCTGTCACTCGGAAGCCATGGCAATTGGCATCAGTGAGTTGCCTACCCACTTGGGACATGGGTCATAGAGACTGTCACTTTGGTCCTCCAAAGGATGGGGTATGAGCCCTGCCTTCTCCTTGCCCAAGGTGGGCAATGCTGTGTGTGCAGGGAACTTCAGACAGATCTCTCTGCCCGTGGTGGAAGGTTGGAACGAACTTTGTCGGAGACAGCTTTAAGTTTTTCAATTCCATTAATTAATTTGGTTTCGTTAATTCAATGGACTCAGCATGTCAAGTCACTGTACTTTGGGTATCATTTTCTGAACTCGACAGTAGCCTTATCTGGAATTTCTGGGAACTGAATAGCAAAATTCCATCCGGGGTTGGGGGAACCGGGGTGGTGACTGGTGTATGAGAAGGGCCAGGAACACTTATTTTCTCCCAACTTTCCCTCTTATTCTTTCCTCAAGCGAAACCTTGAGATACATGTTTTGGTTGTGAAAAAATATCGCTAATTATAGTTATTTACCCAAATGAGGACACCGTGCATGGATGATGTGTGTTGTTACCAGGGCTGGGTCAAGTCATTTGTCGTTGTCCTCTGCTTTATTAGTTTGTTGTTTGTGGAACATGAACAATCTTCATAACTTAGCCATTGCAGAGGAGTTCACAGTTCACCTGCAGCAGGAGAAGCAGGGATGGTGGGCATCATGTGACTGCTGCTGGAACCTCAGGTGAGCGCTGAGTCACCGAGTGAGCGCTTTAATAGCTACAGTTATGGCAGAAAGTGGAATCATGAAAAATATACATTCAGTCCCTTAAAATTCTATTGAGCCAGGCATGGCAGTGTGTGCCTGTAAGCCTAGTACTCGGGAGGCTGAGGTGGAGGATCTCAAGATCAGTTATCATGGGCCATTATAGTAAGCTAGCCTGGGCTATACAGATCAAGATACTGTCTTAAAAAACAACCCCCCAAACAAACAAGCAAACAAGCCCCAAACTCTATTGTCTGTCTCATCCCGTAACTGGGACAGTTCCAGCAGCCACTGTCAGCATCCAGCTGTTGTCCTTAGTAGAGCTCAGGACCGTCTCCTGTGCTGTTCTCTTTGTGCTGGATGCTTTTGTTTGGCGGCTACTCTCTCCCCAGCCCGCAGGCAGGGGATCCCTTCCCTAGAGATTAAGAAACTCAGGGAAACCAGTGCCTTTCATTAATAACATTGTGAGTGAGCGGCAAGAGACTTCTCTTTTTCTTACAAACAATGAACTTGGTTGTGGTACTTTCCTGAGAAGACATTGGAATATGTGGGAGTCATTGTTTTGTTGTATAAACAATGATAAAATGAGGACTGAAGTATCAGTTACCCTGAGCCGGCTACCTCCCATGCCACCCTTTTATGCCTTTCCTCCTCCAGTCTCTGCATTATTTCCCCTGTGCTCCTCCTAGTAACACTGTGACCAGGATTTCTGGTGGCATGCTTGTTGCTTTGTCACAGAGACCTTGTTACTGTGTTGGGGAGGCAGGCCCGGGACCATGGCCTTGCCATCCAGATATGTTCTTAACTTCCCGATGGGCTTTGATTCCATCCTGCAGTGGGGGGAAAAAGTCATGTTTCTTGTCTGAATGATTCACTAGTGGTTCAAAGTCTAGAAATTTCCACATAAAGTGTATCAGCCTAGTGACTCCTTAAAATAAAATACTATGGCAGCAGAGAGCATGCTGACGGGCCACTGCGAGAGCTGACCTGTGTGCTGTGCCTGCTGACTCTTCAGTCCGTGGCCACGCATCACTAATTTCACACTATCTTCCTTCACATGATGAGAAAAGTGGAATATTTCCTTCCATACCTCGGTCAGTAGTGGGGAGATGTGAATCAGACTGAAGGTCATAATTTTGACTCAGCCTCTTTCTGTCCCAAACCCAATCCTACCAGCACATAAAGAAGCCCAGTAGGGAATATAGAGAGTATCCACCTCCCCAGTGCCAAGGGGCCAGCTGGCTCCCACTCCGGTTTGCAGCTCTGGCGCCTCTCACCTGCCTGGCCCCACTCAGAGTCCAGAGGTTCCCTGGGGGTTCTCATTCTTCTCAGCAACTCAGAACCCACACATTTCTCTGGCTGCTTGGGCCTAGGGTGCACAGAACATTCCAGTAGGGTGTCCTCTCCCCACTGGACATTTCTAAAAGGGTTGTTTTAGTGAGGCAGGAGTATGCTTGAGGACAGCTGCTCTGTCCTTAGCCTGCTGGACCACTTCTTTCTAGAGGTGCAGACGGTGCTGGAGAGAAAGGTCTGGGCACAGCTAGCCTCCCCTTTGCATGTGGAGGTAGAGATAATGCGGACTCCCCCTTACACTGCAGCAAGGAGGAAAGAACCGCTTGACGCATATGCAGGCTTAGAAATACGCAAGTGTGGTATCTATCTGCTGTCACTGTCATCAGAGACCGACTTCCTACAACATCTCGAGCATCTCCAGTCTGAAACTACAAAATTCATAATGCTCAGAATATGTGAGATTCAGGAGCATTTAGATTTGGAGATTTGTGAATTAGAGATGTTCAACCATCAAAGTCTATGCAAATGTTCTAAACCCAAGAAACTGAAATGCAGAACACTTCTTGCTCCAAGATTTTAGGACAGGAGATATACAACCTGAATAGTCATTACTATAGTTTTTTTTTTTTTTTGGTGTGTGTGTGTGTGTGTGTGTGTGTGTGTGTGTCTTTTTAATCTATGTGCATTTCTGGTATTTGTTTACAGTTTTATCAAAGTGAACAAATTATTGAATATGTATTCTTATTTGAAAAAAGTCTTGTTTGCTTCAAAAAGAGCTTATGTGGGGGCTGAAGAGAGTTAAGAGCAATTGTTGCATTTGCGAGGGCTGGGGTTTGGTTCCCAGAACCCACCCTGATTCTAGTTTCTGGGATCCAATGCCCTCTGACCTCCACAGGCACCAGACACACATGGTACACATACACACATGCTGGAACGTTCTGTGCATCCCAGGCCTGAGAGCACCAGACACACATGGTACTCTTACACACATGTTCTTAGAATGTGTGAGAGATGAGGGGACTGCCAATAGGGCAGATGGCTTAGCTCTGTACCAATGTTTTAGGCCCTTTCAGCCAATAGCCTTCTCTAGGGCCAGTAGGTATAAGACTGACCTCCAACCTAAACTTGTCCAGTGTGCTCTAAATGCTGAGGTCCTCTTGCTATGCTTTGAATATACATTGTCCCCGGAAACTCTCGTTGAAATTTAATCTTTATTTTGAGATAGTAAGAGGTGGGACCAGTGAGACCTTTCAAAAGCAACTAGGGCCCTCCCTTCATGAGTGGATCAATCTACCCATACAATGGATTGTCTCAATAGTCCTTAATAACCAGCTTGGATCAGATGTGGCAGTACATACCTGGAATCCCAGTATTCAGAGACTGGGACAGAGTGATCGTTGTAAGTTCAAGGCTAACCTGAGCTATATGGCAAGACTGTTTCAATAAACAAACAAGCCAGCATGGCCAGGCCTCTCTCTAAACACATAATACCCTCTGATACCTTCAACTCGGCCAGCAAGGAGGCCATCGCCACATGAGGCTCCTCAACCTATGGCAAGAACTGTGAGCTGCATCAAAACTTCTTTGCCTTCAGCTCTTCTGTGTCTGTGGTATTGTGTTGTTAGCCATAGGAGATGGACTGAGACACCCCTCAAGGCCCGTTTACATTGCGCTCAGACTCAGTTTGGTGTAATAAAGGCTGTAGGGATGAACCTGATCTGCTCTGCACCTGTGGGAGAACCCATGCCTTGCCAGCATGGCTTTCTGTCTCCTGGGAGGTCAGGCCTTGGTGCAAGGAGGAAAAGGGCCCCATCCAGATCTTGACAAGTTTCCTGCAGATAGATAGACAGACAGACAGACAGACACCACCCTCCCCCCCATGCTCCCCCCTCACGGTTTTGAGGGCAAGGAGTACTGTAGACATCTTACCTTTGGCCTCATGATGAGAGGATACAAGAAGGAAGGTGTAGCAGAGAGAAGCTGCAGCTGCTGTGGGACTTGCACCCCAAGTTTCCCCAGGTCTGGCCCTCCTGTGTGGTGAACCAGCTAATTTCTTCTTTGTTCCAGGCAGGTTGGATTAGGTGTTTGAGCGCTTGTAGCTGAAAGTACTTGACTGGTAACTACAGGAAATGGCATGTTGGCCCAGACTTGACCTTCTACAAGGCTTTCTGGTCGCTTTCAAAACCTGGTTGCAGGATTGGGGGGTGTGAAATATTGCTTGTTTGTCTTCAGGTGCATATAAAGAAGATTAAAGTAGTTGTTTTTATAAATCACTCTTGGGCTTGGATTTGAATGACATGGATGGATATACTGAAAAGAAAGCTCCTAAATTTGAACTTGTTTTTTCTATGTGATATGTGGTTTATTTCCTGAAGGAAATGCTGTTTATGCACTACGACTTCCACAGCCCCCCAAAAGCTCCAGAAAATAGGCTGTTGCTATGTCCCTGGCAGACACTGGGGACTAGGTGAGAAACCGGCCATGGACATGGGTTACAATAGCAATGCTGTCCATGGCAGACCTGGAAGTAAGCTCTCTCTGCATCCTGATTTCATATACAAGCTTCTGGAAGCCTCATATCTAGCTTTCTCACCCAGCACATTAGGAACCAGAGACAAGGCACAGGAAAGAAGGAGGCGTTTCTAGAAAGGAGCTTTGGAAGACAGCTTCTAGTATGTTCTGTGGATGGCCAGGGATGTGAATCCTGGCTCATGGGTCATGGGTTCATACCAAAGATGGTTGAATAGCTGAGGCATGGTTGCAACATGAAAAATAAATTCTGAGGAGATATGGGATCAAAAGAGGCTCACTGATTGCAAAACTGGAGAATTCCAGCAATTTAGCTTCTTCTGTGAAATTCAAGTGGTTAACGTGTTTTAACATAGATAAAGGGCGTCCCTGTCAAGGCAGTGATGTCTGTTTCTCCAAGTATGTTTAAGGTGGGGCCTGTGGCATTTTTAATGAAAGATTCTAGCCATACAAAACCATATAGAGTAACACAATGGTACCTCAGGGTTCAAAACCAAGGGAACAGCGCCGGCTGCTGAGACGGCTCAGCAGGAAAGGTGCTCGCTGCCAAGCCTGGCGATCTGCGTTGGATCCCTAGGGTTCACATGGTAGGAAGAGAGAACTGATTCCCACAGATTGTCCTCTAACTTCCACATGTGCATCATGGCGTGTTTGCATGCTTGGGAACACACACACACACACACACACACACACACACACACACACACACACACATACATACACACACACATATACACTAAAAGTGTTATTAAAGAATTAAAGACCCAACTTTACAAATATGGCTGCCTATTTTAGGTCTGTTTTGTCCTCGAAAGATCACTCCATGATGTTAAATAAAAGGTGGAGATTTAATAGGTTCAGCAGAAGGGAAGTGGAGACCAATCACCCTTCAGAAGAGCTTTGCTAGGACAGTTACAGCATCATTGCCACAGACAGCCCCATGGGGCCGTGGATGGGAAGGCAGGCTTTCGGGTGCAGAGACGGACGTCCTTAGACAGAGCTGCAGAAGCAGCAAGCCGGGGTCCTGAAGGGGACGGGCTTCAGTTCTGGAGGACAAAGGAGTTTCTTGTTCCTGGAGGTTTCAGGGGGAAGTTCACGTCATGTGACCTGGCCGACTCGCCAGGTGTCACAGGCACAAAGGCACTAGATAAAAGTAAAGTTTTAGTTTAAGCTGTCTTGGACCTGTGCATCAGGAAGCACTGGCTAGCCGCTGCTGGGGGACAGAGAGTGAGAGCCGCAAAAGTCCAGCTTCTCAGCTGTCCAGAGAGCAGCAGGGGGCAGTGCCTTGATTTCTGGGCTAGACAGCAGCAGATAGAGGGTCTTGGCCAGATGTGAAATTTCTCGTTTTGAGTATTTCTGCTTGTTTGTTTATGTTTTTAAGACAGGGTCTTACACCTGGGCTGGCCTGGAACTCACTATGTAGCCCATGTTGGCCTTGAACTTACAGCAGTCATCTTGCTTCAGACTCCTAAGTGTTGGGATGGCTGACGTGAGCCACAGTGGCTGCTTATAGTGTGTGTGTGTGTGTGTGTGTGTGTGTGTGTGTGTGTGTGTGTGTGTGGTGTGTGTGTGTGTGTGTGTGTGTGTGTGTGTGTGTGTGTGCGTGCACACGCTGTGGTTCACACCCAGAGTTGTGTTTATGCCCAGTGAGAACTCTGCACTGATGTTTACTCCCAGCCCCACTGTTTGCTTTTATTACAGGTAAATGCAGCCATAGTTCATATTGGGTGATTTTGGATTTTATATGAATGATTTCCTTCTGTGTTACTCCACAACTTGTCTTCATTCATTGCCATGCTTAAATATTGCACAATGTAGCTAATCTCTGTTGATAGGTGTCTAGAACTATTAGCTTATTGTAAGTTGAATTATAAAGAATGCCAAATGCCAGGCATGGTGGGATCTGCCTGTAATCCTATCACTCAGGAGGTAGGGGCAGGAGGATTGGAGGTTCAAGGCCGGCCTAGGCTACATGAGACCCTGTCTTAAAAAAAAATACATTTTATACATTTATGAAATTCTCAAAGAATTAATACAATACTATATTTAAATAATAAGAATACTTTAGTGAGTATTCACACACATACACATATGTATAAATGTTTGTATTTGTAGGAATAAGATACGGAGTAATTAAGTACATAGTGTACAACTTACACACACACACACACACACACACACACACACACACACACACACACACACACAATTTTCTGGAGTATACCAAAATTCATTTTCTCACCAGAGCTACCTGAGAGATATAAATGTTTGCCATTCTGGTGAGGGTCCTGTAATCTGTGCTTCCTTTATCTGAAAGACTGAGTATTTGAGCAGCTTTTTAAATCCTTCTCTGCCTGTGGTATAGAGCCTGTCTGGCCCATTTAAGGAAGATCCTCTAACAGTTCTTTAATGGATTCATGCTAACTGCTTTTGTATTTTATGCACTAAATCCTTTGTTTTAAGAGTGCCCTGCTGTGTTCTCGGTGTCCTTTTATGCACATAAATCATCATTTCTGATATGGCTGAATTTATCAACATTTTTCTTTGTCTCTTGTGCTTTTTAATGCTTGTTTAAAAGTTTCTTGTCGCCTCTGCCAGTAGGACAGCTGGGAGCCCTTGAGGTCCTGACTTCAGGAGGCACGAGGATCATGACTGCCACTATCTGGTAAGCTCATTATGGGCTGGTGCCAGGTCTGTGCTGAGAAGAGATGTCCAAAATAATGTACAAGAGGAGTGAAGTGAGCCCACCTGCTTGAGAGTGGCAAAACCACAGTGTGATCTGTGTCTGCCTTTTTTTCTGACTCTTGCTAAGGGCTGAATCGTCCCCTTGAAGGCCCGGGGTGTGTGTGTGTGTGTGTGTGTGTGTGTGTGTGTGTGTGTGTGTGTGTGTGTGTAAGGGAGCGGGGTCTCCAAATGCTTGCTAAGGGCTCTTTCCTTTCTTAAGGGAGAAAATGAAACTTAACCTCCCAGTTGTTCCAGAAGGGTCCTTAGGAACTCTTCACCCCGGCCCAGCCCCAGAAAACCTTGCACAGTGAAGTGTTTTGGTTCAATGCTGAACCGTGGTGTGTTTGTTTCTCTGAGGTTCAGGGGTCCCAAGAGGTTGAGTGACTTGCCTGAGTTCACACAGCGGGTCAGCAGGGTGGGGAGTAGTTGTGGAATTCTGTGACTCCTAGCTTAGTTTTTTGGCTCTGCTCAAGCTGTTCCCTGCTGTGACACTTTTGTTTATTCGTCCTTTAGCGGCTAAACTTGGTGAATAGTTGGGATGTTTAAAAGTCCGAATCCTTTAAATTGCGGCTATTGTCTGCCTTAGAATGTCTGGGAAGGGCTGGTAAAGAAATTATTTTGCCTTTCTATACAAACTGTTGTTGTTGGTACAAGTTGACCATCCCTAATCCAAAAATCTAAAATCCAGAATGTTCCCAAACTCCAAATTTCTTGAGTATGGACACGATGGCACAAATGGAAAAATTTTACAATAATTTCTTATAAAACTTTATTCCATTCATACGTATGCTTAATAATTCCGGGTATGTGCGGAAGGCGCATGTAAGTGAGCTTCTGTCACTGGGACAACATGCCTGAGACTGTCAGTATAGACAGAGGAGCGCTTAGTTTAAAACCTCAGTCTCCTGTTAGAGCTAATGATGTTATAGTGGTTCACAGAAAGGAGGAGGAAATGAAATTACCCTGTAGGTGAG
Source organism: Peromyscus californicus insignis (assembly GCF_007827085.1). Classification (NCBI taxonomy): domain Eukaryota; kingdom Metazoa; phylum Chordata; class Mammalia; order Rodentia; family Cricetidae; genus Peromyscus; species Peromyscus californicus. The sequence goes on from NW_026294413.1 coordinate 66,508,450, forward strand.
CTTTAGTAGAGGAGGCTCATGGCCACAGGTAGGTAAGATCTGGCCTTGAAATGGGAGAGTATTTGGAGAGAGAGGTTGTGTGATGATTGATGGTCCTGAAAGGAAAGGGCTGTCACTTCCCAGGCCATTAGGATAGCTACAGTAGCACACCACAGGTAGCATGGTGGGGTCTTAAAGGAGAGAGAGCCTTCGATTCCTTCAGTTCTGTGGAGCAGGAAAGGTGTAGCATCGGATCATGCAGTGGGGTCCTTAAGAGGTGGGGACAGACCCTTCAGTTCTGATAGTTCCCTTTAGATCCCGGGGAGCACGGTACAGTTTCTTGCTCTTATAGGGCTTATTTTAAGGGGGGGGGGGGGGGGGCGTGTGTCTTTACACCACAGGCCTACTTAGAAGTCACGAGGCATCCATAAAAGTAAAGTTATAGGGGTATAGACATGGTCTGGAGGTTAGGTTACTCTTGTGAAGGACCCCAGTTTGGTTCCCAGAACCCACTATCAGGCAGCTCACAAGGTCCAGGAGATCTGATGCCCTCTTCTGGTCTCTGCACACACACACACACACACACACACACACACACACACACACACACACCCCGCACCACAGATAATTCAAGGTTATATTGAGTCTGAGCAGTGGCAGGAAGATGCTGTAGTTGCAAGGGAGGGTGAGAACACTACAAGACCTGCAGGGTCACAGAATGCTTCTCATCAGCTTTCCTTGGAGAGGGAGAGACTGAGCTTTGACAGAGAAGGGGACAGCTAGAGGGTCTAATGATGTAACAATGACCACTTGACTCTGCCGCTTTGGGTTTACTGCATCTCAGTCTGTCACTTCAAGAGTGTGTAGCAGAGATTTGTCACTCATGGCAGCCAGGAAGGTGGGGTGGTGGGGGAGGCGTGACGGAGTGCATCAGGGCTTTCATACCCTTTTGGGACGCGATCCCAGTGACTAACTTCCTAACAAGAATCCCATCACTTTAAGTGTTGTGTAGCTTTTTCTTCCCCAAACACAGCAGGCATCTTTGTATCTTCCCACAATTTCAGAATTTATCAAGTAACAATAAATTCACAAGGTACCTCTTACTGTCTGCAGTTTGCCAAGTAGTCTTGATATCCCTTGATAGCTGGCCAGTGGCAAACAGGTTCTTTTCTTCTAATCTTAATTGCTAGAATGAACTCTAAGATCACCTCACACAGTACTATCTATCTCCATATATATGGAGATTATAGAATGGCAACAAAGGGATTAAGAGGTCCGAAGAGTTCCAAGAAGGCCTTGCTGGGACAGAAGCAGAGAGTCATCGCAGGTACCTCAGTAAGAGAGAGGCATACTGCTTGGAGGGCTGCCAGAGTCCACAGAGCTAAGGTGTAAACAGTGGGAGGCAAGGTGTAAGACTGTAGGGACTGCACGGAGATGAAGCCCTGAGAACATGGGAGCTGTCTGCCTATCCTTACCTTGATGCACACATTGGTGGTCAGATAACAGGTTGGCTGGGGACATACCCATCACATTAGGTGGCTCGCTCTTGTAGGGTCCAGGTAAAGGCATGTGGTATGTGTGGTGAGTTCTTGGACCTGTCTCTCCAGATAGGGTTTTGATGCACCATGTGCCCATGTGTCTCCAATCTGTTTTGGTAAGGTTACTTGTCGGAATAAGCTGCTTATCACTCTGTGCCTCGTAGATGATGTTAAGTGCCCAATGTGATGCAGTCATCCCTCCTCTGCACTCAAAATGGAGCCAAATGCTGAGTGCAAAATGGGGTCCCAGGGCAAGACACAGCCTGAAAACTTCTATTTCACACAACATGAAGTCACTCAGAGCAGGGCACAGTCTGTCTCCACGCATTCCCTTTTTGGTGGTGGAGGTAGGAGGCACATAGATCATGCAACCCCCAAGACTCACAGAGTCTTTTTACCAACGTCATGTAAGTGGTAAACAGCTGCTGGGAGAGGGGATGCTCGAGTGGTAAACTGAGGCATCATCCATGTTGGGGTGGTTGGTGTGCCTGCAGAAAACCCCTGTAAACTTAGTAGTCCAGCAAACTGGACTTGGATGCTCTCCTTTCTTTGATCTGGGATCTTCGGGTACCCTCTCTATCTGGGGTGAACAGAAAGAGACTCCCTAGAGAAAGCCACACAGTGTAAAGGTTCTGTAGCCTCCAGTGGCTCCACAGGCTGGTGACCCTTCCATGGGTCTTTGGGGAGACATTCTAGATCTAGACCAGATCACAGTATATATGAAACAGTAACCCAGTTTCTCATTTAGACAGGCATGCCAGCACCGTGGTGTCTCATTATGTGTAAGTTAATGTTCCCAAATCTGAAAAATGCCCCAATCCCAAACACTTCTGGGTCCCACGTATTTCAGATATGGGGTTCTCAACGTCTCTGTCATTGAAAAATAAGAGCAAATTAAATATGAAATAAACATTTGAAAAAAATTTAATTGACTAAAGGATTTATCTGTAGGGACTTCTAGGCAGAAAGCATCATTGTCATTTGGAAAAGAGTCGTGAGTTTTTCTCTCAGGTGATGGTGAAGGCGGCCAACTATAGAGGTTTTTTTGTGTGTGTGTGAAATGTTTTATTATATTCTTGAAAGTTGTCTGGGATTTCCTGATGTGAAATGGAATCTAGAACAAATGTGACTAATCTATATCAGATTAAAAAACTTTCCAGACAGTGAATGGAGTTTTGGGAGAACATATATAATAGCAAAACACATTTCAAAAAAGGTAATGTAGCCAGGCACACACCAGCACTTGGGAGGCAAAGGCAGGGGGATCTCTGAGTTCAAGGCCAGCCTGGTCTACATAGAGAGACCTTGTCTCAAAAACAAAACAAAACAAACAAAAAGCTAATGCATAAAGAGCTTCTGTGGAACAAAGGTACTAGAAGTGCAATGTTAGGATGGCCAGATGTTGGCCGGGCGGTGGTGGCGCACGCCTTTAATCCCAGCACTTGAGAGGCAGAAGCAGGCAGATCTCTGAGTTCAAGGCCAGCCTGGTCTACAGAGTGAGTTCCAAGACAGCCAAGGCTACATAGGGAAACCCTGTCTCAAAAACCAACCAGCCAAACAAACAAATGAACAAGATGGCCAGATGTTATGAATGACTGATTCACATACAATACATAAGAGCTCAAATAAATCCATGGAAGTCTGAAGCATTTCTTCCTATCAAATTGGTAAAACTCAAAAGACTGTTGAAGCAGCCTTGGTGAGAGTGTGCCCCCATGCTCTTGGTGGTGGAGTGCCAGACTAGAGAGCTCCAGTGGATGCCCCCGTACCAGTGCCTTAGGCCCCCATGACAAACCACATGAGAAATGAGTTCTTTCCGTTCTGAAAGTCCAGCATTGGCACCAGCAGGTTGCTCCCTGCAGCAGATGTGAGCCAGCGTCACGCCTGTGCTTTCCCAGCTGCCTGGGAGATGGCCTTGGTGTCCTCAGATAGACAGCGCTCTGCGTCAGTCTGTGCCTCCATTCACATGTCCTGCTCCCAGTGCCCTGTGTGTCTCTTCTCCGACCCTTCCTCTCCTTCTCTTTAGGAAGATATCAGTCACTGGATTTAGAGCCTACTCTATTGTCTGTGATGCCACAAAAGACCCCATCTTAACTTGGTTCCATCCATAGAGGCCCTGTGTCTAAATAGGGTCCCATGTGTAGGTACTGGGGGTAAGGACTTCATTAGAATCCTTTCTGGCATGTCATCTTATGTGTTCTAAATGGGTGTACTTGGTCGTCTCAGGCCTAGGATTCCGCCCTTTAGAAGCAGTCCGCATTTGCACAAAAGCTTCTGTGCTGTGTGTTCATCACTACAGTGTTTGCAATGCTGAATGCTAAAAACAAAAGTTGAGTAGAGGGCCAGGGCGACGGCTCCGTGAGTAAAGTCACCTGTGGCCAGGCCTGACAACCCGAGCTCTATTCCTGGGACCCACGTGATGGAGGGAGGGAATTGATGCCTGCAAGCTGTCCTCTGGTCTCCACCTGCACGCTATGGCGTATGGGCACACACGCACGTACACACACACACAAATGCAGTGATGGCAATTTTTAAGAGGTGAGTAGAGCTGGTGTGGAGGCTCATGGCTGTAATTGTAGCACTTGGGAGCCTAGAGAGAAGATTACTGACTGTTTAAGCCTGAATGAAGAGAGAGGGCCAGGCAAGCCTGTCTTAAACAAACCGTGGCGGGTGGCAGGTGGCGGGTGGCGGGTGGCGATTTGCACTCTTTCTAGGTTGACACAATCCTGTAAGAGACGAACACACAGAAGGGTAAAGGAAGTTTCCCTAAAACCCAAAAAGAGACCGTAAACCTCTTCTTCGGACCCACAGCTAAAGCAGAAAGAAGAAATATCAATTAGATATAAAAATGATGTGTTTTTAGGAGTTTGTTAATATTCCCTAAAAACTAGCTTTTCATGAACTATGAGAAATTAAAAACAGAAAAGTCCAGCCAGTGATGCTGTTTATATTTGATGACAACCTTGAACCGACAAGCCAATGATTGTGCTTAGCTCCTGAATTGTCCCTTATTTCTTTTTTTTTTTTTTTTTTTGTCCCTTATTTCTTAACAGAAGACTAAAATGCCATTGAAGTGCTCCTTGGGCCCTTCCCTTCTCCTTGAAGGGCACCATCGCTTCAAATTCGATGGGTACTCTTCCTGTCTGTATTTTGATACTCATCGTACATATTTAAATTTGATTTAAATGTGGCATGTTGTATATATTTTTGAAATTGGTCTTCTGCTTTTTGAAGTCTGTTCTTACTGGCACATCACCTCCCCTTTGTTCTTTTGATGTCAGTTAATATGACCATATTATAGATTATACATCCTGTTTGGTAGGTATTAGGTTTTCTTACTTGCTTGCCTTATATACAGTGATGTCCCACAGAGCTGTGTGTAGCCTCTTTGTGGACATGTGATGGTGTTTGTTTCATGCTTTGTGTTCCTGTATCTGGCTCGAAGGACTTATGTATATCCAGCTCATGTTGTCTTATGTCATACCATGCTGTCAGAATATCCAAAATGTGGCATTTTACATATTTTCCAACTAAGGTAAGGGAATCCATCCACACCCTCTTCAGTACTTGGTTCGTTAGATTCTTGAGACTTTTCCAGGTGTGAAATGATAGACGTGGGCTTACTCTGTATTTCTGTGGTTAACACTAAAAAATAAAGACAAGAGCTATCTATTTATGTTTAAGGAGATGGCGAGAGCAGGTTCTTGGTTTAGCAAGTTCATGGTGACCTTTGCCTCTAACAAGCTCCTTTGGGAAACAATGGAGTGTGTGGTCCCTGTAACACCTGACTCAGAGAAGGGTGGTAAAACGTCTCCAGGCTGTTGGAAGCTGAAAGACAATGCTTCTGGGACGGAGTTACCAGCTGGATGCGGTTATGCACTCCTGCATTCCCAGCACCGAGGAGGTGGGGTGAGAGGAGTGCCATGTATTCAAGGCTGGCCTGGGCTACATGGCAGGTTCCAGGCCATCCATGGCTTCATAGCAAGACTCTGATTCAGAAAACATAATGAGACAGAGAGAGAGAGAGAGAGAGAGAGAGAGAGAGAGAGAGAGAGAGAGAGAGAGAGAGAGAAGGGGAGGGGAGGGGAGGGGAGGGGAGGGGAGAGAGGAGAGAGAGCCCTAGAAAGATATTAAGTCCCGATACTAATTGGCTCCCTTTAGAATGACGTACAAGGACAGTCTCATTTATTCATTTATTTTTTTTAAAGTAAAATCAAACACTGTGAGTTTGAACTAAACTTCATATGGAGAGAACATTCATCCTCAGTGACAGGAAAGTCACACATCACAGGCTGTGTGTAGGCTGACCTGCCCCCCAAACCCACAAATTACTACTCTTTTGGTATTGAGTGAGACTTGCCTAAATTCTTTGTAGTGATACAAAGAAATATTTAGTTTTTCTTTCTTTCTTTCTTTTTTTTTTTTTTTTATGAGATTGGTGTTTTGCCTGCATGAATGTCTGTGTGAGGGTGTCAGATCCCCTGGAACTGGAGTTACAGTTGTGAGCTGCCATGTGGGTGCTGGGAATTGAACCTGGGTCCTCTGGAAGAACAGCCAATGCTCTCAACCACTGAGCCATCTCAGCCCCAGAAATACTTAGTTTTTAAAAGAGGCTCACACACAGGTGTCTCTGGCAGTTATGAGTGACGTATGAGTCACTAAGAGCTGGCTTCCTGGATGGGAACCTGAGGTTGGTTGTCCTGTTCGAGCCTGGGGCCTGGACAGACTTGGCTTCAGGTCTCACTCCTGTTTGCTACTTAGCTCCATGAGTTCATGAAATGTTTCTCATTTGTAAAATATGAGAGAACCAAGAATATGATTGGTGTCCTCTCCATCACGGTCTCTTGGGCTTGGGATGAGGCAGCCCATCATGGTGGGAACACATGGTAGCCAGGGAGGAAAGGGGAAGAGGAGAGGACCTGTCATACAGTTCCCTTTAAGATCCTGCCCCTCCCACTTGGGGGCCCCAGTGACCTTTCACTAGGGTCTACCTCCTAAGAGTTCCCTCTCCCAATAGTGTCATAGGCTGGAGACGGCCTTTGTCACATGGGCCATTGGGGGTCATTTCAAATCCAGACTATAACGTGGTTACTCTGAAATTTCCTTATTTATTTTTGTGTGTATGCTTGTGTAGCGTGTGTGTGTGTGTGTGTGTGTGTGTGTGTGTGTGTGTGTGTGTGTATGTGTGTGTGTGTGTGAAGGCCAGAGGTTGACACTAGCTGTCTTCTTTTGCTGTCTACCTTAGTTTTTGAGACAGGCTCTCTCACTAGACTTGGACTTCACCGGGAGACTGGCTGGCTGGTGACGGCTGCCTCTGCTACCCCACAGCCCTGGGATGGGGTTATCGACACATGTGACCACTCTTGTCTTTTATGTGGGTACTGGGTCTATAATCTCAGGTCCTCCTGCCTTTGTTCGTACTGAGACATCTCCCCAGCCTCACTCTGGGGAATTAAATGAAAAGGCATATAAAATGCTTGCCATGTACCGGGTATCATTTGAAATGCTTGGAAATATTAGTGATGATAACAGATGCCAGCATTTCTCTGCTTTTTCACATTTGGCTGATTTTTGAGAAAAAGGCTGTGGGGAAGCACATTCCTGTAGGTATTAGAAGATAAGACGGTGTACCCATTACTTTAGGAAGGAGTAAACCTGGTTACCTCCCCTGTTGTTGGCCAGAATGAAATGAGCTGCCAGACTGGAGGCTCCCTTGTGATGGGAGCCTTGGATGTAGGCATAGCCACAGGCCTAGACAAGGCTGAGCTGATGAAACCTGTGATCTGTCCTTGAAAATATGGTGAAGAGTAGGGCGACTGCTTAGTTATTATTCTAAGTGTAGGCTGCTAAATGGCTTGTGCTGGTATGTAATGGCTTCTTAGGTGATGGAGGCTGCCAAGGAAATATTCACACTGGCAAGTCACTGAAAATCTCTGCCTGAGAGGTTGGAAGGCTTCCAGAACTTTCCTTAGGACAGTGCTCAAACCTGTCACAGTTTATTTTGTTGCCTTGTTTTCGTGCCACAGATTTGATCATTGCTTTTACTGTGTGAGTGTTGAAAGCATATCCATCCTAACATCCACCTACTCCAAGACAGTCATTTGTATCCTCAGCCTGGAGAGTTCTGTGGGCGCCTCCATCTGCCAGCTCACTGAGCCAGATGCCTGGCACATGTCCTCAGTTCCAGACCCCCCATGTCCACCCAAGCCCTAGGGAGTGACTCTGTTTCATGAATTCATTTCAGATGCGCTTCTTCTCTCTCTCCTCTGCCATTGTTTTAGATTTCCAGATGACCATTCTGATTGGTTCTCCATCATTTAAAACTCTCCTTTCGTTTCTGCTTGTTGATGGAATGCAGGGTGGGTTCCTTAGTGTGGTGCTCTGTCTAGCTCTCTATAAACTGTCCACTGAGTATCTCTTGTCCTCCACAGCAGTGCTGTGGCAATGTGAACATGGCTGTGTGCAAGAACCAGCTGAATGCATCCACCCCCATCTTCTAGAAGGGGCTTCCCGGCAAACATGCTTATTCAATATGGGCAAATGGTTTCTAAACATTCTCTACTTGAAAACAGAAACAGAGCTTGCTCTAGAGGATTGTGAATTCAAGGCTAGCATAGTTTTACATAGTGAGACCTGTAATGAAGGAAGGGAGAGGAAGAGAGAGAAGGAGGCAGGGAGGGAGTCCTGTAATTAGAAGTAAAAAGGGTGTCAAAAATGAGATACAGAAGTCTGGGGGGATGGCTCAGTGGTTAAGAACACTGGCTGCTCTTTCAGAGGACCTGGATTTGATTTTCAGCATCTACATGGTAACTCACAACTGTCTGTAACTCCTGTTTTAGGGGCTATGACACCCTTTTCTGGCCTCTGTGGGCACCAGGCACACATGTGGTACACAGACATATATGTAGGCAAAACATACATACATATAAAAAGTGAATAAATCTTTTGTAAAAGTGAGCTGTAGTTCTGGGAAGATGTTCCAGTCAGTAGACTGTTTGCTACACATACGTAAAGACCTGAGTCTGATCCCCAGATGCCCAGGAAAAATTCTTGCCATGGCTGTAAAGGTGGAGACAGGTGGACCCATGGGGCTCTATTATAGCTAGCCAGGCTACCACTTGGCAGACTCCAGGTCAAGTAGACCCTGTCTATGAAAAAGGTGGACTGTACCTGAGGGATGACACCTGAGGTTGACTTCTTCTGGCCTCCACGTGCATGGACCTTGACATGCACCTGCACTCACACAAACACAATTGAGTTATAAAACTCATAGACTTGGGAGCTGGAGAGATGATTCAGTGGCTAAGAGCAGAGAATTGAGTTTAACCCCCAGCACCCACATCACACCCTGATCTTCCATCTTCTTCTGACCTCCCATGGTATACAGTCACACACACATAAAACAAACAAAGCATTAAAAAAATGTCACGGCCCTAAAGAACCCATTCTGGGGCAGGGATGCAGCTTAGTAGATGAACGCTTGCCTAGCATGCATGAAGGCCTGGGTTTGAGCCTCAGCCCCTCAGAAACCAGGTGTGGTGGCACATACCTGTAAGCCTAGCATTTGAAAGACGGAGGTGAGGAGCTTAGAGTGTGTATCATTGAACTGTATAATCCCTCAGAATTATTTTGGCTCCCCTGGTCCCTTTGACTTTCCTTTTTCTAAGTTCAGACGTCTCTGTTTGCTTGTTGGTTTATTTTGTAGTACTGGGATAGACCCTGGAATGCTAGGCAAACGTTGCCACTGAACTGCAGCCCCGGCCTTTGGATTTTTGAGATGGGTTTTGCTGTGTAGCTCAGGCTGGTCTCAGACTTGCAGTGTTCCTATCTGTGCCTCTCCAGTTCAGTTTTTTTATTTATGTATGTATTTATTTATTTTTAACTTTTTAATTTATTCTTTATGTCTTTCATATCATGCATCTCCATCTCATTCATTTCTCTGTCCCTTCATATCCACCCTCTGCCCTTGAAATCTCCCCCCTCAAAATAAAATAAAATAAAATTTAAGAGAAAAAAAAAGAAAAATCAATTTCATCATGGAAGCTGTAGCGTGACACAGTGAGTCACACAGTAAACCCTTTTATCCATTTATCTTTACATGCAAGCGTTCATTGCAAAGAGCCATTGGTCTGGTTTCTGCCACGCTATCAATGCTGGTCCCTCACTGGGACTCCTCTTGGATATCCTGTTGTTGCCCTGTGTCATAGAGATCCTGCAGCTTTGGGTCTGCAGGACTGGCCCCTTCATGTGTTCCAGCAGATCACAGATGGGGTGGATGTTGGGGAGGGCCAACACATGACCCTGGTTCTGGGCCTGGGTAGTTGCAGGGTTGGTTGGCCCACCAACTCTCCCTTGTCCTCACCAGGAAGATGAGCTCTCCTGCATTGCCCTAGCTAGTTAACCCTTTGTAGCGATGAGCAATGGGTGGGGCCAGTTCCCCCACTTTCATGTCCTCAGGGTTGGTTCTCCCAGACCTACATCTGTAGGGCCAGCTCCACTGTGTTGCCCAGGCATGATGTAGGAGCCACTGATGAGGAGCAGGGACAGTTGTCCTATGGTGATATTGTGTCCCCTAATATATTGGGCACCCTAATAAACTTATCTGGGGTCAGAGAACAGAGAACAGAACAGCCACTAGATATAGAGGCCAGAAAATGGTGGCACTCACACCTTTAATCCTAGCATTCCGGAGGCAGAGATCTGTCTGGATCTCTGTGAGTTCAAAGCCATACTGGAAACAGCCAGGCATGGTGACACACACCTTTAATCCCAGGAAGTGATGGCAGGAAGCAGAAAGGTATATAAGGTGTGAGGACCAGGAACTAGAGCCTGGTTAAGCTTTTAGGCTTTTATCAGCAGTTCAGCTGAGATCCATTTGGGTGAGGACTCAGAGGCTTTCAGTCTGAGGAAACAGGATCAGCTGAGGAATTGCCAAGGTGAGGTTAGCTGTGGCCTGTTCTGTCTCTCTGATCTTTCAGTGTTCACCCCAATACCTGGCTCCAGGTTTGTTTTTATTAATAAGACCTTCTAAAACAAGCAAGAAAATAAAATTTCAGCAAACTAATTCCTAAAAGTCATATGAAAAGTAAAGCAGGTCTGTTGTGGGCCAGGAAGCATGCTCAACTGAGTTCAGTCTCTGGCATTGGGAAGTCTTAATGGTAATTGGACATTTCCTGTCCTGACTGCCTGGTCCCAAATAACTGATTCAGAGGATGAATAGGAATTATAAATGCTTGACCAATAGCTAAGGCTTATTACTAACTAGCTCTAATGTTTTAAGTTAACCCATATTCCTTATTTATGCTCTGTCACATCTCAGTACCTTTATTAGCATGGCACGTTCATCTCCTCCCTCTGCACCTTTCTAACGACTCCTCTCTCCGCCCTTCTCCTTTCTATCTTCCTTAGTTTGGTCACCCCGCCTATACTTCCCGACTGGCCACTGACCGATCAGCATTTTATTAAACCAATTCGAGTGGCAAATCTTTATAGTGTACAAGCGGATTATTCCACAGCACTTAATAATCACACAAATACTATAAGCAAAGGAGATATGTTGAACTTTAATACAAAACAACATTATGAAATCTATACATGTATCCAAACATTACACAACACCCTACACATAGGTATAATTTGTGTGGGGAGGTGTTGCAGGCATGGCGCTATGCAGATGCAGAGATGCATGTGCAGAGGCCAGAGAGGATTTTAGGTATCTTCCTCCATTGCTCTCAGCCTTGTTCTCTTGAGGCAGGGTCTCTCACTGAACCGGAAGCTTGCTATCTGGGGCTAGGCTAGCTGGCCAGTGCTCTCCCAGGATCCATCCTGGGAACCCCTGATGCTGGGGTTACAGGGCACACAGGGTACACAGGGTACCTCTACATGGGTGCTGGGGATTCAAACCTGGGTTCTCATGTTTGCATAGCACTGAGCCATCTCCCCAGCCTCATTTTTTTATTTTTATGTATCAATTAAAAAATACATTGAACTGGAGAGGAATGGATAGGGACACTGCAAGTCTGAGACCAGCTTGAGCTACACAGCAAAACCCTGTCTCAAAAATCCAAAAGCCTGGGCTGCAGTTCCATGGCAACATTTGCCTAGCATTTCAGGGTCTATCCCAGCACTACAAAATAAACCAACAAGCAAATAGAAAAGTTTAAACCTAGAAAAAGAAAAATCAAAGGGACCAAAGGAACCAAAATAATTTAATTATTTTTCTTCTTTCTTATCATACACATATAAGACTATAAACTGCCCTTTCAACTCTTCTTTAGTTGAAACTAGTTATTTTATGTGTTGTTTTCATTTTAATCAAATTAAAAATGTTCTAATTTCCAGTTAGGCTAGCGTAGACTGTGTGTGTGTGTGTGTGTGTGTGTGTGTGTGTGTGTAGTGAGTCCAGGCTAGTTTGGGATAGGGACTGAGACCTTGTCCCAACAAAACAATTCTAACTTTTCATGATAATTCTCCTTTCACTCTGGGTTATTAGGATCTGTGTTAACTAATTTCTAGATATTTGGATATCTCCCAATTATTCTTCTGTTGTGCATTTCTACTTTAATTCAGCTGTAATGCAAGAGCATGCCTGGATGATATCTTTCTTTCATGGCCAGAATATGCTCCATCTTTGTGACTGTCCCATATGTGCACTTGGGAAGAGTATGTAGTCGCCTGTTGGAGGAGTGGCCTTGGAATGGTCAAGCAGATAAGTTGGCTGATATGACTGACAGGTGCTGTAACAATGTTGCCTTTTCTGTCTGCTTGTCCTGAGAAATAATTACTGATGTCTCAAGTGGTCGCCACTTTTTGGTTCTTAGTTTTTACTTCCCATATATATTTAAATTTATAAAGAAATTAGTAATTAATATCTAAAATATGTTGTCTAATATATTTATTTTTTATTTGCGTAAAGTATTGGTTTGCCAGTAAAATTAAGGAGGTACAGTGATCGCTCATGACCATCCTACCACAGTAGCCAAAAGGACTCCTTTTCACCACTCACGTCACTAAATGCAGTTGGTAAACATTGAAACACGTCATTCGTCATCTGTAGTTCCAGTTGGGGTTCACCCTTAGTGGTTTATGTTCTGTGGGCTTGGCCAAGAGCACATTGACCTGTGTCTGTAACTATCGTACCAAGAGTCTTCTCAATATCCTAAATCCTCTCTTCTTCCCTACCCATTCTCCACCTCATGCTCTGTGAGAGGCCTTGCTGTTTAGGATTGCTCTATCTTCTTGGAACATTGCAATCATTTGCCCAGGATGTTTGCTCTTCTTTATCTGATACCGTTCTTTGTTCCAAGATCTCCTTTTCAGATATTAATATAGTTCCTTTAACTTTTATGTTTACAAGGATGTGTTTTGCATTTGTTTCCTATGCTATAACAAAATACCCAAAGTTGGGGGGCTTTATAAAGAAAAGCTATTTATCCTACCCACTAGACCATTGGGGCAGGGGAGAGAAAAGGTATTTGTTCAGCTCACAGTTTTGGAGGTTAAAAGTCTAAACACTGTTACACATTCTCTGATGAGGGCCCTTTTGTTCACATTACATGACCAGATGTGAGAAGGAGACAGAGAGGGTAGGCTTGCTCTTTTGTCACTATTGTCTCTCAAGAACTAACCAGGGTCCCATGAGAACTACATCATTTTGAAGGAAAGTACCCCAAATGACCTTGACCTAGATTATAGCTCTTACCATGGCTAGGATCCCCACACTGAACCCTTGGGAGATGCTGTATCCCAGACCATAGCGGTTTTCCCATTCTTTTCCCTTGCACTTACCTAGGTCTACACATTTACTTTTCAGGATCCAACCCCCAAACTCTGCCTTTTAATTGATATGTTTAGACCATTCACATGCAATGCAACTATTGATACAGACGGCTTAAATGTACAACTCACTTGTGTTTCTGTTTGTTACATCTATTCTTTCTTTCCCCTGAACATTTCCATCATTTTATTTTATTTCTATGATTCAGTCATTATTTATAATTATGAAAAAAACCTTTAATGTCATACTTGGCATAGTGGGGCACACCTTTAATCCCAGCACTTGGGAGACAGAGGCAGGATCTCTGTGAGTCTGAGACCAGCCTGGGCTACAGAGTGAGTTCCAGGTCAGCCAGGGCTACATAGAGAGTCTGTCTCCCCAAACCAAACAAACGGAACTTTGGAGTTTAGAGAATGTGTCTTCACTCTCGGAGGGTGCCCTGTGGGGCTCCTGTGCCACTCACACTCCCGCTCACACTCTCACTCACACTCTTTTTGTCTTGCCTTCACTTTCGCATGAGCATTGCTGTGGCTTCTGCTTTGGTCAGTTACATTATAGAGCAAACAGACAGCATGAAAACCTCCGGCGGACCTTCTGTGATCCCAGTTTCTCTTTGTGCAGGTCCAGGTTTCTTTCTGGGATTATCTCCCTTTACCTATGGACTTTCCTCTGACCTTGTAGATGCATTAGATAGGCCAAGAACAAATTTCCTAAGTTGTTGCTTTCCTCAGACATGTTTTTACCTCTTTGTTCTTGAAGAGTACTTGGTATGCAATGCTGGCTTGGCAAGGTTTTTCTTTTAGCACTTAAGGATGTAACTCTAGCCAGGCATGGTGGCACACACTAATCCCAGCATTCAGGAGACACGGAGATCTCTGTGAATTTGAGGCTAGTCTGGTCTGCATAATGAGTCTCAAGCCAGCCAAGGCTACATAGTTAGACCCTGTCTTAAAACAAACAAAATCTAGAAAATAATCCCCCCAGCTCCAAAACAAAGATCTAACTACATTGTTTACTATTTTGCATTGTTTCTACTAGAACCCCTTGTAACGCTTACTTTTGTTGTTTACATTCGCTTTTCCTGTCAGCTTTCCACATTCCTTTTTGTTTGCTGTTCTCAGTATTTTCAATATAGTGTATCTAGGTGCAAGAAGTATGGGAGGTTTTAAAAAACATACAGGGAGGGGCTGGAGAGATGGCCAGGGTTTCAGAGCACTGCTACTCTTCCAGAGGACCTGAGTTAAGTATTCCCACTTTGGGTGGCTCAGAGCCACCTGTAAGTCCAGCTCCAGAGGATCTTATTTTCTCTTGTGGCACCCATGGATGGGCACACACACACACACACACACACACACACAGAGAGAGAGAGAGAGAGAGAGAGAGAGAGAGAGAGAGAGAGAGAGAGAGAGAATCTTCTGACCTCCTTGGTGTAGCAGGAATCTTAAATGGTCTTATTAATAAAATCAAACCTGGTGCCAGTGGATGCTGGAAGATCAGAGAAGCAGAACAAGCCACAGCCACCTCACCTCGCCAATTCCTCAGCTGATCCTGTTTCTCCAGACTGGATGCCTCTAAGCTGAACTGTGCTGCTCAAAAGCCTAAAAGCTTAACCAGCTCTAATTCCTGGTTTTCACGCCTTATATACCTTTCTGCTTTCTGCCATCACTTCCTGGGATTAAAGGCTCACTTCCTGGGATTAAAGGCATGAGTCACCATGCCTGGCTGTTTCTAGTGTGGCTTTAAACTCACAGAGATCCATCTGTGTGTTTATGTTAGGATTAAAGATGTGAGTGCCACCATTTTCTGGCCTCTACATCTAGTGGCTGTTCTGTTCTCTGACTCCAGATAAGTTTATTAGGGTGCACAATATTTTGGGGAACACAATATCAACACACCTTGGATCTGTGTTTTAGTGGCTTTCATTATAAGTATAATATTCTTAGCCTTTAATGACTTACATTTCCCATCCTTCCCATTCTGTCTCACTTCCAATGCTCCCGGTTTCATATGTGTTTACTTGATATTGTTACTGGAGATCTTGGGTGCTCTGTTTGTTCTTGGCCTTTCTGCTCATTGTTTTGGATGATTTCTATGGACCAACCCAGTCTTTAAGGATGCAGACTCCTTTCTCATCTGAGTTGTGTCTACTGCTGTCTAGAGAAGCTGTCTAGAGACGTTCTTCATGGCTGGTTTTTTTGTTGTTTTCTTTCTAGCATTCTCTTGGGCACCTTCTCTTGGCTTCTGATTCTCTGCTGAAATAACACAAATGAATTTGGAATTTTCATTAGTGCCTTTAGCATATTAATCATAATTATTTATAATTACTGTCAGATCACCCCATGTCTGAGCCATATCTGAGTCTTCTGATGATCACTTTGTTTTCTGGGTATCTGATCTTTCTTGCCTTTTTGTATGCCTTGTGACTTTAAAATCTAGCCATCTCCAGCAGGACAGTGGATGCTGGTGTAAACAGTTTTTAACATCTGGCATGGGTACACCTTTCCTTCTACTTTCACTGGGGATTTGAGTTAATCTGACTCGAAGTTGGGTGAACTTTAAGGTTTGGAGTTGCTATGGTTACCCTAAGTGTACTAAAGGTTTCCAGTTCTGTCAGTAATACCATGTGTTTGAGATGAGGACTAGTTGGCCAGAGGCTCCTTCCTGTGTGATCCTCTCCATGTCTGCTCCACCCTCAGCTCTTCTCTTTGCATGTCATTCATGAAGCTCTGGTTCCATGCTCTCCTTCCCAAAGTGCCTGTCTCTTACTTGCGGCTTAAGACCGTTGAGCCTGGGGAAGATTCTGGCCATCATCCTGGGTATCGTGTCCCTGGGGTTTGGTGGCCTCAGCAGGGCACCTGGCTCTCCCTGGAGTGGGCAGTATCAGTTCTCATGCCCCCTCCAGGAATAAGGGTTTTCATTCAGTAATGAGAATTTCAGGGCTCCTGCTTTCAGACTCGTCAGTGAGACAAAAACATTCATATCACATTCCAAGGAATCCTTGATGTCACAGACCTCAGTTCTGCTTCTTTCCCTGTTTTTCCTGTGGATGTTCATACCTTGAGAAGCTGATAACTGCTGAGGGCTGTCATAAGTAGATTAGGAAGTCATTCTGCATTGCAGGATTTTCTGTCATTCTGTCCTGTGGCCCAGAGTAACTAACTTGTGTGTTTGTCCTCAGCACCAAAAGCTAAAGGTAGAGTAGAATGTTTTAGCTACTGATGGAGGTCTTGTCCTTACAAGGGCAGTTGCTTTTGATTGGTCCTGCCTGTGAGCTTGCTTCCTAGAGATCTTGAGCTAAAAATACCTGCTCAAAGTGAATACAATGTGA